>NC_057802.1:514833793-515202367 GCF_018294505.1 Triticum aestivum | reverse complement strand
TGGTTTGCCCATGCAGCTTACCCACCAATCTCCATACCCAGGCCGCCCTGAGTTTCTTAGATGACGCCTGCCATATGCCCCCTTTCCCACAGATCCCCATTCCCCAATCCAGAGCATCGCAGCCTAAGCCCGGCTACGCTTCCCGTGGAGCTCGAGGATCGACTGGCCCAAAAGAGGTGTATAGCGGTCTCTTTGCCCGACGTCGCCGAGGAAGCTGACGACCATTACTGGCGGCAGGCACTCAAGCAGTGGGCTAGAGTATGTGGGCATGTCTCGGCCGCCGGCTACGACATCGAGGTCATCGACAGCGACGGCCTGAGGCGGGCTATGTCACAGCTTAAGTGGCCCACCCCCAACCCCTCGGGTTCAACCGCCGTCGATCTCATCCACGGCCCCGCCGCTGATCTCCTCTGGCTCGCTGTCAACAATTTGCCATTCTACATCGCCATCGAGCCCCTTTTGTCATTTCTGAAGGACACATTCTGCGACGCTGGCTTGGGATCCATAGCTTCCAAGTCAGACCTCATCGACGGCGACCACGAGGAGGGCACCCTCTCCGGCTCTTCCAAGGGGAAAGCGCCCGTCTGCGACATCAGGGAGGGCACCCTACAGCCGTGCTCTTCCAAGGGGAAGGAGCCCATCTGCGACAACATGGAGCGCATCCAGGGTCCGTGCTCTTCCCACGGGAACGAGCCCATCTGTGACAAGTGAGGAAACCCATGATTTGTTTTGTCGTGCCTCTTCATAGGGGGAAACCCATGATTGGTTTTGTCGAGTCCCTTTTGTAGTGTAGTGAGAATATGTCCAGTTTTAATTGCTATATCTGGTTGTTTGCAGTATGCCTTGTTTATTTTAGTTGTTCACAATGTGATGCTCTATATGTGCAAGTATTTACTGTGCAGTACATTTCATCAATCCGGTTTTAAACATACCGATAGGAATGCATATATTTGCTTGCTGTTAAGCCTGTTATAGCTAGCATACGCCTCTTTTAAAGTTTTTTGATTGTTCGGTTGTTTATAGTTAGCATATGTCCAATTTCAAATGCTATCTTTGGTTGTTCGTAGTATGCCTTGTTTATTCCAGTTATTCACAACGTGATGTTCTATATGTGCAAGTATGAACTATGCAGTTCAATTTCATCAGTACCAGTTTCAACAATACCACTATGAATGCCTACATTTGGTTGCTGCATCTTGTAGTTAACACGCGTTTCCATTTCCGTTTAACAATAACCAGTGTACTTAGACCGGCACAATACCAGTTTGAATGACTATGTTTGCTTGTTGTTAAATGTTAGGCCTGTTGCAGTTAGCACACCTTTCCACTTGTTTTACTTTACTAGCATGCTTAAACCTGCACACTGAAGCTATCTTTTGGAGATTATTTTGTCTGTCATGTATAATTTTGGTTGATGTTTAGCCAGTTGTGCTTAACATGCTTCTCGATGTACCTACATAGGACAATTTTGGAACGACTGCTGTTTTCCATCGAGGTTATTTTCATCCCATCGCTTATATCTGCTCACCATATAGGCCGGCGGCTGATAAGGTACTAATCGATAAATCGTACTTTTAACTGTATATATCTGCAACCCGTTTTTCGTTAGGTTAACTAGGGCCATATGGAATATATCTGAGGCTACATAGCAACATGCACTGTACTTAATGTCTAAATATGCAATCCTAGGCTACATAGCAACAAGGAAGAGTGTTACATTAATGTTCTAATGATGTCTAGATATACGTAGAAGAGCAGCAGCAACAACAACAACAACAACAAAGCCTTGTTTGGATACTCAACTTAGCTAGAGGTTAGAGTTAGTTTCTAGCTCATGACTAACCCTGAACTGACTCCATCCAAAGAGTTGTTTGTATGGCAGGGTTAGATTGACGATAAAAGAACTAGGAGAACTAGCTCCAATTAGCACCTCTTGGGTTGGATAGTTTTTTTGGGTGCGTTATGGATGCAACTAGCTCAAACTAGCCCTCATGTTTAGATATACTTTAGGGCTATTTGAGCCCGAACTAGCTCAAACTAACTATAACCTATGGATACAGCAGTAGTTAATCAGCCGATAATTTGTAAGAATGCACTAAACTCCTTCCGGCCCATAATATAAGATGTTAATTCATCTAATATGTGAGTATATTGGATGTTATAAGATACTCCCTCCGTTTGTAAATATTTGTCTTTTTAGAGATTTCAAATGGACTACCACATACGGATGTATATGACATATTATAAAAGAGTGTTGTACTACATCATTGTGCAATTACTGTTTAGCTTCTAATATTAACTTGGTGCTTTTAGGTACATATGTCATTGGTAAAGATCCGCGCTTCGACCCTTTCTGCGTATGGGGCAATGAGATATCGATGAACCAGCATCAAGTGAGGAAGCTGATAAAGATTGTTAGTAAAAATGGGTCCAAAGATGGCAATTAAACTATTTGTTTACACTTTATCCAAGACAACAGCGAACTGCAGGATGGTAAGTAAGAACTCTGCAGCCTTCTTTTTACTGCCCATAATGAGTTGTGTTAGATGACAATTTCTAAATCTTTTTCCTTTGAAGTGGTTGCCAAAGCAGTTTACTCAAGATTACCTCTCAAACTACATGATTGGTGGGCATGCAAAGGTTAAAGTATTTCTACCAGAACACGATGATTATCTAGATGTTTTCATGAAGATCGTGAAGGATGGGCGGTCAGCCATCACAAGGGGTTGGAATAGACTCGTGCATGCCTTCTGCATGGAGGAGGGCACAATATGGGCATTCCGCTTCACCTTGTTCAGCAACGAGAATATATTTCGCCTCTTTCTTTACCGTCTTTAATAGTACAAGCATACAATTGTAGTTCATCATTCTTTATTTGGTTCTTATGTAATTCTTGAACATATGTACCTATGAATCGAATAATGCATTGGTTGTTTGAACCCGATGGATATGAATAAAGCTGTAGCATACATTCAAATTCAAATTCAAATCTGCTACAATTTGAAAAAGCAGCAATTAAATTACGGTGAAATTACGCTCTCCAGGTTGTTACGGCACACACGGTTGGTAAAACATAAACGTTAGCTATATGCACCATAATCCGAGACGGTTCATAGAGAGGAAACGTGTGCAAGCATGCACACAGTTGCTGTTTGCAAAGCGTGTGTGATGTCAGACAACATCACAAACGGTGCAGGCATACTAAACGTTTGTGTCGTGGGTTTGGTGCGACATATGCCAAAGGATAGCTTATCATGGTGGGGGCTAGTAAGACGTCGCCGGTGCCAGGAAACGGGATAAGGCGAAGACATGCACGCCGGCGAATCTTACCCAGGTTCGGGGCTCTCCGTGGAGATAACACCACTAGTCCTGCTCTGCGGGGTCTCCGCATGATCACTCAAGCAACAATGGTGGCTACAAGCTTGCTCCTTGAGCTGTTTCTCTAGAGGGAGAAGTAGAGCAAGTCTAGCCCTAGCTTCTTCTCTCTATATGGGTGTGTGTGTGTGTAAGAGGCTGAACCCTTTGCATGGGTGCCCTGGGGGGTTTGTATAGGCCTACCCCCAGGGGTACAATGGTAATCCAGCCGGGCATGGGCCCAGGCCGCCAGTGTCTCTGGCCGCTGGCTTCTCCGCTGGCTGGTGGGGCCCGCCGCCTGTCCGGTACTTGGCCGACAGGCCGTACCCGCCGCTTGCGGGTTGTGCCGGTTGCTCGGTACTGTAGCGATGCGGCTAATGACGCGTGCTTTGTCGGGGGAGGCATGGCTACAGTGCCGCCGGCTGGCGGGCGTTCACTGTAGCCACTCCCCGTATCTTCTGGTTGATGGCGCACGGATCCCCAAGGGGGGAAGGGCCGCCTGGTCATCTTCCGGCTCCGCCGAGCCGGCTGGCCAGGCATGGCTGCCTTCTGGTCTTCTTGCTATCAAATGGGGCCCGCCGTCTGCGGGCAGTACCGACAACCCGTTGTGGGAGCATGGCTCCCTCTGACAGGGATGACGTCAGGGTTAGCGTGGCAATAGTGTTGCGCCGAATGAAGGATCCCCGGGTGATATGGCGCATTGTGGCCACACTAGGCCCTAGGCTAGGGGGTGGCGTGCTGTAGCCATGCCCCGTCCCGTCGTATTGATGAAGGTGCAGACTTTGAGAGCGCTTGGGGCCGCCTGCTGGGAGCCGGCCTCTCCAGAAGCCGCACGCCAGGACTCGGTCCGCTCCAGAGCCGCCTTCTGGGCCCTGCCTCCTTCTAACAGCCAGTCACGTGGACCAGCCGACAGTGAGAAGGCGGCGCTTCGATCTTGGATTCTTGAGGGGCGCAGCCAGCCCCGATGTCTTGAAACGCCATGAGGAACCGACGGGGCTACCCGTGGCTAATTACTCCGACAGTAGTCCCCGAAGCTGGTGGGGCACCATGGCTGAAAGAGGCGTGGGGCCTCAGCAGCTTCCTACTATGAGTGCTCTGTTGATCTTGTTTCATCCGTCTTCTGGAGATCCGACTGCCAGAACTCGGGCACGACCTGGCGGCTGCCTGGTAGTTTTTTCTGAAGCGTCGAGGCGGGGACCGAGCAAAGCCTTAGCCTAGCCCTAGGCTAGCCGCCAGCTATTCGCGCGCCACGTGGAACCGGAAGGCCAGGCGTCCTACCAGCCAACGCATGCGATGGGACGTGGTCGCAGGCCAGGGCCCACCACTACCGAGCCTCGGCCCGCGTGCGGATCCGCTGTGGCCGGGGCGGACGGTTGCGCTTCTGGCGCACATTTACCCCGCGCCTTTTACTGCGCAGTTAGTGCGGGGACGTGGGGTTGCGGGCGTAGTTAATCCCACGAACCCCCACGCCCCGCCCCCTCGGCTTCGCAGCCCAGGGCTATAAATAGGGAGAGGAGGGGGGCGGCACTAGCACGCGTGCCCATCTCTCCCTTCACTTTGCTCTTCTTCTTCTTCTTCTCCGCCGCCACCGCGCTCCCGCAATCTTGCTGGAGCTCTGCCGCGGTTCTCCACAGCCAAGCTTTTCTCCCCGCGGCATTGCTGCTCTGCCACCGCGGATTCGTTCCTCCTCTGCCGCGTCGTGCCTCCATCGAGCTCCAAGCACCCATGGCACGCGACAAGGCAAACTCCGGCGCCTGAGATGGCTCCAACGTCCAGCAGGACCACCTTGACTTCTTGCGCGACACGAGGCGGCTGCCTAGTGCGAGACATGTCGCGACGCGCGTCCCGTCGACGAAAGAAATCACGCCGGCGCCGAGGGACGGCGAGCGCGTCGTGTTCCGGATGCACTTCCTCCGCGGCTTCGGCTTGCCAATCAGCGGCTTTCTCTGCTCTTTCCTCCAGTTCTACAACCTCCAGCCACACCACCACACGCCTAACACGGTGGTGCTGCTGTCGGCCTTCGTCACGATGTGCGAAGGCCGGGACTCTCCCCACACACGAGCTGTGGGGGGAGTGCTTCTACCCCAAGCTCGGCATCGCCGCCAAGGACGAGGCGGCCGAGTGCAGCGCCTTCGTCGCGGGGCAGCGCCCAGGAGCCGGCAACCGCTTTACGCCCATCACTCTGATCCAGTCTGTCAAGTTGTGGCAGAAATCATACTTATACATGAAGAACGTCGACCCGGCGGTGGACTTCATCAACCTGCCGCCCTACGAAGCCGGCCCGCCAGCTGAGCCATGATCCAGCTGGACGTACAAGCCGAAGCACATGTCAGCCGCCCCACCGCCGCCGTCGCCAGGCTCGCGGAGATGACGGATCTGGAGGGCCTTCAGGCGTCCGACTTGCTAACGGCGTTTGTGACGCACCGGGTTCTCCCCCTCCAGGGCCGGCCTCACATGATTTGTCAAATGAGTGGGCACCGGGACCCGTGTCGGCTGTCCACCCGCGAGATGCCGGTTGCGGAGGTGGCCCATATGGTCAACGAGATCGCGAACCTCAAGCTCGCGATGGACTGGCGGTTCGGCAAGCCGCCATACTCCCATGCCAATCCGCCTCCTGCCGTAAGTTCCCGATTCTTCTCTCTTTTTTGGTCTTTATTTCTTCTGCCGAGCTCTGGCTTGCCGACTAACCAGTCGGACACATCACAGCTCCTTCCGACCGAGCAGTCGGCCAATGCTCTGGCGCAGGGCCAGGTCTTCCTGCCGAACCGGGCTATGAGTGACGCAGACAACCCCGACTTGGGGGCAGCCGCCCTTGAAGACGACGCCACATGCGGTGGCAACGAGGCAGGCGGCTCCGGTGGAGGAGGCGGCCTCGAGGCATGGTCAGACGACGACGAAGAGGAGGCCGGGCGGCACTGCCAGCCGGCCAGCAACAGGGCGAAGGCGAGCTCCTCAGCGGCGCCATCCGCACCAGGCGGCGCGCCAAAGAGCCGAGCCGGCACGCAACTGCACGGCAGCCGGCCGAAGAAACCAAAGGCCTCGGCCACCGCGCCCAGGCGGGAAGAGGCTGCTGCGAAGGCAGCCCAGTTCCAGCGGGCTCCCAAGCAGCCGCCAACAGTGCACGCATGAGTACTTATTCTTTTTTACATTTGCCTAATGTCTTTCTCGCGCTTCTTTTGCAAGCTTCTTCTGATTCTCTTTTTTTATCTTGCATGAGCAGAGCCCCGCTCTCTCTTGAGCGGTTAACCTCCGCCTCCATCGTTGGAGGGCCGGAGGGCTCCACGAACACCCGCCGTGTGGACCCGCGCGCCGAGCTCGAGGCGGCGATGAAGCGGAACACGCGGGAAGCGCGCGAGGAGAAGGAAAGGGTGGAGCAGGCGAAGGCGGATGCGGCCAGGGCAGCGCAGGAGGAGGCAGATGCAGCGGCCAGGGTCCCAGGCTGATGCCTCGGCGAAGGCCCAGGCAGAGAAGGTGGCCCAGGCCCAGGCGGACGCGGCCGTCGGGGTGCAAGTGGGAGCGGCCACAAGTGGCCAGGCTCTGTTGCTGATCATTCCGCTGTGCTCCATGCCGCCAGCGACAGGGGTCTTGGCGCCGACCGGAGGAGTCGGCCATGACCAGCCGGGCATGGAGAGGGAAGGGGGAGACGCCATCATCCCACGGCCGCAGGCGCCCCAGCAGGCGCTGGCTGCTGAGGCCCAGGGCAGTCGTCCCAACGCGCCGCCGTCGCCTCAAGGCGGTGGCGAGCTGGTGGTGGGGGAGCCTATCGGCGTTCGTACCCCAACACGCCGACGCGCGGCGAAGGCGGCCTCGGCTCCACGGCCCCAAGAAATTGGAGCCTCGAGCTCGTCTGTTCCTGACGCCGAGGCCACCAGCGCCGCGCCGACGGAATGGGTGCACGGGGGCGGAACGAGCACCCTGATCAACGTGGCATAGGACGTCCACGCCGACTTCAGGGCTGAAGCCGCCGCCCTTTAGCAATGCATGAAGGCGTCCGTGAAGACGCGTGCCTCCGTCCGGGTACTCAGTTGCGTCTTGCTTTTGTTTTTTAGAACCCTCGGTGGGGGCGTGCCAGCGCACCCACTGGGTGTAGTCCCCGAGTTCCGGGACGGTGCTGAGCAGGCAGGGTGGAACTTCATAGCGGGTTCTGAGCTCTGACTCACTTTTCTTTCTGTTGCTCCAGTGCAGGATTACCACAATGTCCGCGCGGCCACCTTCAACGCCTAGATCAAGGAGCTGGACAAGCGGACCGCAGACCTCATTGAGAGCCGGAGTGAGCACTCCATCCTCTTTCTTCTCACAGGGGCGCGGCAGCGCACCCGCTGGGTGTAGTCCCCGAGATTCGGGCCGACTGCTGAGCAGTCGGGCCGGATCTTCCGGCGACCACCTTTTCTTGCTTCTTTGTTGAATTGCTCAATCCATCGCGGGGGCGTGTCAGCGCACCCGCGAGGTGTAGTCCCTGAGATTCGGTTCGATTGCTGAGCTGTCGGGCCGGATCTTTCTGGCGTCTATTTGCCTTTGTTGATTATTGACTGTCTTTTCTTCTTGTCTTTGCAGGCGTCAATGCTACCTTACGGCAGCAGCTCGGCGAGGCTCAGACCGCGCTGCGCACCAAGGAGGCGGCGTGCCTCAAGGCGGAGCAGGAGCACGACCGCCTGGCCAAGCAGCTGGCTGACCAGGCAGACAACCATAAGAGGGAGCTGCAGAAGCTCAAGGATGCGGAGGAGGCCCTCCAGGCCGAGTTCGAGACTCAGTGCTCGGCTTGGGTCGATACTGAAAAAGCCCTGGAGGCCGGCTATGGCCAGATTGAGGATCTGCTCGATGGTAGGTTGCTCTTTTCTTGTTCTGCCTGCTGGCTCGTCCTGTACGTCGGCCTCCGACTTCTTATTTTTTCTTCTTTCTTTGAACAGAGTATTTCCCAGGCTACTCCGTTGCCGCCACTTAGACCGTCGAGGGCCGTCGCGACGAGCGGAGGCAGGCTGGCGCGATGATTGCACCCAACGCTCCTCGGACTCTTGCCAAACAAATGGTCGCCATCGAAGCACGTCACCAGCCGGCGCATCGGGCTCTCCGCCGTCTTCAGCGTGCTGGGGTTCAAGTGGTCTCTGCCCTCTGGTCGGGCACTCCTATCCTGCGCACCGCCAGCCGGACCTCCGACTGGTTGGAGGTGGCCATCGGCTGCATCGAGGCGTGGAAGGGCTCCTCCGCTCGGGCGGGTGCGTGCCGAGCTTTGAAGTTTGTCAAGGGGTTTGTCAAGAGCGCGACCAAGACGGCCGCCCAAGAGCAGTAGAACCCCTTGACAAACTCCAAAGCTCGGCGCGCACCCGCCCAAGCGGAGGAGCCCTTCCACGCCTTGATGCGGCCGATGGCCACCTCCAACCAGTCGGAGGTCCGGCTAGCGGTGCGCGGGATAGGAGTGCCCGGCCAGAGGGCAGAGACCACTTGAGCCCCAGCACGCTGAATAAGGCGAAGAGCCTGATGCGCCGGCTGGAGACGTGCTTCGATGGCGACCATCTGTTCGGCAAGAGTCCGAGGAGCATTGGGTGCAATCATCGCGCCAGCCTGCCTCCGCTCGTCGCGACGGGCCTCGATGATCTGAGTGGTGGCAACGGAGTAGCTGGGGAAATACTCTGTTCAAATAAAGAAGAAGAAAATAAGAAGTCGGAGGCCGACGTACAGGACGAGCCAGCAGGCAGAACAAGAAAAGAACAACCTACCATCGAGCAGATCCTCAATCTGGCCATAGCCGGCCTCCAGGGCTTTTTCAGTATCGAGCCAGGCCGAGCACTGAGTCTGGAACTCGGCCTGGAGGGCCTCCTCCGCATCCTTGAGCTTCTGCAGCTCCCTCTTATGGCTGTCCGCCTGGTCAGCCAGCTGCTTGGCCAGGCGGTCGCGCTCCTGCTCTGCCTTGAGGCACGCCGCCTCCTTGGTGCGCAGCGCGGTCTGAGCCTCGCCGAGCTGCTGCCGCAAGGTGGCATTGACGCCTGCAAAGACAAGAAGAAAAGACAGTCAATAATCAACAAAGGCAAATAGACGCCGGAAAGATCTGGCCTGACTGCTCAGCAATTGCCCCGAATCTCGGGGACTACACCCCGCGGGTGTGCTGACGTGCCCCGCGATGGATTGAGCAATTCAACAAAGAAGCAAGAAAAGGTGGTCGCCGGAAGATCCGGCCCGACTACTCAGCGGTCGGCCCGAATCTCGGGGAAGTGTGAACCCTTTGGGAAAGGGCTCGTCGCGGATGCGGGGGCCGAAACAGGGCGGGCCCAACGTGTCTTCTTCTTCTAGCGCCTGGTACCGAGCAAGGCAGTCAATTCGGTGGCGCGCGTCGTTCTCTCCGACTCCTTCTCGGCGGCCAAGGCGGTCATCGAGTGTCGGGTGGTCAACAGGCGGCGGGGAGACGCGCCTCTCCCTACGGGGAGGAGGAGGTGGATAATCGTCCCATCGTTCTACTACTCTTGGGCGGCCGTCTTGGTCATGCTCGATAGTGAGGCGTGTCCGGCTGCGGCTGGCAGCCGGCTCCTTGTCTCTTCTGTCACGGACGCCACCAGTCGACGTCCGGGAGGTCGCCCCTTGATCTCAGCGAGGGGGAGGATCAGGGGCGTGCGCGCTGGGTCTCGCCTGGCGGCAGGCCGCGGTTTCTTGCTGCTCGGTAGCCACGTCGATGAGTCGCTGGACCCGCTCCGTCATGTGGCGACGCTCGTCACCTTCGAGCTTGTCTAGCTCATCTGCTGCCACCTGGGCAGCTCGTATGTTCTCCGCAGGCGTGGCGTACATAGGGCGATCCGCCCCGAATATGCTGGCGATGGTAGCGCCACGCTGCCGGACCGTGCCAATGCGGCTAGGCTCGCCAGGAGCCGACGTACCGCCAACAGCACGCTCCATCTCACGCTGGTAAGCCTCCGAGAGGCGTCTTATGCTCACCAACTTCTTGGCGCTCTCGACGAGCCGAACGCGGTGTGCCTCCAGTGTCTTGGCGTCGGCATCATCTGCGATGGGTGCAGACAGGTCTCGCAGCTCCGCCTCGAGCGGGTCTTGGGCGCTGTTGCCAGAGGCTCCGTCGTGGCTGATGACGAGCACCTCTGTGACGATGCTGCTGCTGCTGTCGGCGCGAGGGACAGGGTCGTCGAAGACCACCACGTTGGTGGGGAAGGCGTCTAGAGATGCCGTGTCGGAGTCGACATGCATCGGGTCGGTGGAGCCAATCGACTCGAAGTCAGAAGCGGGCTCGTTGGTGACGTCGTGCCGAGGAGGTCGACAAGGCAGCTCTTGGTGCTGGTTGCACCCGCGCCTGGCGCGGGCTCATCGGAGAGGCGGATCTCGCCAACTAGGTCGGCGAGGCCAGCCGCTGCACAGGCGAGCTCTGTGCCCTGCAGCGCGTCGGCGTTGACGCCGTCGGGCGTGCCGGGCTGGTTGCGCTCGCCAGGGAGGAAGAGGGTTCCCGTCCAGAACAGATCTCCGGACGACGGTGCACCTAGCCCCACGGTGGGCGCCAAATGTCGGGGGTTTGGTGCGACATATGCCAAGGGATGGCTTATCATGGTGGGGGCTAGTAAGACGTCGCCGGTGCCAGGAAATAGGATAAGGCGAAGACATGCACGCCGGCGAATCTTACCCAGGTTCGGGGCTCTCCGTGGAGATAACACCCCTAGTCCTGCTCTGCGGGGTCTCCGCATGATCACTCAAGCAACAATGGTGGCTACAAGCTTGCTTCTTGAGCTGTTTCTCTAGAGGGAGAAGTAGAGCAAGTCTAGCCCTAGCTTCTTCTCTCTATATGGGTGTGTGTGTAAGAGGCTAAACCCTTTGCATGGGTGCCCTGGGGGTTTATATAGGCCTACCCCCCAGGGGTACAATGGTAATCCGGCCGGGCGTGGGCCCAGGCCATCAGTGTCTCTCGCTGCCGGCTTCTCCGCTGGCTGATGGGGCCCGCCGCCTGGTGGGTCCCGCCGCCTGTCCTGTACTTGGACGACAGGCCGTACCCGCCGCTTGCGGGTTGTGCCGGCTGCTTGGTACTGTAGCGATGCGGCTAATGACGCGTGCTTTGTCAGGGGAGGCATGGCTACAGTGCCGCCGCCTGGCGGGCGTTCACTGTAGCCACTCACCATATATTCTGGTTGATGGCGCACGGATCCCCAAGGGGGGAAGGGCCGCCTCGTCATCTGCCGGCTCCTTCGAGCCGGCTGGCCAGGCACGGCCACCTTCTGGTCTTCTTGCTATCAAATGGGGCCCGCCGTCTGTGGGCCGTACCGACAACCCGTCGTGGGAGCATGGCTCCCACTGACAGGGATGACGTCAGGGGGTGGCGTGCTGTAGCCATGCCCCGTGCCATCGTATTGATGAAGGTGCAGACTTTGAGAGCGCTTGGGGCCGCCTGCTGGGAGCCGGCCTCTCCAAAAGCCGCATGCCAGGAGTCGGTCTGCTCCAGAGCCGCCTTCTGGGCCCTGCCGCCTTCTAACATCCGGCCGCGTGGACCAGCCAACAGTGAGAAGGCGGCGCTTTGATCTTGGATTCTTGAGGGGCGCAGCCAGCCCGGATGTCTTGAAACGCCATGGGGAGCTGACGGGGCTACCCGTGGCTAATTACTCCGACAGTTTGTGTTAGTTGCCTTATCGTACACGATTCGCAACCATGAAATGTTTCTGATGAAGTATGCATCGTAAACGTTGAACCACAGAATAGTGTGTGCGATAGTTGGCGTGTACGACGATGTTACGACGGTCCGACGTTTCGTAATCCTGTCCGACACTCGTACGACGATTAGCTAATCTTCTTAACAGTGAACCATTTGTGATGGGCCGCGCATCATACACGTTCTATAATAGTGAACCGTTTGTGATGGGCCACGCATCGTAAACGTAGCACCACAAAATATCGACTGCGATGGAAATGCGAGCAGAAATGAGTAGTAGTACTGCAGGGGCCCTATCCCCGACGGTTTCTGGGTCGTGTATGAAGGACCGCCCCTATCGCCCACACTCACTTGGCGACGGTTCCAAATACCATCGCGGAAAGGGGTTAAAAACCGTCTTTTATGACCGACGCACACCGGTGGAAAGTGGACTATACGTGGAGAGGCTGACAGCTGGGTCCACAGCCGCACGCAAGGAAATGCCTCTTTATTACGCGCAAAATAATGATTCCTCCACCTGACAGCTGGGACCCGCCGAAAGGGCCTCTGTATTTCACAAAAAAACGTTCCCCTCGCTGACAGCTCGGACCCATCATGTCGTGGTTTTGTCACGGCAGATGTCCTAGAGAAAGGACTTAGTCATGGAGCCATCGCTACGGGTTAACTTAAAGGGGTTAAAGTGGACAAGGGAAGCAAGAGAGTTTTATACTAGTTCGGCCCCTTACGATGAAGGTAAAAGCCTACGTCTAGTTGTGATGGAATTGCTGGGGCTTCGATGACCAGGGAGCGAATACGCTTTGCCTGAGTCTCGAGTTGTTGTCTGTTGTCCTTGAACCGCCGCCAGGTCGTCCCCTTATATACATGGGTTGACGCCCGTCGGTTTACAGAATCCCGAGGCCGGCTCATAATCGTGTCCGGCTCGGTCTCTGCTACTTCTATCTTACAACAAAAGTTTACATATCAATGCCGATTTATGTCTACAGGCCTTAAACCGGCTTGGGGCCCTGGGCCTTCATAAAGCGTCACCGTTTATCTTCATGGACTTCAGATACGGATGAACTACTTATGGGGTTAACCCGGCCTCTCCTGGTTGGTTTACGCCCAGTGGTAATATCCCCATGGTTGATTTGAACTGGTTCATGTCAATCCTCAATACTTAAGAAAATTTCTTCTTCAACATCTTCACATAATCTTGTAAACCGCCGTGACCTCATCTTCTAGGATCATGGTAAACCACCGTGACGTCACCTGTTATTTAAAACTGTGTATAATCCACCTTCATTAATGAGCCTCCGACAATCGAGGCGACAGCTCCGCCTCATATCCAAAATTTAGGCTCCTCGATTTTTGCGCCTGATGCTTATCTTTCTGCCCTTATAAATAGAGCCAGGGGGTCTTTCCATTCCCCGCCCCCCCGTATCTCTTCACCTCATCTTCTTCCTTGCACTGCCCATCCTTTGGAGCTCCGCCGCCACCGTCGACCTTCGTTTCTTCCTCCGCGACAGCTGCTGCATCAACCTGATCGGATAAGAAAAATGCGGAAATCCTTCACTACTTCCTCAGCACCAGTACGTTCCTCCTTTCTTACTCCAAATCGACCATTAGGGTTCGTCGTTCTTCGTAGTTCTTCGAAGTTCTTGAATCTGTTTGTTTCTCTTTAGCAGTACCAATGGCTAGTTTAGATCTGCCTTTTCCAAAGCCTTTGTACTTTAAACTCCTGCTTCCTTGTTAGAACATATGCCTTGTATAAAACTCATCTCAACTTGGTGAACCTTTAACATGCTGGAAATTAGGTCAGAATATATTTTGTTTTTCCAACGCGCGGTAGATCTGAAATTACCATGGCAAGATGTGAAACTTGTTTCTTCCTTCACTTATACGCTTTTAATACCAGATTGGGCGGTTTAACTTCATATACAAAATGATGACCCAGTAGATACCATTAGTCCCCTGTTGAACCCCCAATGCATTCATCATTGTACTGTTTCCATTGTCAGACTCCGTTTTGCGAATAACCAATTCCGGTTTAACTATATGCTCACATCCTTATACCGTTGTATAGTTGTCCATTGTAAATCTTAAACCGGCAATAATCTTGTTTCAGATGTTTCATTGCCATGGCCAAGCAAGTCTATGAATGCAATTGGGCTCCTTCTCGAGTAACCGAAGAACAGTTAAACAATCTTGTTAAAACGAGCGCTTTAGCCAAGAAAGATGTCATCCACTGGAGGGTCGCTGGCTCGAAAAATCCTTCTACACCCAAGGACGGAGAGGTAGTCGTGTTTGCTGACCATCTGAGTCGAGGTTTTAGCCCTCCCGGTTCAAAAAATTTCCGAGATGTACTAGCCAATTTTCAGCTGCGCCCTCAAGACATCGATCCCAATTCCGTGACCAACATCTGCCACTTCCAAGTCTTCTGTGAGGTTTATCTGCAAGAGGAACCTACAGTCGAACTGTTTAGGGATTTCTTTCACTTAAACCGTCGCACAGAGTTCTCGGATGGAACCAATATGGAACTGGGCGGAATGGCGGTTCAGAAAAGGAAGGAAGTCACCTTCCCTCATCCCAAACTCCACAGTCACCCCAAAGAGTGGAACCAGACTTGGTTTTATTGCATGGATACATCTCCACCTGATGAAAACCCCCTGCCGGGTTACCGCCCTGAACGCCTTAGCAACACACATCCTTTTCCTTAGAGGTTGACAGCAAAAGAAAGGGCCAACTATGCTCCCCAATTATCAAAGCTTAGAGCCTTCATGGCGAACGGTTTGACATGAGTTGATCTTGCTCGTTGCTGGATAAGCTGGAGTATTCTGCCCTTAAGCCGGCGCTCCGGTTTGATGTGTGAGTATACAGGGAGTTTGAAGGATGCTCAGCGGCTCATTGACATTCAGCTTACAGATGCAGAAGTCACTGAGGCTGTAAAGAAAATGTTGAACGAACCGGAGGCCGTCTGTGCCCAACCCGGACTACTCCCTTTATGCGCTTTCAACAAACCGCCAGCTGTAAGAATCATATAATCTTTTTATCTGAAGTTGCTTTTGTCCAAATATTCTCTGAAAGTGTGATTATTTTCTGACATGGTGATGATCCATTCTGGAACAAGAAACCACCACAAGACAAACCGGTCAAGCCACAAGATAAACTGGTCAAGCCAGTTCATCCAATGAGCAAGGTTATCAAAAAACCTGCCAAGAAAAGGATCACTGCATCCTCCGAGCTACCAGCTGATGACGATGTGGGTAATCCGGAATCAGAGGTAGAACTTGAATCTCTTGGTTCATTTTTCGTACATCTCATTGACAATGATTATTATCAGGATGACGCTGAAGGCAGTCATGCTGATGACGTAGAGGTAACCATTCTTTCCTCTGATTCAGATCCTCTGCCAACATCAAAAATCCGTCAAGCAAACCGGAAAGTAAAATTTTCTCACCCCCTTGCTTACTTGGACCCAAACTTTCTTTTGAAGACGCAGCAGCACGAGGCTCGCCGCACAACCTGGCACAGCGGCCAGGTAGTTACCTCTGCCGGTTTACGAACAGTCCGGTTCGGAAACGCCAATCAGAGGTCTCTTATCCCATTGATACTTCATGCCCCAAAGCAGGTTGTTTCTGCCAGCCTCTTAACCCGTCTGATTCAAATTATCAGGGTACTTCTCACTCATCTTCTGGTGAGTCGTCGGCCACAAAACTTCAACACCTCAAAACGGTTCTTGGGTGAGCTATACACTTGTTGTTATCCTTGATGTTGCTATTTTGATATATTGTACTGATCCTCATGTTTATTTTTCTCAGCGCCAAGCCCAGACCCAGCAAGAAAGCTCGGTTGAATAAACCGGCTGATGAAGACGTGGCTGTCGAACCAGAGAAAACTCCAGATCCTGAAGAGACCAACATTGATGCCATACTGAATGACCCACCGCCTAAAGATCATGACTTCGTTGCTGAGCAGGCAGAAGTTGACACCACAAGCCATGCTGACCAGCCAACCAGCCCTGTCCGAACTGACAATAAACCGGCAAGTCCAGTTAAAAATACTGACAAACCGCCAACCCCAGTAACGGCTGCTGATGACAAAGATGATGACATTATGATTACTGGCACTGGCCATACCGCTCCGGGCAATCCTGTCGCTTTGTCAAAGCATACTGCCAAAGATGAGCTCTC
This sequence comes from Triticum aestivum, assembly GCF_018294505.1. Lineage (NCBI taxonomy): Eukaryota > Viridiplantae > Streptophyta > Magnoliopsida > Poales > Poaceae > Triticum > Triticum aestivum. The sequence goes on along the minus strand of NC_057802.1, from coordinate 515,186,218 downwards.
TGCAGTTGGCAAAGGCAAATGGAACGCCGATTTGTCAAATTATGCCCATCTGAATGCTCAAGACCTTCACTCTGGCTTCCTGAACCGTCTGTACACCAGCCGTGACTATGAAGCCGGTTTGGTAAATATGATGAAGGAGCGCTATGAGGTAACTTCATAAGTGTTTCTCTCTTATATTTAATTGCAGCTTATCAACTCCAGTAGCCCCCAAGTGACGGTTTAAGATACCAATTTAAACCGGGACTTAGTAACGATTTCATGTTTGCAACAATGCATCTTAACTTCACTTATGTAGCCCCCAAGGGCCGGTTTAACTTTATAAAGATGAACCGGGACTTTGTGGAAGAATTCCCATATCAGCATTTTATGAGCAAATACACATTAGCCCCCAAGTGCCAAGCTTAATACTTGTATTGTGCTTGGGACTTGTAAAAATTTCTGATAAAGAGAAAATATGCATTAGCCCCCAAGTACTAAGGGCATAACTTGTTATGTACTTGGTACTTCAAATATGTACTGTCAACTTATTATATATCTGTCTCTTTATAGGCTGAACTGAGCAAAAAGGAAAGCCAAACCACTGATCTGCAAGAGAATCTCAAATCCCAGCAAGCTGAAACCTCCAAAGCGAAGGAAGAATTGATCAGTGCTCTAGGCGCTATGGAGACACTGAAAGAGGGCTTCCACGTAGAGCGGGCGGATTGGGAGACTGAAAAATCCGCTTTGAAGAGCGGGCGGATTGGGAGACTGAAAAATCCGCTTTGATAAAAAGGGCTGAAAAAGCAGAAGCCGCTCTTAAACCGGTGGTTGATGAGCTGACCGGCGTAAAGCGGCAGATTCATGCCATGACTGCTGCTGTGTTCGGTAAAACATCTTTTCCTTAGTACTTTCAACATATCTCTCCCGTGTATTGTCGGTTTACTGATGTGTACAATGGTGCAGGAACTCGCATTAGCCATCTAGGCTCTGATGTACAGAAGAAGTTGAAAGCTGCCTACACTCTGATAGAGCAGCTGTATACCGGTGCGCAGCGGATCATCTATACTGCTTCGCATAATAATCCTCCTCCCACTTTGATCAAGGATACCTTAGAAAGGTTATCTATGCTTCCTGCCCGGGTAGACGAGCTAAAAAAGTCTGCCGCTAGAACGGGCGCTTTGGCCGCACTAACCCGGGCAAAATCGTGGGTACCTGACTTTGATCCAGTGGAGGAGGCCCAAGGCTATCCCAGTTTAAAGGAAGACGGAACAGAATTTGGCAATGATGATCTCCGGATCATAAACTGGAAAGTACGCCCATTGGCTTGTCAACTGGTTGAAGAGGCAGATCTTTCATACTATCAGGCGAGTTATGATGATAAGAACAGACGGGTTGCGGCACCAATTCCAGAAGCGCAAAATCTTATCCCACCAATCCGTAAGCACACTTATGCCCCTGACATTGAACTGTCCACGCTGATAAGCGATGAACTAGTATTCCAAGCCCTAACTGGGATCGACTGGCCAACTGTTGATTTCCAGCCACTAGGTAGAGAGGAGGGAGTTGAACCAATGCGAGATGATCCGCAGCCGTCAGGCCAAGCTGGTGACCAACCATGAACCGGAGGCCGGTTTAGTCTTCTACATGCTGCAACATGTATTTGAGAAAAGAATTATCCTTTTGGGCACTGAAATGCCTTGTAATATGCTAGTTAAAATACTTGGTCTGGTATGCCTTCGTGCATATTTATCTGCGACTAATGCTTGCTTAATCCGACATGCTTAAGATATGATATTCATAATCCATAGCCATTTATTCAAGCTGTTCCTGCAGATAAGAAGCTTAAAGCGCCCTGGCGGTTTACCCCCGGGCGGGTCATGATACCCAAATATATATATGATCAAGGTCTGTAACCAAGGTTGTAAAAGATAACCAAATATGGAAATATATAATACCTGCGACCTTTAGGCATGATGTTGGCTGGCCAACTTTGTAGTGAGGGCCATAACCCTACTCTAGAGGATAAGTAACTCCTGACATATGATGCCGGTTTACAATAAAAAACCGTTCCGGGTTGTGAGAAACACCGGTTTATTCCATACTGGTGCCTTTGAGTCAAAACCAGACTGGGCTGATAGTCTCCGGATTATAATTGATCGTGTACTGACAACTTGTAGTTGACAGCCTAACCGGGTTGATAAACACCGGTTGTAAAAACATCACAAATCTTATGAAACAAAGAAAACTTAGCAAAAGGAAAATAAAAACCGTTGTAGTCGAGGCTTTTCACGGGCTGCCAGGCCCCAAATTTGAGGCTTTTCATGGGCTGCCAGGCCACTGAGTTAAACCATTTTTGCAAAGCCTTTTAAGATGGTCCTCAATCCTTAACCAATCATCGTTTTAACTTGACAAGTTCAGGGTCTTCATTTTAGAGTAACTTGTCAAAGTTCGAAGGGTCATACCAGGTTTACCTGGGCGGAGTGACTTACTTAAATAGGCAGGTTAACCCGGGGGTTTAGGTGTGTACACCAGGCTTCCAGGCCATGGCTTGATAGCCTATTACAAGTGTAGATTCTTAGTTCATTTCGACAGCAAAGAATCCCCAAGCAACATTGTGAGTTGTGCTCAGTGGGTGCCTATGTTTGAGCTGTTGTTTTACAACACTCTCTTTGGCCCCGGATTGATGTGGCTTTGAGCCGATCAAGAGGTGTGACTGTGGTTCGGATACGACCAAGCCCCCAAGTGATGCTGTGGCAGTGCGCCGATCAAGAGGTGTAGCTATGGTTCGGATACGACCAAGCCCCCAGGTGATGCTGTGGCATTGCACCGATCAAGAGATGTAGCTATGGTTCGGATATGACCAAGCCCCCAAGTGATGTAATATAAAGCTTTGAGAAGCTAAATCAAGGGGTAAACCGGATGCCGCTTTGTAAGCTCCATGTAACCACACATGAGGTAAGAAAAACAACAGATACCCCGCTTTAGCCGAGGTTCCGGTTTATTATATTGATCATAATATATACAAGTTCATAATATGTCATAAGCCGAGCCTATAGCTCAAGTATAGTAGGGCCGAAGATGAGCAATATTCCACGGCCGGTTGGTCTCCTCCTCCGATTTACGTGAGTCTTTGCGCTCTCGAACATCGATTAGGTAGTATGACCCATTGTGCAGATTCTTGCTGACCACAAAGGGTCCTTCCCAAGGGTGGAATAGCTTATGCATATCCGTCTGATCCTGGATGAGCCGAAGCACCAAATCACCTTCTCGAAAGGTTCTGGTTATAACCCGGCGGCTATGATAACGATGCAGATCTTGCTGTAAATCGCCGAACGGGCTGCCGCCATGTCACGTTCCTCATCTAACAGGTCAAGAGCTTCCTGCCGTGCCTTCTCGTTGTCAGCTTCAACATATGCCGCTACACGAGGCGAGTCATGACGGATGTCACTAGGAAGAACTGCTTCCGCTCCATAAACCATGAAAATGGTGTGTATCCTGTCGATCTATTGGGTGTGGTATTGATGCTCCATAACACAGAAGGTAACTCCTCAACCCAACAACCCGGCGTCCGTTGCAAAGGAACCATAAGCCGGGGTTTGATGCCTCTCAAGATCTCTTGATTGGCCCTCTCCGCTTGACCATTAGACTGTGGGTGAGCCACTAATGACACGTCAAGCCGGATGTGCTCACGTTGACAGAACTCCTTCATGGCACCTTTTGACAGATTGGTACCATTGTCTGTTATAATGCTGTGTGGAAAGCCGAACCGGAAGATCACCTTTTTGATGAATGGAACCGCCGTGGCTGCGTCACACTTACTAACTGGCTCTGCCTCCACCCACTTCGTGAACTTATCAACCGCCACCAAAAGGTGGGTCTTCTTGTCCTTGGACCTCTTGAAAGGCCCGACCATACCCAGCCCCCAAGTTGCAAACGGCTAGGTGATTGGAATCATCCTCAATTCTTGAGCCGGTACATGAGCGCGCCTTGAGAATTTTTGACAGCCATCACATCTTTTGACCAAGTCCTAGGCATTAGCATGAGCTATCAACCAATAGAAACCGTGACGAAACGCCTTGGCCACCAAAGATTTTGAACCGGCGTGGTGACCACAATCTCCTTCGTGGATCTCACGCAAAATTTCACGGCCTTCCTCAGGAGACACACAACGTTGAGACGCCCCTGTCACACTACAATGATGTAACTCTCCATTGATAATAGTCATGGACTTGGACCGCCGGATTATCTGCCTGGCCAAAGTTTCATCCTCTGGTAACTCGCCCCGGTTCATATACGCCAGATATGGAAATGTCCAATCCGGGATAACATGAAGAGCCGCCACCAACTGAGCCTCCGGATCAGGAAGAGCCAAATCCTCTTCACCAGGGAGCTTGACGGACGGATTATGCAAAACATCTAGGAAGACATTAGGTGGAACCGGTTTACGTTTGGAAGCCAGGTGGCTTAAAGCGTCCGCCGCTTCATTCTTCCGCCGGTCCACATGATCCACCTGATAACCTTTAAAGTGACCAGCAACAATATCCACCTCACGACGATATGCTGCCATTAGTGGGTCCTTGGAATCCCAAGTGCCGGACACTTGTTGAGCCACCAGATCCGAGTCACCGAAGCACTTAACTCGGCTTAGGTACATCTCCTTAGCCATCCGAAGACCATGGAGTAAAGCCTCATATTCAGCTGCATTGTTAGTGCAAGGGAACATTAAACGGAGAACATAACAAAACTTATCACCTTGTGGGGAAGTTAATACGACTCCAGCCCCCGAGCCCTCCAATTGCCTGGACCCATCAAAATGAATAGTCCAATAAGTATGATCCGGCTTCTCCTCTGGCGCTTGTAATCTGTCCAATCATTGATGAAATCCACAAGTGCCTGAGATTTGATCGCCGTTCGGGGTATGTATTTCAACCCGTGAGGCCCGAGCTCTATAGCCCACTTAGCAATCCGGCCAGTTGCTTCCCTGTTCTGGATTATATCTCCCAACGGAGCAGAGCTGACCACCGTGATGGGATGACCTTGGAAATACTGCTTAAGCTTCCGGCTTGCCATAAAAACCCCATACACCAATTTTTGCCAATGCGGGTACCTCTGCTTGGACTCAATAAGTACTTCACTGATATAGTAGACCGGCCGTTGAACCGGATATTCCTTTCCTGCCTCCTTGCGCTCCACCACAATAGCCACACTAACAGCCCGAGCATTAGCTGCCACATATAGCAACAGTGGTTCTTTGTCCACTGGAGCAGCGAGAATCGGTGGATTAGCCAGCTGCCGCTTTAAGTCCTCGAATGCTTCATTAGCGGCGTCACTCCAGACGAAGTTATCCGTTTTCTTCAGCATCTGATATAAAGGGATGGCCTTCTCACCAAGGCGACTGACAAACCGGCTCAACGTGGCAATCCGGCCTGCCAGGCGTTGGACATCATTGATACACTTAGCTTTAGCCAAGGAGGTGATGGCTTTGATCTTTTCCGGATTAGCTTCAATGCCCCTGTTAGGCACCAAAAAGCCCAAGAGCTTGCCTGCAGGTACACCAAAGACACACTTGGTCGGATTAAGCATCATTTTGTAAACCCACAGGTTATCGAAGGTTTCCTTCAAGTCATCAATCAATGTCTCCTTCTTCCTTGATTTTACCACAATATCATCCACATAGGCGTGAACATTGCGGCCGATCTGTTTATGAAGACAATTCTGCACACACCGTTGATAAGCCGCCTGGGCACTCTTGAGCCCAAAGGGCATGGACACATAGCAGAAGGCTCCAAAGGGAGTTATGAAGGTTGTCTTCTCCTGGTCCTTAACTGCCATTTTGATCTGATGATAACCAGAATATGCATCCAAAAAGCTTAAACGCTCGCAACCCGCCGTAGCATCAATAATTTGATCAATACGAGGAAGGGCAAAAGGATCTGCTGGACAAGCTTTGTTGAGATATGTATAGTCCACACACATACGCCAAGTGCCATTCTTCTTGAGGACCAGCACCGGATTAGCCAACCACTCAGGATGGAATACTTCAACGATAAATCCAGCTGCCAAGAGTCTGGCTACTTCTTCTCCAATAGCCTTGCGTCTTTCTTCATTGAACCGGCAGAGAAACTGCTTGACCGGTTTATACTTTGGATCAATATTGAGAGTGTGCTCAGCAAGTTCTCTCGGTACACCTGGCATGTCAGAAGGCTTCCACGCAAAGATGTCCCGATTCTCACGGATGAACTCGATGAGCGCGCTTTCCTATTTCGAATCCAAGTTAGCGCTGATGCTAAATTGCTTGGACGAATCGCCGGGCACGAAGTCAACAAGCTTAGTCTCATCAGCCGATTTGAAGTTTAGGGCCGGATCATGCTTTGTAGTTGGTTTCTTTAATGAAGTCATATCTGTCGGATCAACATTGTCTTTGTAAAACATCAACTCTTCTGTTGCACAAACCGACTCTGCATAAGCCGCATCACCTTCTTCACACGCCAGAGCGATCTTACGGCTTCCATGCATGGTTATAGTTCCCTTGTGACCCGGCATCTTGAGCTGCAGATAGACATAACAAGGTTGTGCCATAAACTTAGCATAAGCTGGCTATCCAAACAGGGCATGATACAGGCTTTTGATTTTCACCACTTCAAAGGTCAAAGTTTCTGATCTTGAGTCATGCTCATCTCCAAAAGCCACCTCTAGAGCTATCTTACCAATAGGATATGCCGATTTACCAGGCACCACACCATGGAACACCGTATTGGACGGTTTAAGATTTTTATCTGTTAACCCCATGCGACGGAAAGTTTCATAATAAAGGATATTGATACTACTCCCTCCATCCATGAGTACCTTAGTGAACTTATAACCTCCCACCTGAGGTGCCACCACCAGAGCCAGATGACCCGGATTGTCAACCCGGGGTGGATGATCTTCTCTACTCCACACAATCGGCTGCTCGGACCAGCGCAAATAACGGGGCACCGCCGGTTCAATGACATTCACCGCCCTTTTATGAAGCTTCTGATCGCGCTTGTCCAAGCTAGTGGTGAAGACATGATACTGTCCGCTATTCAACTACTTCGGGTTGCTCTGGTAACCCAACTGATGCTGCTGCTGATTGCCCGGATGATTATAGCCACCTTGGTTACCTTGATTACTTTGATTTTTATGGCCACCCTGATTACCGTGGAAGCCTGAACCGGAATTTCCTCCACCATAACCCAGCCCATGAGACCCGGGGCCCGAACCGCCTCCTGGTCCATGATCATACCGGAAAGAATCAGAATTTTTGAACTCTTGCATGATGTAACAATCTTTTCAGAGGTGCGTGGACGGGATCTCCTTCGTCCCATGCTTTGGACAGGGCTGGTTCAACAGATAAGACAAACGGTTCGGATTAGGACTTGGCCCCCCACCCTGCTAGGGCGGTTTACCCATACGCCTTTGGCCCTTGTCATGTGTATTAGTATTAGCCACAAAGTCTAAACCGTGGTCCGCCTTACGCTTGCCGCCGTTTCCATGACCCGTCGGGTTGTGGTGCTGCCCCTTGGCGTTGCCGCTCAATTTTCCCTTCCCTGTCTTATCATCGTCAGACTCGGGATCCTTGGTACTATCAGAGTCGGCATACTTCACCAGTGCAGCGATGAGGGTTCCCATGTCATTATAATGACGTTTGAGCCGTCCCGACTTCAACTTCAGGGGTTCAAACCGGCAATTGCCTTCCAATGTTAAAAACTGCGGTGTCAGCGTTGATGCGGTCCGACAAATGCAAAATCTCCGAAACCCGGCGCACCCAATGGGTTGTTGACTATCCTTCCTCCTGGACACAGGCAGCTAAGTCCACAATTGACATTGGCTGCTTGCATGTATCCTTGAAATTCTGAATAAACCGGGCTCTCAACTCGGCCCATGACCTGATAGAATTAGCCGGTAAGCTCTTTAGCCAAGTGCGGGCCGTCCCTTCTAGCATCATGGTGAAGTATTTCACACATGCCGCATCATCCACATTCAGCATCTCCATGGCCACCTCATAGCTTTCGACCCATGTTTCAGGGGATAAAATGGCGGTGTAATTCGGCACCTTGCGCGGGCCCTTGAAATCCTTGGGCAGGCACACATTGCGCAACGCCGGGACGAGACACGTCACTCCCAAAGAACAAGAGGTAACTCCTGGTTCCACCGATGTGGTTGGACGAACCGGAGTAAGCTGACGGGCTTCATGCTGCGCCGCTAACTCGGCCTCTCTGCGTGCCCGAGCACGGTCCACCACCTCCTGAGCATCACCAGCACCACCCGCCGGGTTATTGCCACGGGGCGGATCACGGTTCCGCGCATTGCTTGACACTGCCGGTTCATCCATACGCCTGCTGTAACTCCAGCTTGGACAGGGAGTGGAATGAATCCGATCGCGACTACATGAATAAGCCTCCTGTTGAACCAAAGTTGTCTGAAGAAGCTCCTTAACCCGACGCGTCTCGACCGCCGCCGGAGAATCGCCTTCGATCGGGATGGCCGCCAGCCGTGAAGCGGCAGCAACAATGTTGTCCATCGGGTTAGAGTAATGACCCGGCGGCGTGGGGACATGCGGTGTTACAATGTTGTTCTCACGAGGCGGATCCACCAAACATGGCTGAACCGGCGCCCCTGCTCCAGGTGCTTCCGCCCGGTTTACCACCGGCGGATTACTGGTTCCTGCTCCTGGGGTGTTAAAGAGATTTCTAGCGTCATAAACCGGTGGCAGGCGAGATCTGTACCTCCTCTTCAGGACTTCGTTCGACGCACTCTGATCCAGCATAATCCGGTAAGCTCGTGCATCCAAAGCGGCCCGCTCCACGGCCATCCTGGTATCCTCAGCTGCTAAGTCGGCTTTGGCCTGGGTGATCTGATCTTTCACTTTCACGATTTCCGCATTGTGTGCATCCTGATCCGCCGGGTTAACCTCCGTCATCAGCGTTGCCAACGCATCAAACAAATCCGATAGAACCTAAGCTGGCGGTTGCACAGGGCCTCCTACCCCGACCGATGTTGCCGCTGTCGATCAGGAAATCATCGCCATTGCAGTCGGAGAGTGGAGCGTCGGTTGCATACCGTCCATGAAGATCGCAACCCGGTTTGGCAGATCAAAGGGGTCCGGAGTACTGTCACCATCGGAACAGCCCCCAATCCGGCCATCTTGTAACTGATATAACGACTCGGTCTCTCCGGTCGATGACTCGTCGCCGGAATAAATGACGGTCTCACCACCAGATTCCGATCTATCCTCAGATTCCCCTCCATGGATAACTCCCACGAAGGCACGCTTCATGACAGGCTTGACCCGGGCAGATCTCGCACGCTGAGCCGTTTCGACGAGGTCGGTGCAGATGTTCGGCTCAGGGCCCGGTTCGCCGATCTTGCCAATGAAAACGTGTATGCCACCAAAGGGGACCCGGTACCCATACTCGATTGAGCCAGCCTCGGGGCCCCAGCCTGCATCGTCGATGTAGAGCTTGCCGCGATGACTCTTGGTCATCCAGCCCACAACGTAACCCTTGAGTCCTTCGAAGTTTCCCTCCAAGAACTTGAAAGCATCGTGCGATAGCCCCACGGTGGGCGCCAACTGTCGTGGTTTTGTCACGGCAGATGTCCTAGAGAAAGGACTTAGTCGTGGAGCCATCGCTACGTGTTAACTTAAAGGGGTTAAAGCGGACAAGGGACGCAAGAGAATTTTATACTAGTTCGGCCCCTTACGATGAAGGTAAAAGCCTACGTCTAGTTGTGATGGAATTGCTGGGGTTTCGATGACCAGGGAGCGAATACGCTTTGCCTAAGTCTCGAGTTGTTGTCTGTTGACCTTTTACCGCCGTCGGGTCGTCCCCTTATATACATGGGTTGACGCCCGTCGGTTTACAGAATCCCGAGGTCGGCTCATAATCGTGTCCGGCTCGGTCTCTGCTACTTCTATCTTACAACACAAGTTTACATATCAATGCCGGTTTATGTCTACAGGCCTTCAACCGGCTTTGGGCCCTGGGCCTTCATAAAGCGTCACCGTCTGTCTTCATGGACTTCAGATACGGATGAACTACTGATGGGGTTAACCCGGCCTCTCCTGGCTGGTTTACGCCCAGTGGTAATATCCCCAACACATCAGCTATATCTTCGCACGCAAGGAAGTGACTCCTTATTACTCACAAAAAATGAATACCCCCTGCTAGCTGGGAGCCACCATAGTGGGAGGCTGACTTATGGGCCTACTAAGTTGACGCGGACGGAGGGCTTTGTCCACTTAGTCAATATCAATGATTCTAACTCCAGTGACTGTACGATGTCCATCCAACGGCCGTAGTGCTTCTTCAACCTCTGGTCTTCTTGCTCCAGCCGCCCAAACCAGCGCTGGTCGTGCCACTTGCTCCTGCCTCCCGTGGCCGGCTGTGCAGCCGCGGAGGCCTCACCGCCCCCTACTACTCCCACCGCTGGCCAGGCCATCCCTCTACTCACCCACACCCCATGTTATTCTATGGCGACGGCAGCCTCACACTGCAGCCGAATCAGTGAACCCTCGTACTCCTCTCCGCGTGGGCATCCACTACCACATCTTCCCCGGCTCCGCGTCGACCCCTTCCTAGGCGTCGCCGTCGTCCACCGCCTTGGTGCTCTCGGCACGGCGTGGTCAATGTGGTCGAGGAACGACTTCCATTGGAAGAGTACTGTATGTGGAGAGGCTGACAGCTGAGTCCACGGCCGCAGCAAGGAAGTGCAACCTTATTACGCGCAAAATAATGATTCCTCCACCTGACAGCAGGGACCGACCAGACGGGCTACCATATTTCACGAAAAAAATGTTTCCCACATGACAACTGGGACCCACAAGCTACATCTTCGCACGCAAGGAAGTGCGTCCATATTACGGGCAAAAAAAATGATTCTCCCCCTGACAGCTGGGACCCACCAGCAATAACTTCGCACGCAAGGAAGTGCCTCCTTATCCTCCCCGACAGTCGGCACCCACCTGGTTGATGCGTACGTAGCGTTGTCATTCTGGTCGCGAACGTGTACGTACATACTGGTCGATCAGTCTGTCTGCAGGTTGCAGCGATGAACCATGGCCGAGTAAGGAAGGGCACGTGTCGTAGTGGAGGCGCGGACGTAGCATGTACACATACGTACAGTCAGGGTGCAAGAAAGTAAATACGGCCACGTACGTACGGGCGGGGTCTCGAACACCTACTCACGCATACGTACGGCTAGGGCTTGTGTACATGGAGAGGCAGCGATGGCGTCCTATTCATCGGGAGCCAACCGGCTGCGTCGGAACGGAGAAACTGCATCGTCGTGTTCATCGGGAGGCAACGGAATGCGTTGTGTTCATCGGGAGCCAACCGGCTTGGACGAAATAGTCGAAACAAGGCATGGCGTACCGCATAACAGAGGAAACGGCCTTGTGTTTGACTGCATACGGTCAAAATGGGATCCTGTTCACCGGGAGGGGTGTGGCGTACCGCAAAACGGAGGAAACGGACTTCTCTTTGACCTCTTACGGTCGAAACGGGGTCTTGTTGACCTGGAGGGGTGTGGCATACCGCAAAATGGAGGAAACGGACTTGTGTTGGAGCACTACGGTCGAAACGGGGGTCCTGTTCATCGGGAGGGGTATGGCGTACCGCAAAACAGGACTCCACGGGCTACTGTTCATCCACCGTCTACTGCCTCCACGGGCTATCATTCATCCACCGTTGACCTCCTCCAGCCTCCATCTTCGACTGTTCATCCATGGCGTCTCCCTCCTACCTCCACCAGCTACTATTCATCTACAGGTTCCTGTTCATCCAGCCTCCACCGGCTCCTGTTCAACAAGCCCTCTCCACGGGTCCTGTTCAACCACCCCTCCACGGGCTACTGTTCATCCAGCCCTCCACCGGCTACTGTTCAACCAGCCCTCCACCGGCTGCTGTTCAACCAGCCCTCCACGGGGTCCTGTTCATCCACTCCCAACTGGCTCGATCGGGGTCCTGTTCATCCAGCGGCAACGGCCTCTACTACCATGGGGTCCTGTTCATCCAACCCCCACCGGGAACTGTTCATCCAACCCCCAACAACGCTCACTGTTCATCAAGAGGCAGTAGGTTCGATCGGCTTCAGTTAGCAGCAGTACCGAAGGAATTGCTCGATCGGGTTCAGTTAACAGCCAGGGATCGATCGATCACTCGGGTTCAGCAACGCGTAGCCTGCAGTGCAACCGCTCGGGTTCAGTAGGCGAACACCTCGCTTGGGTTTAGTTAGAGCCCAACGCCTCGCACTCACGCGCGTACGTGTACAAGAGAAACGCGCATCGCTCGGCCCCGACCACCCACTGTCACCTAGAACTCCTTGATAATTCCCTCGCCCTCGCTTCTACCATGGTTTTTTCCGTCATGGACGGCCCAAAGAATGTCATGCAGCTGCGTCTCCGGCCAGCCCAGGACGAAAAGCCCATTTTCTGTCATGAGTTTTTGTCATAGAAGTAGGAGCCCACCACATCTATGATGATACCGGGTTTTTTCACAATTATCGTCATAGAAGTGTCATAAGCATGACAGAAAAAAATTCGTTCGGCCCAAAATCTCACGGATGTGTCTTTTTTGTGTGTCTTCGTTCTTCCTCGAGCACAGTCATTTTCTTTGAACTGGCACCGAACAAATTGCTTGATCTTCAGCAATTTTTAGGGGTCACTCTTGTTAGCATCATCTTCAGTGATAACCTTCGTTGCAACGCAGGGAGATTATCTTCGTCGTTTGCATCAAACTCCTTGATACTTCAAGGACCTGGTACTCTGTGTGCACTAGCAAACACATAAGTCCCATACTATTTATGTCAACAAACTCCAAAACATATGGGGCCAATCATTGCACCAACAATCTCCCCCTCTTTGGATGGTTGTTGACAAAACAGGTAATCATCAAAGTGAAGATAGATGAATGAAATGTAAGTTGAACAAGAGTGAACTTGCGTTACTTGACTCGATGATGAAATATACTCCCCCTATATGTATGCAGGGTTTAGGATATGAAATAAGATTTTCTGCAATTCATTTCCATATACGGAGGATTCTTTCAATCATTCGAGGTAATGATTCGCACTGATGATATATAATCCATCGAGTATATAGTGCAATCATTCATAACTTCTGCCAATAATTTCACCTGCAAAAAATGCTTCGAGAGAAATATTGCAGTAGGCGGGGTTATCAATATTACAACACCGAAGTTTTGATTTTACATTAGAGCACATAAAGTAGCACAAATATTCTTTAAGGCATAGGGCTCGAAAGTCTCATAAACCAGAGCAAATAAACACAGAGACCAAATCCAACAGAGCAAATCTATCGAAACTCTCGATGTAATTCTCCCCTTTTTTGTCAACTAGTGTCAAAAAGGTGACGAATGGAGTGAAAATGACATGAACTTGATTCACTTTGAGGCATCGCCCGAAGAACTTCCCGAAGAAGTTTCTGATTTGGAGGTGGCTGGAACATCTTCATCGTCAACAGCAGCAGCAGAAGTTCCTTCAAGGCTGGCTTGAGGCTGGGAGGATGAAGGCACAGTGGGATCAGCTTGTTGATTCTTGCGAGACAACACATTTCCTTCAGCAGGTTTCTCTGTGGGCGATGTTGCTTCTAATTCATCGAGCAATTTGTGCAGCTGCAACCAAAGTAAATTAGTTGTTGGCTCATGAGCCGGCAGAGGCGGAGTAATGCGATCTTGAAAATCTTCAGTAGAAAACCCTTGGTCAATATACGCATAGAGTTCTTTGAGATCAGAGTTGCTCAATTGCTTCTTGGAGAAGAATTTCTGAAGCAATTTCCATAGGCGCTTCTTATTTTCAGCCGTGATCATGTGCACAAGTTTTGTTCGGTTGTTGATTGCATTCAGTTCGGCAGTCAGGTGTTCTTTCTCTTGGCGATCCTCAGCCATATGCTTCAGCAAAAGCTGTTGGGTGTGCAAGCTCATTTCAAGATGTGAAGGAGGTTGAGTATTCGGTTGTCTATCACGCTGAGGTAGCTATGGCCCATCAAATGTATTATGATAATCAGGAGGACCTGACACTGGTGCTTTTCTCGAAGAAAAATCTTCCATCACTTTCAGAGTATCACGCACAGGAGGAATGAAGCTTTTGTGACTGACTTTGGCTAAATGTTCGGTTTTCATCACGTTGTCAACCACCTTCCGAATCCAGGGTGCAAATACCTTGATAGTTTTTGGGTGCTGAGCTGAATCCACCAGTATGTGTTGTTGGGAGATGTCATGAATTAATGGTGTTGCAAAGCACATCAGATATAGCATTTTATGCATTCATTCCAGCCAGAGGGCAAATGGGATAGGTGAGAATATGATAGAGGGTCTGATTGTCAAAGGTCAAATGCTCGGGCACGGGAGGACCATTGTAGTCACGAATTTTCTCTTGATCCATTGTGCACCAGAAATCTTCATCGGAAATTGCATCAATGTTGTGAACTCTAATTTCCATCTTGCCATGTTCGAACCGAGGGAAATGAAAATGAGATACAAAGTCCATAGCAGAGCACTTAATGCATTTCCCTTCGGTCATCCATTCCATGATCCACTTGGTGCTATCAGATTCTTCACCAGAGATGTACAAAGCGGCATAGAATTGAAGGATTATCTCTCTGTTCCAAGGATGCCGATATGCAAAGACATGAGAGAGACCAAAATCTTCAATGTCTTGCAGAACTTGATTAAAGTAGCCAATGTTCTTCATCGCAGCGATATCCGGGAACTCATGAGGAAAAAAATTCAACTGTCGTAAAGGATCCGTGAATAATATGTAGCCTGCTCACGAGTCCAGAACCGAGGGGATTCAGATGTACGAGGCTTGTTGTATGGACTCTCTTGAAAGAAAACGGGATGAGTTTTCCGATTGAAAAGCGGCCCTCTGACGCCAACGCCTGTTGAGAATAAAGGCAGTTGCTTGCGAGGATAAGGATATTTGAGTTCATCTTCAATGGAAACCACTTCATCACCATAAATGACAGAGTCGGAATGATGAGCAGAAACTAATTTTGCTGCAGAAGGACGAACATCTGAATTTCTTTTCGCCGTGTCGAGGGAAATACGCAATGGAGAGGAATAGACACTTTCTCAGGCACTGAAACTTTATCAGACACTATGGTCAGATGAGGATCTTCTTCAACAGAAGGTTGAGGTGCAGGAGGAGGAACCGAGTCATTTGGTTCGACATGGGCGGTGATGCTTGGCATTCAGACCGAGGAATTTCACCTTCTTCTGACACATTTGGATGAGATGGGTTTGCTTCATGAATGGGGGAGGCCACAAGCACTGTTTCATTTGGCCTTGGCGAAGTAGGAGCATTTGCAACTGGTGCATGAATCAGTGAAGGAATTCCTCGTTCAGGAGAATCTTTCTTCTGTGTCTCAGCTTCATAAGATGTTTCTATCGGAGGAGGAGAAGGAGCATTCTTACTTGCAGTTTTCTTCTTCTTCTTTGGCTTCGACGGATCAATGTGCCCTTTGACAAGACCATTTTAGCCAGTGACTTGGTCTTGATGATCGAGGCAGACCTTGCGAACAATTTGATCTAGGTCAGAATGAAATCCTAGTCTTCTGTTTCGAAGGATAGTTAAAGCTCGATTGACATCCACATAAGATTCTTCAAGTTGCTTGATGACAAACTTGGATTTCGCAGCCTTCATATGGGTGTCAAACTCATTGATCTGGGCCATGAGGTCATTGATCTCAACTGAATCATCTCTCATGTCTCGAACCAGATCAGTGGCTTGAGCAATTACTACAGAGGGAATGGGCAAAGATGCCACTTCTCCATCAAACAGGTTCTCCACAAATCTGTCAAGCTGCTCCATAATGAACACTTGGTTGAAATAATGCGATGCATCAGAATCATCTTGAGCCTGTGCAATAGGAGCAGATTGTGCTGCATTTTGCTCGGTCGGAGGCATAGAGGCCAAAGGTTGAGTTATTTTCAGAGCAAATTTAGCAGCCTTTTCCTTCACAACTTCAGCACTTGGAGCATTTTGCTCAGGAGAAGGAGCTTTGATTTGCTTCACCTTGTGCTTCAGAATTTTCTCCCCTGGCTTGGCTGTGCTAACTAGAGCTTCAACAACTAGATCATGCATATCAATAGCATCAGGATGAGGAGTTTTATTCACATGGTCTACCATAGTGATAGTGGTGTGAGGTGTTTTTCTCTTCAAAGAAATCTTCTTCGGAGGTGCTACTGGAACTGCACTTGCTCGAAGATCTGGCAGAATGGTCGATGTAGTGATGTTCACTTGCTTGGAAAGAGTTGCTTCAACTTCTTCCCTTGTGAGAGGAGGATCATCTTGATCGGAGGAATCACTTTCATCATTTCTGGCAACTGGTTTGGCTGGCCTTCTTTTCGGCGCACTCTTTTTCTTAAGAGCAGCAGATCTGGGACATGTTTGTTATTTGAACGGCATTCTGCTTTTCCATTAGCCTTTCTCTTCTCGACGTTCAATTTGATGAGACGACGATTTTCTTCTTGTCTTTCTCTTTCCTTTTCAGCCTTCTTGGCTCTCTTTTCGGCGTTCTTCAAGCGCTTGGCCAATTCATCAGGATAAGATTTAGGAGTCTTGAGAGACGACTCATGTGCATCTGGTGGAGGTGGTGGTCTTTCCCTGGGATCACTTGCACTAACAAGACCAATGTCATGATAGTCACCCCACATAGGATGAAAAGCAAAGTTCTTGGCAAACCTAGGTTGAATCATTTTGTAGTTAAACCACTTCCACACCCAGTGGCGTTGTATCCTTTGCAGACGCTTTCTTCTCTGTGTCGAATCTTCACCAGGAACTGTGTTGTAGTCGTTATGAGAGATATACTGAGCTGAATTTGTGAAAGGTTGCATGCCACCTTTCCTTTTCTTTGGAGCATTTTCTTCTTGCTCATCAGGATTTTTCTCATGCCTCTTCCTTTTGCCGGTGGATGGGCCTACCATTGGGCCATTTGGATTTCGTGCCTTAGATTCATCCGTTGTACCCATGATCACCTCATCTTCATCGGGCATGCTCATTGGTCGAGCAGAATCTTCAATAGAATGCATACACCTGTGAAATAGAATAGATACGAGGGAAAATGGGGACAGGGTTACAAATGCTCACAGTGAATATTTTTTGACAAAAACATTTTGTGGAAGAAATAGTTTCAGACTTTGAGATATGTTCCGAATGAAGGAAATGTATAGAACAAGCTAGTAGCTCCAAAGAATATACTAGACAGCATGGTAGGCACTCCATTTGAGCGAAGCATAACACAAACCCTAGATCTGAAGGATTCGGATGCGAGGAACAACTACAAACCACATCCACACTAGAAAGGGTAAAAACCTAGATCTGAGATATGCGGTAAAATCGGAGAAAATTAACCACGGAGGAACTCGAATCGTGAAGGATGGAGGTCCAAGTTTGAACCACATGTACCCTAGCTTGGTGACGTGCAGCAGCTACGACGGTGCAAGGAGAAGATATCCCACGACATCGTGGAATGACTCCGGTGACCTCTTTCCGGCAGTTAAGTAGCGAAGGGGTCGTCGGCATCAAGCTCAAGGTGGAGCGCTGCAGCGAGGGTTTCGGAAGAGAGGAGGCGACGAGAAAGAGAAGTGAACTGGAAGAAGGAGAACGGTACGGTTTTTATATGTGAATGGAAATAACCGCACGCAGTGGATTTTGATCGAACGGCCTCAAGCTAGAGATGATTGCGATTCAATGGATAGATGGAGTGGCAGTGATGTATTGCACATGGCAACCGTCATAAAAGATCGTGGTCCTGGCTTGGGCGCGGAACCCCAAATTTTGGACAGCTTTCGCCAAAACAGATTAAAGTTCGGACCGAATCTTAATCGTGGTCAAGGACACCAGATAAAGTTTCGTTCCAGATAAAATTTGAGCATTTGTAACAGAACAACATAGACTTGAAGAGATAGAGTAGAGGGAAAACAGGGTCCTAGGCATTTCACTCAGGCAGAAAACACAAACACTCGAGCAAATAGCTATGAGAGAAATGCATTTGGACAAAGACAAAATTTGTCGAACGGAGAGAAATCCAACGAAAGAGAATTGTGGTGGCGTGACCCACCGTATAAGAACCGTATGACACCGAGCGCCGCATAATTATCGTGGCACCCAGTTAGTCTAGTTATTCGTCAACGTATTCACTCTCAGAAAGAAAATTTTCACTTTGTCGAAATTTTCAAACTCTTGGAGTGTTATGCACCCATTCCTTCTAAGATGTGGAAGTGTTAGCACGGGTGCCGAGTCCAGCTTACTACACGTTTGCGAAGCCCGGGATATTTAGCTCACATCGTAACACACAAAATCTTTTCTCGTTGAGAGGCCTGGTCAAAATATCAGCGAGATTGTCTTCGGTCTTGACATGATTGATAACAATATCCTCTCGAGCAACGTGATCGCGAATTAAATGAGGTCTAATGGCAATATGCTTCGTGCGAGAATGCTGCACAGGATTATGTGCAATTTTGATAACACTTTCATTGTCACAATATAGAGGAATATGCTTGACCTTGATGCCATAAGCCTTCAGTGTCTGCTTCATCCACAATAACTGAGTGCAACAAGCGCTAGCAGCAATGTATTCGGCCTCAGCCGTGGAGAGAGATACGCAATTTTGTTTCCTTGATGACCAACAGACCAAAGATCTACCAAGGAAATGGTATGTACCCGAAGTAGATTTCCTATCCAACCCAATCTGAGTCTGAATATCCACCAAGATCACACCGCGCTCCCTTAGGATACCATAAACCTAAGGTGGGGTGTGAGCCAAATATCTCAGAATGCGCTTGACCGCTTAGTGATGCAATTCTTTTGGTGCATCTTGATAGCGAGCACACATGCAAACACTCAACATAATGTCAGGTCTGGACGCACAAAGGTAAAGAAGAGAACCAATCATCGAACGATAAGCTTTCTGATCGTAATCCTTACCGTACACATCTGCATCCAGCTTACCATTTGTGGGCATAAGAGTTTATAGCCCTTCATTTTGGAGTCTTGCATTTTGAACTTCCTCAGGCATTCTTTCAGATATTTCTCCTGAGAAATGAAAATGCCATTTGCTTGTTGACGAATTTGTAGTCCGAGAAAGAATTTGAGTTCACCCATCATAGACATTTGATATTTATCGGACATCATTTTCCCGAATTCTAAGCTGCAAGCATTGTTAGTACAGCCGAAGATAATGTCATCCACATAGATTCGACATATGAATAGATCATTATCGACAGCCTGAGTGAAAAGAGTGGGATCATTGGATCCTGGCTTGAACCATTTGTCGAGCAAAAACTTCTTCAGGGTGTCATACCAAGCTCGAGGGGCTTGCTTCAGCCCATATAAAGCCTTTTTCAACCTGAAAACTTTGTTAGGAAACTCAGGGTGTTCAAAGCCTGGTGGCTTCCTAACATAAACTTCCTCATCAATTTCACCATTGAGAAATGCATTTTTCACATCCATTTGATAAAGCAAGATATCATTGAAGTTTGCATAAGCAAGAAGAATGTGAATTGCCTCAAGGTGTGCAACAGGAGCATATGTTTCACCGAAATCAATACCTTCTACCTGAGTATACCCTTGAGCAACAAGGCGTGCTTTGTTTCTCACCACAATGCCATTTTCATCTTGCTTATTGCGGAGAATCCTTTGTGCCGATGATATTGTGCTTCTTGGGATTCGGTTTGTCAGCCAATTCTGACACATCATTTAGTTTGAGTTGCACCAACTCCTATTGCATGGCATTCATCCAATCTAGATCATTCTTGGCTTCTCCGTATTTGGTAGGTTCTACCAATGAAACAAAGGAAAAACTGCCACAGTAGTTAGCCAAACAAGTGCGTGAGTGAGTTGTGGGTCGATAACCTGGATTCTCAATTTCATCGAGGATAAGTGAAGGATCAACTCGATTTGCCACTCGAAGATGAGGATTTTCATCGTGATGATCATTATCATTTTCATCAGCATCAGTATTTGGATCATCATTCCCTTCGGAATTCCCATTTTGATCGGCATTTGGATTTTGATTGACATTTCCATTCCGAAGAGCATTTGCTTCGGCGGTGGCTGGATGAGTTCTTCTTCGAGTCATAGGAGCATCATCATCAGAGGACTCAGGTGCATTTCCTTCAACAGGCTTGATGCTCCCAATAGCCATTTGCCGAATAGCGTCCGATATCAGTGGTTCATCATCACATTTGGCAGGTGCTCCTTTTGGGAGCCGTTAGATTCATCAAACCGCACATTTACCGTTTCCATAACTTTCATGTGGTGAGAGTTATAGAGACGATACATATGTGAGTTTGAGCCATAATCGAGAAGAAAACCTCCACGTGCCTTAGATGTAAACTTGGAAGAATGATTCATGTCAAGAATATAGCAAGGTGCACCAAAAATACGAAGATAAGAAACATCCGGTTTCTTGCCAGTGATAAGCTCATAAGAAGTTTTCTTAAGGAACTTGTGAAGATAAACATGATTGATAACATGACAAGCAGTATTAATAGCATCAGCGCAGAAGCGAATGGGAGTTTTGTACTCACTGAGCATAGTTCTCGCCATTTCAATGAGAGTTCTGTTCTTTCGTTCAACAACCCCATTCTATTGAGGGGTGTATGAAGCAAAGAACTTATGAGTAATACCATGTTCATCGAGAAATTCAGCAATATGAGTATTTTTGAACTCAGTTCCATTGTCACTTCTGACATGCTTAATTCGCACATCATATTCATTCTGGGCCTTCTTAGTGAAACTTTTGAGGATATCTTGAGTGCAGGTCTTGTCTTCGAGAAAGAATACCCAAGTGTTTGAGAGAAATCATCAACCATAACCAGACCATAATGACTGCCACTGAAGCTTGCATAACTTTGAGGACCGAATAAATCCATGTGAAGAATTTCCAGAGGTCTTGTTGTGGTCATAACTATCTTGGATGAGTGATGCTTCTTAGCCAATTTACCAGCCTCACATGCAGCACAGAGACGATCCTTGTCGAATTTTACATCAGGAATGCCAAAGAGATGATTCTCTTCACCAGGGTCTGCAAATTTCTCATAACTACATGAACAAGTCTACGATGCCACAACCATCCTTCGGTTGCTTTTGCAAGCAAACAAGTTTGGATTGAAGGACCCTTAGACAAACCCACAATATGATGATCACCCTTTCTAATTCCCTCAAAGACGAAGGAATTGTCAGAGGCCATGAAGACAATGCATTTGGATATTGAGAATAGAACTAGCATGCCTAAATCACATAGCTTGCCGACTGACATAAGATTGAATCCAAGAGATTGAACAAGTAACACATCATCAATGGATTTGTCGTTGGAAATAGCAATTTTATCTAGCCCAATTACCTTTCCTTTGTTGTTGTTGCCAAAAGTAATATACTTTAGAGGAGAAGTAGTTAAGTTGGGTTCGACAAACAACGACTTGTCTCCGGTCATATGACTAGTGCATCCACTGTCACTATCCATTCTGTACACCCGGATACATAGTCCTGCAGAAGAATTAGGCTTTCTTAACCACCCACATCTTTGGAGGTGGCTTTGAAAGAGTAGAGCGAGCAGGATATGATTTCTTTCGGTAAGTATAATTGTTGCTCGATGAGGTGCGAGTATAGTCAAAAGAATAAGCATTGAAATTCCTTCCAGATGAATGAGCATAGTGATTGAATGATGTATGCATGTATTCATTCTCTCGAACTTTTTCAAGGAAGTATCGAGCATTTTGAGCCTGCATGGTTAGTAAAGTGGTAACAGGTAATGCTTCGATAGTTTTATTAGGCACCCAAATAGCTTTCTTTGGGGGGGGCATTTCTGCTGTTTGGTCCAACATAGAGAGCAATGGCCTCGCCATGTTGATTCTTGAACAACTTATAGTTGTCCAGAGAATCATCATCAGGATATTCAGGGATAAGAGAATTATATCCCGAAAGTAATGCTGGATCGAGCGTTTTGCTCTTTGCAGGTACCCATACAGTGCGAGGATATTGATGGGGTTCCCAGTAAGACCATTTTCATTTAGTTTCCTTTCGAAACCGATACCTTCCTTTCTAGGATTTGTGTGAAGAATAGATTTCTTCGTAACGTCGCAAAAGGTTTGATGTCCTTTGAGAGATTTGCACATTCTTGTCTGAAGAAGATCCTTCAACCTAGCATCTTCATCAGAAACAGAACCATTTTCCTCGACCAACGGATTAGCATCCACAGATGATTCATCATTTGATTCTGCATTGGTTCGTTCAAGGCATTTTAAACATGGTGGCTCAAACACTTCATGTTTCTCTTTAAGTTGTTGGGTGAGAAGAGACTTTTCTCTGATCAAATCCTCATGAGCCTCTCTTAGCGCCTCGAGTTCCTGTTTCCTTTTCAGGTAATCATAGGTCAATCTTTCATGGCCAGCTGACAGAAAATCATGATGAGTTGATAGTTCATCCATTCATGACTTGAGAGTGGAATACTCTTCAGTCAACGACTGATTTTTCTCCATCTCCTCAACCAACTACCCTTTAGATTTCTCGAGAGTTTTCTCAAATTTCTCAAGCGAGTTTTGTTGAATATTGGCAATTTTGATCAACTTAGCATGGTCATTCTCATCAGAAGAATATTGATCACTGGAGTGAACCTTGTGATGTTTGGAGGATACCTTTTCTTTTGAGGCCTTTACCATGAAGTAGTAGGAAGGAGTTTCATCATCACTTTACGGGTTCCCGAAGAAATTTTTCGCAGGAGAGGAGGCGCATGCTATCCCAGCCATGCCCGATTCGGAATCCTCATCGGTTTCATCAGCTTCTTCAAAGGCAGAAGATTCTTCTTCTTCAGAATTCATCTCCTTGCTGATGTACGCCTTGGCTTTGCGAGAAGTATTCTTGTGGATGGAGGAGGACTTGGAGGGGTTCCTTGATGAAGATCTTGACAAATATTTTGAAGCGGAGTTGTCCATCTTCTTGAAGAATTTCTTGGTTTTCTTTTCTTCATCGGAGTCATAGTTCTTGCTCTTACTTTTGCCTCGATAGTGCCCGAGTCATATCTCCCACTAGCACGGATTTTAGCTTCCCGGAGAGGGCAGTCCAAAATGAAGTGTCTAGGCTTTTTCACTTGAAACATGTGTATTCTCCAGTAGGTTTTTATGAAGATTTTGAACCCGCAGAGTTTCTTGAACTTCTTTTCTGGAACTGGCTCTTCTTGTGAAAGCGTTGAAATCTTTTTGTGATCAATGCGAGATCTTTGCTGAGCCTTTCTGGATCATCTGAATCTTCTTCGACATTTCCATCTGAGGAAGAATCAGCCACAACCATGAGAGCATGATTTTTGCGTTGAGTTGAGCCATACAGATCTCTTTTCTCTTCTTCTTGTTCCTCATGGGTATTCAGCCTTTCCATGATATCAGCAGAGTCGAGGGTTTTGAAATCAGTGCGTTCATGAATCATCAAAACAAGGGTGTCAAATGAACTGTCAAGTGATCAAAGTAGTTTCTTCACAACTTCATGGTCAGTGATGTCTTCGATGCCGAGACCTTGAAGCTCATTTGCTATGTCACTGAGACGATCAAAGGTTTGCTGGCAGGTTTCATTTCCAATGCGCTTGAAGCGATTGAATTTCGCTCGTAGAGTATCAATTCGAGCTTCTTTATGAGTTGAGACTCCTTCCTTGATCTTCTCGAGGACATCCCACAATTCCTTTGCAGTTTCACACTGGCGATAGCGAAGAAATTGCGCTCGATTGAGATGGCCGCCAATTTCATCTTTGGCCTGAGCATATAGCTGAATGAGCTTCTTTTCTTCGTCGTTAGGAGCTTGAGGTACAGCGGCTATGAGTCCAAATCGCACCACGTCCCACATATCATCATCTATAGCATGGAGACGGATCTTCATCTTCTCCTTCCAGAAGGGATAGTCCATCCCATCGAATATGGGAACCTTGAGATGCAATTTGTAGTTCACTGAAGACATACTTAAACTCCAAAGTTGTTAGACTAAAATGAGAAGAGTCAAGGAGTATCTCGCTCTGATACCAATTGCAGGAACGTAGTATGTCTACCAGAGGGGGGGCGATGAATGGGAGTTTTAAATTTTCTTTGGAAAATTTAAATCTCTTAGAACCCAGCAGCGGAACGAACAAAAAACAAACTAGAGTGAACTAAAATAGAGTACCGAAATGAAACTAAAACATGCAATTATGCGAATCATAAGAATGAAAATGCATTGAAGGTAAACATGGGTGACAGAGGTGACCGAAGGTGCTCGATGGCGACAAGGTATTTGTTCGACTAGTTCATGCTTCTGCACAAGGACTACGTCTGGTTGGAGGGGCTATGACTTAACATGGAAGATAAACTCTCTTCACCCTATTCTCCTCAATAATCGATTCGTCAACCGATGTCGATTACTCGTGGTAGATGCTTGAAGGCGATCTCCGAACCTTTACAGACTTCTTCGAGAACCACAATCACTCTTCGTCTCTGAAGAAATTAACACATAACTGTCTAGAGAGTTTGCAGCTCTCAAGAGTAATAGGTGTAGCGTACTAAACTTAGATTCCAGTGATGCTAAACCACTATCTAATTCTTCGGCTCTAGGATTTTTCTCTCGGTGGATTTTAAACTCAGATCGCTTAGAGAATGGCTTGCTCAACAATCTTCTCAGAATCAAACGGAGCAGCCATCGGACAAAGCTGGCGCTGTAACACCCATGATGCGGCTATATCTCCCACGTGTCGAGGCACGACTTGGAGGCATAACCGCATGGTGGTTTTGTCGCAAGAAGGGTCATCTTCACACAATCCCATGTAATGAACGAGAATGGGATAAAGAGTTGGCTTACAATCGCCACATCACACAAATAACAAGTTAAACATACATAATCCAGAATACAATCAAGGTCCGTCTACGGAACCAAAATAAAAGAAGACAGCCCCAAAAGTATCTGGTGAGTCACGAGGACTCAGCAATCTCACACCCGCGAGATCAAGACTATTTAAGCTTATGGGTAGGATGGGGTAATGAGGTGGAGCTGCAGCGAGCACTAAGCAAATATGGTGGCTAACATATGCAAATAAGAGTGAGAAGAGAAGCAACGCAACGGTCGTGAACTAGAAGTGATCAAGAAGTGATCCTGAAACTACTTACGTTCAAGCATAACACAAGAACCGTGTTCACTTCCCGGACTCCGCCGATAAGAGACCATCACGACTACACACGCGGTTGATGTATTTTAATTAAGTCAAGTGTCAAGTTCTCTACAACCGGACATTAACAAATTCCCATCTGCCACATAACCGCGGGCACGGCTCTCGAAAGTTTATACCCTGCAGGGGTGTCCCAACTTAGCCCATCACAAGCTCTCACGGTCAACGAAGGATATTCCTTCTCCCAGGAAGACCCAATCAGGCTCGGAATCCTGGTTACAAGACTTTTCAAAAATGGTAAAACAAGACCAGCAAGGCCACCCGAATGTGCCGACAAATCCCGATAGGAGCTGCACATATCTCGTTCTCAGGGCACACCGGATGAGACATCCTACGAGTAAAACCAACCCTCAAGTTTCCCCAAGGTGGCCCTGCAGTCTGCTTGGTTCAGACCAGCACTCAAAGGAGCACTAGCCCGGGGGGGGGGGGGTTAAATAAAGATGACCCTTGAGTCTGCAGAACCCAAGGGAAAAGGGGATAGGTGGTAGCAAATGGTAAAACCAAGGTTGGGCCTTGCTGGAGGAGTTTTATTCAAAGCGAACTGTCAAGGGGGTCCCATAAATCCCCAATTGCGTAAGGAACGCAAAATCAAGGAACATAACACCGGTATGACGGAAACTAGGGCGGCAAGAGTGGAACAAAACACCAGGCATAAGGCCGAGCCTTCCACCCTTTACCAAGTATATAGACGCATTAATTAAATAAGAGATATTGTGATATCCCAACATATCCATGTTCCAACATGGAACAAACTTCATCTTCGCCTGCAACTAGCAACGCTATAAGAGGGGCTGAGCAAAAGCGGTAACATAGCCAAACAACGGTTTGCTAAGAAAGGTGGGTTAGAGGCTTGACATGGCAATAAGGGAGGCATGATATAGCAAGTGGTAGGTAGCGCGGCATAGCAATAGAGCAAACAACTAGCAAGCAAAGATAGAAGTGATATCGAGGGTATGATCATCTTGCCTGAAATCCCGCAAGGAAGAAGAACGAGTCCATGAAGAAGACAAACGGACGTAGTCGAACGAATCCTCACAACTCCGGAACGAAACCGAAGCTAACGAGAGACGCAAACCGGAAAGAAGCAATCAACATGGTAAACCAACAAGCATAAACATGGCATGATGCACAATCAAGTATGATGCATGTCCATTTAAATAAGGTATGGCATGGCAAAGTGCACAAACAATAATACAAATTAAGTGGAGCTCAATATGCAACGAGTTGCATATTGACGAAACACCACATACGATTGTTTAGTTCTCTCTTGGTTATGTACCCAACAATATTAAATGTTGATTAACATGGCAAGAGGTGAGGCATAAGAAAACTACCTATCTAGGCAAATTTAAATGAGGCCGGAACAACAAACAACAATTCCGGAAAATCCTCATGTGCATATTTTAGATTTGGTACTGTTCTGCCATAAACACAATTTTAATGTTGTTAAACAGCAAAATAAAGCGCACCAAGTTAATCTATGCATTTTTCTACCCCATTTACATATAAAGTTTATTTAAATCCGAGCTACGGTTATTTAGTTATGAAATAAATCATTTTAACATGGCATTTATACAAAATTAAAGAAACAGCAAGTTTAAGCATTTTAAACATGGATGAAAATTGCAAATTGTGAAAGTACATGAAATTCTAAGCATTTTACATATTTAAAACATTTTAATATGCTGCATGGTTCTGGAATTATTGTATGCATGCTGTTGAGGGTTTTTCTGTAAAACTGCACTCTTTGGATAAATAGCTAAATTCGCAGAACATGGAAAAACATGACACGGGCCGCATCTGAATAGTGCACTGGGTGGTTGGGCTGCTCACCTAGCTAGGAGGAGGGAGCTGGGCCGCGGTCAACAGGCGAAGGGGAGGTGGCCTCGCGCGGGCGAGTGGCGCTCGTCCACGCTGGCGCTGGACCGGTCAACGCAGGGGGGCGGCAGCGCTTGCGCAAACCGGACGAAGCAGAGGCGAGGTCGGGCATGGCGGCGCGAGACTTGGCGAGGCGGCGGAGCCGGGCAGTCCGAGGGTCGGGGCGCTGGTTCTAGGCAACGGTGGCGGATTAAGCTCGGGCGCTGGGGTCTCCCTGTTCGAGGTAAAGGAGAGAGATAGAGAGATCGTGAGCGAGAGAGCACCAGAGAGGAAAAATAAGAAGGGAAGAGATAGAGGGAGGCGCAGGCAAGGTCGCGGTGGAGCTGCTGCTCACCTAGCTGACGACGACGAGGAGGGCGCCCAAGGCATGGGTTTGAGCAGAGGAGGGAAAAGGGGGCGTCGTTCTCTTCGCTCGACTGAAGCAGAGGCAGGGCAGATCAATGCGAGCGGGACTAGAAGCAGGCGAGGCAGCGCTGCTTGGTCTCCGGTGGCGTAGCGGCGACCTGGAGGCAGGAACGAGATCGGGGCGCAGGGACTTGCCGGATCTGACGGAGACAGCGACGAACGGAGCAGGGCCACGGGCGGAACTTGGCGTCCATGGCATCGGCTGGAGGAGCCCATCCATGGCGCTGCTCATGCGTACCTGAGAGAGAGAGGTACATGAGAGAGAAAGAAATCAGGAGAGGGAGGAGAAGAAGACAGAGAGGAGGAGCAGAGGTCCTGGAGGCCGACGTGGCGGGGTCGCCGGAGGGCGCGGCCTGCAGGGTCGGCGAGGTTGGACGGCTGCGGCTCGGGAAGGAATTTGAGCGGTGATGAGTGGTTGGTCTGGTTGGAAAATCGAGGGAGGATTTTGAATCGGAAGGGGATCCCGAGGTGGGAGGCGACCAGGTGGAGTGTGGCGGCGGCTAGGAGGACAAGTGGGAGGATTTCTAGGGTTATCCAAAATGGACTAGGAATGGACTATATATATGGAAAGGAGGGAAGTTTGGATCTTCTGATTGAAACTTTACGGACGGGAATAAATAGGCTACGGAGTCCAATAAATAAAACAATGATGTCTTAGGTATACTTGGAGATGATCCGGATCCATCGGTAACGACAGCCGGGTTCGGGTTCGGGGAAGTTTCGGAAGTGCGCGCAAGGGGGTTTGAGAATTGTGTAGAGAGGGTCAAACGGTTGGATGACAAAAGAACGATTGGTTTGAGAAAGATCAACAGAGGCGATGAAGATGCGGCAACTACGAACGGACCACAAGTTTTAAGAAAAACATGGGGATGCAATGCGGATGATGCGATGATGAATGCAACAAGCAAAATAAGACACATGACGACAACAGAACACATGGAAGGCGTCTGAAGCGTCGGTCTCGGGGCGTTACAACACTCCACCACTACAAGAGGATCTCGTCCCGAGATCTAAGAATGGCACCGGAGAGAAACGGAAGAACAAGAGGTAAAACAATGTTGCTTCTTTGACAAACGAGTGAAACCACAAGCCTTGAGAGGTTGGACAAATTGAAATAAAGAACACAATGGAGATGAACGAGATTGCAAACACTCTGTTAGCAAAGAGGAACAAGGAATATTCGAGAACCTTGTCGGTTGAAAGACAAGAAACAAGGGCTTAACGAACCAAAGAATATGAAACCACACCTGTTGGAAAGAGATATACAAGGAACGAGAAAGAACAATTTCGGCAGCACTCCGGTTGACAAGAGGAACAAACTTGATAAGATGAAAAGAACTTGAAGAGATGACACAACACTACGGTTAAATGGATAATCGAAGAAAAGAACATGATCTTGGCAAAAACGAGTTGATGGGTGAAGAGAGCAACATCACAATGCCTCCGGAACGAAAGAATAGAAGGTAGATCATTGGAATAAAAGAATGGAGAAGAAAATGCCAACTTCTGCCACAAATGAGCTTGGAAAGCACTCTTCCAAGAAGGTTATAACGGGGTTGTTGGAAAACCAACAACGAAACGACTAAGCTTGTAGTGGGCTTTTGGAAAACTTCTGAAAATTATGAGGTGAAATTCTGCCACTAACGGAAACAATAGATTGGATTGAGAGCAACACGGAGATGAGAACTCTTTCACCAAGAAGAGAAGGAGAAACTTGGATCATTAATTAGCAACACAAATAGCAACATTCCCAATGGAAGGCTTTAGTTGAAATATGACACAAGATAACTCCAACGAAGAGATTGGTGGATTTAAAATATCTCATTCTTACAACATGTGAATCATGAACCACGACGAGAAGTTGTCAAGAATGATATAACACCACTTCAAAAGATACGGTAGAAAGAATTGCATTTCAGAATGCAAGATGAAGAATACTCGAACTCCTCAAGACAAAACATGTGTTAAGCACCCTGTTTAATTTTGAGTATAGCTTGGCGGATCATAACTTCGAGAAAAATCTTGAAGAACAAATGAAGAATGAAAGGAATCCTTGACGAACTACCATGTAGAGCCTCCATGAAGAACTCCGGTAATAAAAGGATGATAGAAAGAAAGAGAAGTTGAAAACACAAGGTGAAGTCTTGCAATGATTTAGAAGGAGCTTCGCGATGAGATAATGCCGAAAACTTGGAACTCCGGAAAAGAAGAAATTAATCACATGGATGAAACAAGAATAAGAGTTATGTTATGCATATCCTTCACCAATTTAAATTGATGACAAGCAACGGATTTGGCATACTACTTATTCTCGTAGAAAGGATTAAGAGAGATATAGCGCAAACCTGAGAAAAAGTCTTCAACGATCCGCTGGTAGGATTTGGAAACGAATGAATTGATATGTGACGAAGGAAGAGAAATCTTGAACGAACCACCGTAAGAATCTGAAAATCAACGAAGATAAGATAAAGAAACACCAGGAAGAATTAGAAAACGAATAAATATACTTGACAGAATTTAGATACAAGTGAAACGAAGAGATCATGAACTGATTAGAGAATACTTGAATGATGCACTGATAAGATTTGGAGAACGAGAGCTGAATGTTGAGAACGAATAAATCTTCTGAAATGATGGCCTTCGGAGAATCAAACTGAAAAGACTCATGAATTGCTCCGGATGGGTGAAAAGAATTCTCACAATTGAAAACAATTATGAGAGGATGGCATGACGCTAGAACCATGAATCTTTGGAAGAACGGGTAAGGGTTTAAGAGGAACTCTTCTTCGGTCTTCGAAATCCGAGAATGACGATGAGAAACACCATGAATTGTTGAGGCACTCTGGAATGAAGAATAGAAGGTTGAACCAACGATGAAATAATTTGAAAAATCTTGGAGAAAGACATTTGACTGGTGACAATCCATTCTTACGTCAATATTCGAAAAGAATTTGGGAATAGCTCCAGGAAAATTAGATGAGTCAGGTAAGATCCTGGGAAAAGACCTGTGGGTTAGGGCCCACTCAAAAGATACACCATTGAACGATTTAAAAGAGAGATTGCGCCGGTTCAATTAAATGGCTTGAATAAGGTAAGACCTCAAAATAGAGAGAAAGGATTAAGAATAGAAACATGAATCCTCTGGGATACCTTCTGCACTCCAGATAAACATGAATAGCAAGAGGTGGATGATTAAGAGGTGCACCGGCATGAGAAAACATTTGAAAGGAGGAAAGGATATGATCGACAAAGCTTGAATTGAATCCACTGGAGAAGAAAAGAATGAAGAATGATAAACTTGATGCTCCATTAGTATCTTCCTGAGAATCACCAGATAAGAACATTGACGGAAAAGAATGGAGAGACTTCACACAAATAAAAGGATACAAGATTGAGAAATCTGAGTCCTTTAAGAAAAGGGTGGGTGGGCGGGAAAACAAAGGCACTTGGGATGGATGAAACGAACAACGTTGGGAAACTGAGAGGTGATCTTGCGAATGTTGAAATGATCGGATCCACTTGAAGAGAAGCACGCCGGTTGGAAAGAATTGGAATGACAATCTCGATGATCAAGAAGGGTTACCACTCTCATAGAAATACGAGAACACCGCTTAGGAAAGGTATGGAATCAACACTTGACATTGAAGCAATTTGAATACCACAACTCAAAACAAAACAAAGGATTGGCTTGCAGAAATAAGCCGGAACAAATACATATGATAGAGATTTACCCAATCCCATATCATGCATCTGTCGGAAAGATATTCTAGGAGCTACTTGAATTCCCACTTATAAACTCCCGAAACTTTCTGGTTATGCAATCTGGTGTTAGGGATACAGGGAATGCAATATATCTCACCCAAACTAACAATCCCTAGATCCAGCTGTATCCATCCGTCAACACATAACCAAGAAAACTTCAGAAATCGTGTACCTCAACCTTCGAAAAGAATCCGTTATAGGAGTTATGGCAATACTCCCGAACTCCCGCCCCAGTACTGGGTGGCGTCGAGGTAATCTCACCAACAAGTGCATAAAAGAGATTTTCGATGTCGGCGAAACTCAGGTATTCCAGAACTGCAACGATAAAATTGTGACGACAACACCTCGGAGCTCAACTCCCCGGGACACTGCCACAACCCCTAAATGTCAAGAGGCACCAAGAACAATGTTCTCATCACAAAACCATCGGAACGATTCCAAGATACCCGCGTGATCCTAAAAAAAATTAGTGAAATTTGAGGAGACGAAAGACAAAACATCTACGTCAGGAGGCCTCACCAGAGCGATGAAGGGACTGGGGAGTAAAAAGAATCCTACTCTCCGATATATATAATCCTAAGACTCAAAACATTTTTGTTCTAGACTCAACAACGTCAGCGATTCGATCAAGCAGGGGGCTCCTAAGTCGGGGATGGCTCTGATTACCAACTTGTAACACCCACGATGCGGCTATATCTCCCACGTGTCGAGGCACGACTTGGAGGCATAACCGCATGGTGGTTTTGTCGCAAGAAGGGTCATCTTCACACAATGCCATGTAATGAACGAGAATGGGATAAAGAGTTGGCTTACAATCGCCACTTCACACAAATAACAAGTTAAACATACATCATCCAGAATAAAATCAAGGTCCGTCTACAGAACCAAAATAAAAGAAGACAACCCCAAATGCTAGATCCCCGATCGTCCCAACTGGGCTCCACTACTGATCATCAGGAAATGAAACATAGTAACGACCAAGTTCTTCATCGAGCTCCCACTTGAGCTCGGTTGCGTCATCTGCACTGGTATCATCGGCACCTGCAACTGTTTGGAAGTATCTGGTGAGTCACGAGGACTCAGCAATCTCACACCCGCGAGATCAAGACTATTTAAGCTTATGGGTAGGATGGGGTAATGAGGTGGAGCTGCAGTGAGCACTAAGCAAATATGGTGGCTAACATACGCAAATAAGAGCGAGAAGAGAAGCAACACAACGGTCGTGAACTAGAAGTGATCAAGAAGTGATCCTGAAACTACTTACGTTCAAGCATAACACAAGAACTGTGTTCACTTCCCGGACTCTGCCGAAAAGAGACCATCACGGCTACACACGCGGTTGATGTATTTTCATTAAGTCAAGTGCCAAGTTCTCTACAATCGGACATTAACAAATTCCCATCTGCCACATAACCGTGGGCACGGCTCTCGAAAGTTTATACCCTGCAGGGGTGTCCCAACTTAGCCCATCACAAGCTCTCACGGTCAACGAAGGATATTCCTTCTCCCAGGAAGACCCGATCAGGCTCGGAATCCCGGTTACAAGACTTTTCGACAACGGTAAAACAAGACCAGCAAGACCACCCGAATGTGCCGACAAATCCCGATAGGAGCTGCACATATCTCGTTCTCAGGGCACACCGAATGAGACATCCTATGAGTAAAACCAACCCTCGAGTTTCCCCAAGGTGGCCCCGCAGTCTGCTCGGTTTGGACCAGCACTCAGAGGAGCACTGGCCCGGGGGGGTTAAATAAAGATGACCCTTGAGTCTGCAGAACCCAAGGGAAAAGGCGATAGGTGGTAGCAAATGGTAAAACCAAGGTTGTGCCTTGCCGGAGGAGTTTTATTCAAAGCGAACTGTCAATGGGGTTCCATAAATCCCCAACCGCGTAAGGAACGCAAAATCAAGGAACATAACACCGGTATGATGGAAACTAGGGCGGCAAGAGTGGAACAAAACACCAGGCATAAGGCCGAGCCTTCCACCCTTTACCAAGTATATAGATGCATTAATTAAATAAGAGATATTGTGATATCCCAACATATCCATGTTCCAACATGGAACAAACTTCATCTTCGCCTGCAACTAGCAACGCTATAAGAGGGGCTGAGCAAAAGCGGTAACATAGCCAAACAACGGTTTTGCTAGGAAAGGTGGGTTAGAGGCTTGACATGGCAATATGGGAGGCATGATATAGCAAGTGGTAGGTAGCGCGGCATAGCAATAGAGCGAACAACTAGCAAGCAAAGATAGAAGTGATATCGAGGGTATGGTCATCTTGCCTGAATTCCCGCAAGGAAGAAGAACGAGTCCATGAAGAAGACAAACGGACGTAGTCGAACGAATCCTCACAACTCCGGAACGAAACCGAAGCTAACGAGAGACGCAAACCGGAAAGAAGCAAGCAACATGGTAAACCAACAAGCATAAACATGGCATGATGCACAATCAAGTATGATGCATGTTCATTTAAATAAGGCATGGCATGGAAAAGTGCACAAACAATAATACAAATTAAGTGGAGCTCAATATGCAACGAGTGGCATATTGACGAAACACCACATTCGATCATTTAGTTCTCCCTTGGTTATCTACCCAACAATATTAAATGTTGATTAACATGGCAAGAGGTGAGGCATAAGAAAACTACCTATCTAGGCAAATTTAAATGAGG
Source organism: Triticum aestivum (assembly GCF_018294505.1). Classification (NCBI taxonomy): domain Eukaryota; kingdom Viridiplantae; phylum Streptophyta; class Magnoliopsida; order Poales; family Poaceae; genus Triticum; species Triticum aestivum. The sequence goes on along the minus strand of NC_057802.1, from coordinate 515,152,299 downwards.
CCGGAACAACAAACAACAATTCCGGAAAATCCTCATGTGCATATTTTAGATTTGGTACTGTTCTGCCATAAACACAATTTTAATGTTGTTAAACAGCAAAATAAAGTGCACCAAGTTAATCTATGCATTTTTCTACCCCATTTACATATAAAGTTTAGTTAAATCCGAGCTACAGTTATTTAGTTATGAAATAAATCATTTTAACATGGCATTTATACAAAATTAAACAAACAGCAAGTTTAAGCATTTTAAACATGGATGAAAATTGCAAATTGTGAAAGTACATGAAATTCCAAGCATTTTACATATTTAAAACATTTTAATATGCTGCATGGTTCTGGAATTATTATATGCATGCTGTTGAGGGTTTTTCTGTAAAATTGCACTCTCTGGATAAATAGCTAAATTCGCAGAACAGGGAAAAACATGACACAGGCTGCATCTGAATAGTGCACTGGGTGGCTGGGCTGCTCACCTAGCTAGGCTCGGCCCAGGTCGGTGGAGGTGGGAGCTGGGCCGCGGTCAACAGGCGAAGGGGAGGTGGCCTCGCGCGGGCGAGTGGCGCTCGTCCACGCTGGCGCTGGACCGGTCAACGCAGGGGGGCGACAGCGCTTGCTCAAACCGGACGAAGCAGAGGCGAGGTCGGGCATGGCGGCGTGGGACTGGGCAAGGCGGTGGAGCTGGGCAGTCCGAGGGTCGGGGCGCTGGTTCTGGACAACGGTGGCGGATGAAGCTCGGACGCTGGGCTCAGCCATCGATGGCGGCGGAGTCTCCCTGTTCGAGGCAAAGGAGAGAGACAGAGAGATCGTGAGCGAGAGAGCACCAGAGAGGAAAAATAAGAAGGGAAGAGATAGAGGGAGGCGCAGGCGAGGTCGCGGTGGAGCTGCTGCTCAACTAGCTGACGATGATGAGGAGGGCGCCCAAGGCATGGGTTTGAGCAGAGGAGGAAAAAGGGGGCGTCGTTCTCTTCGCTCGACTGAAGCAGAGGCGGGGCAGGTCAACACGAGCAGGACTGGAAGCAGGCGAGGCAGCGCTGCTTGGTCTCCAATGGCGTAGCGGCGACCTGGAGGCAGGAACGAGACCGGGGCGCAGGGACTCGCCGGATCTGACAGAGACAGCGACGAATGGAGCGGGGCCACAGGCGGAACTTGGCGTCCATGGCGTCGGCTGGAGGAGCCCATCCATGGCGCTGCTCATGCGTACCTGAGAGAGAGAGAGAGAGAGAGGTACATGAGAGAGAAAGAAATCGGGAGAGGGAGGAGAAGAAGACAGAGAGGAGGAGCAGAGGTCCTGGAGGCCGGCGTGGCGGGGTCGCCGGAGGGCGCGGCCTGCAGGGTCGGCGAGGTTGGACGGCTGCGGGGTGGCTGCGGCTCGGGAAGGAATTTGAGCGGCGATGAGTGGTTGGTCCGGTTGGAAAATCGACGGAGGATTTTGGATCGGAAGGGGATCCCGAGGTGGGAGATGACCAGGTGGAGTTTGGCGGCGGCTAGGAGGACAAGGGGGAGGATTTCTAGGGTTATCCAAAATGGACTAGGAATGGACTATATATATGGAAAGGAGGGAAGTTTGGATCTCCTGATTGAAATCTGGCGGACGGGAATAAATAGGCTACGGAGTCCAATAAATAAAACAATGATGTCTTAGGTATACTTGGAGATGATCCGGATCCATCGGTAACGATAGCCGGGTTCGGGTTCGGGGAAGTTTCGGAAGTGTGCGCAAGGGGGTTTGAGAATTGTGTAGAGAGGGTCAAACGGTTGGATGACAAAAGAACGATTGTTTTGAGAAAGATCAATAGAGGCGATGAAGATGCGGCAACTACGAACGGACCACGAGTTTTAAGAAAAATATGGGGATGCAATGCGGATGATGCGATGATGAATGCAACAAGCAAAATAAAACACATGACGACAACAAAAAACATGGAAGGCGTCTGAAGCGTCGGTCTCGGGGCGTTACAGGCGCGGGGTGGCTATTTATAGCCACAACCTTCCCTTGAGAAATGACCACTTTGGACACGGGGTCCAGCCAATGGCCAACCGACACGTTCACAACGGTCGGATTTGGAGCGACGGTAACATTACTTGAGGAACAAGTAATGCTAACTCCTCGGTTCGAGACAAATATTTGCTGGCAAGTATTTGCTCGGAGCACAAAGAGATTTCTCTCACGTCTTTCATAGGATTTGGGTTTAGCATCAGAGAATCAAAGCTTCGAATCCTACACCCCTCTTAATAGTATGGTGGTCCTATGACTCAATGAAAAAAGAAGAATAACGAAACAAATGCTACGTCTTCACTTTGTCTTCATTCTTCCTCGAGTGCAGTCATTTTGTTCGAACTGACGCCGAACAAATTGCTTGAACTTAAGCAATTTTAGGGGTCACTCTTGTTAGCATCATCTTCCGTGATAAACTTCGTTGTAACGTAGGGAGATTATCTTTGTCGTTTGCATCAAACTCCTCGATACTTCAGGGACCTGGTACTCTGTGTGCACTAGCAAACACATAAGTCCCATACTGTTTACGTCAACAAACTCCAAAACATAAGGGGCCTATCATTGCACCAACAGGAATCAACATGGGCATCCAGGTCCCACTATTGGTTATTGACTGGAGAGGTGTCTCAGTCATGACTGCATGATTCCCGAACCCGCAGGGTCGCACGCTTAACGTTCGTTGACGCTAGAGTAGTATTGGGATATTTGATGATTGGTAACAGGATGCTGTTTGGAGTCCCGGATGAGATCTCGGATGCCACGAGGAGTCTCGGAATGGTCGAGAGGTAAACATTTTATATGGGAAGTCACATTTTGGGTTCCGGAAAAAGGTGCAGTTTTTTCGGTATTGTACTGTGAAGCTTCTAGAAGGTTCCGGAGGATTCCGGAGGGGTCCGGAAGTCCACAAGTGGGCCCACCATGACCCAGCTGGCATGGGTTGAGGGGAGGCGCCCTGGCCTTAGTAGGCTAGGCGCACCAAGTCCTCAAAAGCCCATGTGGCTAGGGAAGGGAAAAAACGGGAGTCCTAGTAGGAATAGGATTGGACTTGGAGTCCAAGTCCTCTCCCCCTTGGGTGCGCCCTAGGGCTTGGAGGGGCTGTTCCCCACACCCCTCCACTTACATATAGAGGGGAGGGGTGCTCCAAGAGGACACACCAAGCCCTTGGCGCCCCTCTCTCTCCCGTTACTCCGTAGTTCCCCCGTCCTTGTTCTAGTAGTGCTTGGCAAAGCCCTGCTGAACTAGCTCCACCACCACCATCACCACCATGCCGCCGTGGTTGTTGTGATCCCATCTACTTCTCCGCCTTCTCTTGCTGGATCAAGGAGGAGGAGACGTCATCGAGCCGCACGTGTGCTAAACTCGGAGGTGTCATCCGTTCGGCACTAGATCGGTTGGATCGTGATTGGATCATGAAGAGTACAAATACATCAACCGCATTATATACGCTTCCGCTTTCGGTCTACGAGGGTCCGTATACACACTCTCCCCTCTCGTTGCTATGCTTCTCCTAGATAGATCTTGGGTGTTTGTAGGAATTTTTTTGATTTTCATGCTTTAATTTGTTCCCCATCACTTCAGTCTCTCCTTCCTTGGTTCAAGCCTCACCGCATATGTGAAGGAGGAGGCTGATGATGAAGGCCACCTGAAGCCCGCTGGTGTTCCTAGTCGTGAGTTGTTCCCTCTTCGTCTGTAGTCGATACATCTCCCTATGTTGCGACCATGTTAATTTGGATCATCGACACATCTTGCTACATCACGTACCTCTATGCGGTTTGGCATGCCCTTTCTGCCGTGAAAGTAAAGGAGGAGATTGATGATGATCATAGCAAGCCCATCTTGGATGGTGAGTGAGCACACTCCTCTCTAGCCTGCACCCTGCATCACACCCCTTATACATTACTTCCCCGTCTTAGTTCTTTATAGAAATTTGTTTGCTCTATGTGTTTTCTGACAGTCAATGCACCCATGTGCCATGTGTGCCTCAATCGCAGCATTTCCAGATATCTTGCGGACGTATATTTTGATGGCCCAATGTTTACTATAAGAATTATCACCATGTCGGGAGTCATATCATATGCAGATGGATTTGAATCTTTTACCAAAGCTACTTTAATTATTGTAAATTGCTACTAAAAATATACTTTCCATCTCCAATAGTTGTGATTTTATTTTGTGGGCGATGATGGGAGGTGTGTCTTTGGCTGATGAGTGTTATATCACATATAATTTTGATTTCCTTTGGGAGAAAATGTATTTTAGATGCACTACCATAAGCTTAGTATTGCTAGAAGGCACTAGCCAGCTATGGTAAATATTAACATATCTGTTGCAAGCGATGATTCTGTATATCCATATGGGTGCACTATTGGAGGTTCTATTTGTCGAAGTGCTATATCACATATACTTTTGCTTTCCTTCGGGAGGAAATGTATTTTGGATGCACTACCATAAGTTTATTATTGCCAGGGGCACTAGCCTGCTATGGTAAATATTAACATATTCGTTGCAAGTGATGATTCTGTATATTCATATGGGTGCAATAGTGGAGGGTCTATTTGTCGAACTTAGTTTTTGCAGCCTATAGTCATTCAACTAGAACTATAAAATAGCATACCCGATTAGTTGCTTGTCGGTTGAACTGTAAAAATGTAGATGATACATTGGTTTTCTTTCCTCATTGCTATAACACTAAATTTGTAGGGTGCAAAATGGTTCACATCCAACAGAGGAGGCCAATGAGGAGATGCCATCGGGGCAAGCACGGCAAGGACAGTCGCTAAGCATACATCATGTCAATAGCGCATAACATGAAGTTGTCCCCTAACATTTTGGTGCCAGGAGTTAAAGAAAGGCTATTCCATAATGTATTTAAACCACTTGGTTGATGCAATTGTATATTCTCACACTGTTGGTATGAGCTAAATATGTATTTTCTCATACAAAAAACACTCCACTTGTGAATTATGTTGGAACTTGTGAAACCATGGTACCCACTTTTGTAGCTAACATTTATTTGTGTACCTTCAAACTAGGGAGCAATGAAAGGGCTATAAAAATGGACATTGGTTTGGATGGGCGCAACTCTCTCGTGTCGCTTGTTAGTTGAGAATGTCTCCAAAGAAAATCTTGACTCTTCTGCTCTACATGGCATGTCAGCGCCATTATAATCCACCATCTAAAAGTGAAGTTATGTACCATAGAGAAATTAAGAGACATATGAGATGTGTGATTTCATATCATGAAGTGCATAGGAATCCTATGCAATCTTTGTAACTAAACTGAATGTTGTAAACCATATGAAGTTATTGAGGATGTAATGTAATGATCTTTCTTGTTTTGTTCTTGTTTCTACATTCTCTATGGCTTTTTGGCATTGTTCCATCGCGGAATTCTAGTGGGCATATTCAAAGGATCCTACTAATTACCATAGTTTTTCATGCTCGCAAACAATATCAGCGTCTAGGAGCTTATAGAGTTAACACGTTCTCTTGCAGAGTCGACCCCGCAGTTCAACGGGTTGAGTGAGAACTGAGAACAACAATAAGTGAAGTTCATGTTGCACCCAATTCAAACCATTCTTCTATTTAAAGAATAGGGATAATACTACTTGACTTGTAACGAATGGATGGCCTTCTCAACACAGTTCAAGTTGTCATGGGTATCCTCTTTGTGCGACGTGTCGTGATGCTTATATAATATGATGCATGAGTTAAGATATGTTGAAGTTTACTCGATTACGTTCTCTTGCACTGATTTAGGATTGTCTAACTATCACTTAACCCAAACCATGTTTCTTCTCTATTTTAATGATAATATTCATTAATTTTGAGTATAGTTTGCTGGTAAGGATATTTGTAGGACCGAAGTATGTCTACCAGGGGGGTGAATGGGAGTTTAAAAAAATTCTTCCAAAAACTTCAAAACTCTCGGGACCCAGTAGAGGAGCTAGTGTTAATAGATTTCAGTGAGCGAATATAAACTAGCGAACGAGAATGAAACACATGCATTGAGGACAATCACATGGTTGAATCTAGTCATGCAATACAGATCGATTGAACAGAGGTGAAGCAATAACCAGTGATGCTCGATTGTGACAGAGAATTTGGTAGACTAGTTCGCCCTTCTACAAAAGGACTACGTCTGGTTGGAGGGGTTGTGATTTAACAAAGAAGATAAACTATCTTCCCCTATTGTCGTTGACATTTGGTTCATCAACTAATGCCGGTCACTTGTGGTAGATACTTCATGTGATCTTCGAACATTTACAGACTTGTTCTTCAAGAACCACAATTACTCTTGGTCTCTGAGGAGATTGACACCTAACTGTTTAGATAGTTCGCAGTTCTCAAGAGTAATAGGTGGAGCGTACTAGACTTAGATTAGAGTGATGCTAAACCACTATCTAATTTTTTGGCTCTGGGGTTTCCTCTCAGTGAATTTTAAACTCAAATCACTCAGGAGAGAGGGGTGCTCAACAAACTTCTCGCAATCAAATGGAGCAGCCATCGGACAAAGACGGTGCGGGTTGGCTATTTATAGCCATAGCCTTCCCTGCTGGAAAATGGCCATTTTGAACATGCAGTATAGCCAATGGCCAACCGAGACATATTCAACTAATGGATTTTGGGAGCAACATTAACATTACTTGAGTAACAAGTAATGCTAACTCTTCGGACAAAGACAAATCTCTCGCAGCGTAGAAGATCACAGTCTCTTGTTGGCAAGTATTTGCTCGGCACACAAAGAGATTTCTCTCACAACTTTCATATGATTGGGTTTAGCATAAAAGAATCAAAGTCTCAAATACTATACCCCTCTTCACTATGCCTTAAACTTCTTGGCTGCAGTCAATTTCTTCGAATGCTACCGAACCAATTGCTTTGCGTCAGCAATTTTTAGGGGTCACTCTCGAAAGCATAATCTTCGGTGATAATCCTCACTGCCACGCAGGAGATTATCTTCGGAGTTCGAACCAAACTCCTCATGACTTCGGGGACCTGTTGCTCCGTGTGCACTAGCAAACACATTAATCCCTTACTGTTTACGTCAACAATCTTCAAAACATAAGGAGGCAAATTATTGCACAACAATCTCCCCCTTTTTGACCTATTGTTTACAAAATAGATAATCGTCGAAGGGAGATAGAGATGTGTATTTTAAATGAACGAGAGTGAGAAAGTGTTACTATTCTTGAAGATGAAATAAGCTCCCCCTGAATGTATGTAGGGAATTTGATTTTATGATGAGAATCTCCTGCATTATTTTGTATATATGGAGGAAATTTCAATCACTCGAGATAATAATTTGCACTAGTGAGATAAAAACCATTGTTGATATAGTGCAATCATTCGTAACTTCTGATAATAATCCCACCTGCAAAACAGATAATTCAACAGAATAGATGCTGCAGGGGGGTTATTAACATTACAACACAAAAGTTACTAAGAGTTTTACAACATGGTACAGATAACCATGAATCAGAAGTTGCAAACTCAAGAGAGGACTGATAATCCCCAAGTGCAGGGAATCATCATAGCAATTTCCAAAGGTGGAAGTGATAAGTATGGAGTGTCGAACCCACAAGGAGCTAAAGGTAAGATCAATATTCTCTCAAGCCCTATCTGCCACTGATACGACTCTACGTGCACCGAACGTTTGCTTCCAACTAGAAACGAGAAATAAAACTACGTTGTGGGTATGAAGAGGATAACTTTGCATGATACCGGAGAGCTAAAATATAAAAGTAGGTGTTGTTATCATAAAGTTAGAATATATTACTAAATAATATAAATAGCGAGTGTGGAATAATGATGGATCGGTGTGCGGAATTGTCCTAGGCAATTATTAACAAGACCGGTAATCACTATTGCAGTTTCATATGAGGGAGATGCATAAGCTAACATACTTTCTCTACTTGGATCATATGCACTTATGATTGGAACTCTAACAAGCATCCGCAACTACTAAAGATCATTAAGGTAAAACCCAACCATAGCAATAAAGCATCAAGTCCTCTTTATTCCCATACGCAACAATCCCTCTTAGTCGGGTTTGTGTTTCAGTCACTCACCAACCCACTATAAGCGAATCATGAACGTATTGCAACACCCTACAGCGGGAATCCCTCACGCTTGCGCGACACAGAGGGCACCATAGGACAGCACCAAAGTAAAACATACAACTCATACTAATCTAGATCATCAATCAACCCAAAGACAAAAGATATCTACTCAAAATATCATAGGATGGCAACACATCATTCGATCATAATATGTGGCATAAAGCACCATGTTCAAGTAGGGATTACAGCGGGGTGCGGGAGAGTGGACCGCGTAAAATAGATGAGGATGGTGATGATGATAGTGATGTTGATGAAGACGATCACCACGGCGATGATTCCCCTCTTGATGGCACTCCGGTGCCACCAAGAGAGAGGAGGAGAGGTTCTCCCCCTTGTGCTTCCTCCTCCATGGCCTCCCCCCTCTGGTCCTTGGCCTTCATGGTGATGATGGCCCCTCCGGGATCCTCCTCCATTCCCTTCGGTGATGATGGCCCCCTCCGACAGGGTGCCAGAGAGGGCCTAGATTGATTTCTCGTGGCTATAGAGGCTTGCGGCGGCGGAACTTCCGATCTAGGTTTCTTTCTGGAAGTTTGGGTATATATAGAAGAGTTTTGCATTGATTTCACGTCAGGGGGATCTCCGGGCTGTCCACGAGGCAGGGGGCGCGCCCCCCACCCTCGTGGGCAGCCCGGGACTCTTCTGGCCTGCTTCTGGTACTCCGTGGGCTTCTTCCAGTCCAAAAATGATCTCCGTCAAGTGGCACGTCAATTGGACTCCGTTTAGTTTTCCTTTTCTGTGATACTCTAAAACAAGGAGAAAACAGAAACTGACACTGGGCTCTAGGTTAATAGGTTAGTCCCAAAAATCATATAAAAATCATATAAATGCATATAAAACATCCTAGAAGGATAGTATAATAGCATGAATACGTCATAAATTATAGATACGTTGGAGACGTATCAGCATCCCCAAGCTTAATTCCTGCTCGTCCTCGAGTAGGTAAATGATAAAAGAAATAATTTATGAAGTGTGAATGCTAGCAAGTGCATAAGTTTAATCAATGATAATTCCAATCACTTTTTCTAGCATCATTATATGTCATAACAATAGCTAATCTCATAAAACTTTTCATGATCAAGTAACAAGCAAGTCACAAGTTTAAAAGTATAGATCATAAACTTTCTTGAAAACTAACAAACAATATTCTCAGTCATCAAACAATTGCAATTCATCCTATTTTCAGGAAGAGTCTATGTCAGAGCTTTGATTTAGCAAACTCCACATACTCAACTATCATTTAATCTTTCACAATTGCTAACACTCACGCAATACTTGTGGTTATGGAGTTTTAGTCAGACACAGAGAAAGATAGGGGCTTATAGTTTCGCCTCCCAACCTTTTACCTCAAGGGTAATGTCAACAATAATAGCTCATGCTAACTTACATCCAATTAGATATATATATCAGGATCCTTCCAACATCCTGTGCTTGCCAAAGGATAAAATGTAAAAAGGAAAGGTGAAGATCACCAAGACTCTTGCATAAGGTAGAAGATAAAAGTAAAAGATAGGCCCTTCGCAGAGGGAAGCAGAGGTTGCCATGCGCTTTCAGGGTTGGATGCACAAAATCTTAATGCGAAAGAACGTCACTTTATATTGCCACTTGTGATATGGACCTTTATTATGCAGTCCGTCGCTTTTATTTCTTCCACATCACAAGATCGTATAAAGCTTATTTCCTCCACACCAATCAATCATACATATTTAGAGAGCAATTTTTATTGCTTGCACCGATGACAACTTACTTGAAGGATCTCACTCAATCCATAGGTAGATATGGTGGACTCTCATGGCAAAACTTGTTTTGAGGGTATTTGGAAGCACAAGTAGTATCTCTACTTGGTGCAAAGAATTTGGCTAGCATGAGGGGGAAAGGCAAGCTCAACATGTTGGATGATCCATGACAATATACTTTATTTCAGATATAAGAAAACATAACCCATTACGTTGTCTTCCTTGTCCAACATCAACTCTTTAGCATGTCATATTTTAATGAGTGCTCCCAATCATAAAAGATGTCCAAGATAGTGTATTTATATGTGAAACCTCTCTTCCTTCAATATTCTTTCATGAATTGTTCAAGTGACCAATTCAACGTTTGCTAACTTTCAATAAGTTTACTACCTATACTTATTATGTCTGAAGTCATTACTCCCCATGTTATAAGCATACGAAACATATATAAATTCAGATTTATGACATTCAATTTATTCAACCATTTACTCATAGGATATACATGAAGCACATGAGCAAATGACAAACTACTCCAAAAGATATGAGTGAAGAACACTGAGTAGTCAAATAATTAACTAGCCATGGGAGGATTCTTTTTCATTCGATATTTCAGATCCAATGATTTTATTCAAACAGCAAGTAAAATTGAAAATACGCTCCAAGCAAAACACATATCATGTGACGAATAAAAATATAGCTCCGAGTACGGTATACCGATAGTTTTGAAGACGAAAGAGGGGTGCCTTCCGGGGCATCCCCAAGCTTAGGTACTTGAGTCTTCCTTGAATATTACTTTGGGGTGCCTTGGGCATCCCCAAGCTTAGGGTCTTTCTGCTCCTTATTCTCCTCATATCGATATCTCACCCAAAACTTGAAAACTTCAATCACACAAAACTTAACCAAACTTCGTGAGATAGGTTAGTATGATAAAGAGTAAACCATTCACTTTAGTACTGTTAAGGACAAGTTTCATAATTGTTCTCACACTATTCCTACTGTACCATATCATTTCTATAATTTATATTGATAAATATAAGTCATAGAAACTAGAAAACAAGCAAACTATGCAATGAGAACAGAATCTGTCAAAAACAGAACAATCTGTAATGATCTGAACATAAACCATACTTCTGCTGCTGAAAAAATTATGAAATAAATTGGTGGACGTGAGGAATTTGTCTATTAATCTTCTTCAAAAAGAATCAACTCAAAATCACTCTTCTGTAAAAAATGACAGCTAATCTCGTGAGCGCAAAGTTTCTGTTTTTTACAGCAAGATCACATTGACTTTCTCCCAAGTCTTCCCAAAGGTATTACTTTGCACTTTATTGAAACAAAAGCTATAAAACATGATTAATACAGTAGCTTAATCATGTAAACACACAAAAACAGTAAGGATAAATATTGGGTTGTCTCCCAACAAGCGCTTTTCTTTAATGACTTTTAGCTAGGCATGATGATTTCAATGATGCTCGCATAAAAGATAGGAATTGAAACACAAAGAGAGAATCTTGAAGAATATGACTAGCACATTTAAATCTAACCCACTTCCTATGCCTAGGGATTTTGTGAGCACACAACTTATAAGAACAACAATCAACTAGCATAGGAAGGCAAAACAAGTATAACTTCAAAACTTTAAGCACATAGAGAGGAAACTTGATATTATTGCAACTCCTACAAGCATGTATTCCTCCCTCATAATAATTTTCAGTAGCATCAAGAATAGCAACTTTTTTCTCATAATCAATTGTAACATCTTCCGAAATAGTGGAATCAGTACTAGCTAAAGTTGACACTCTTCCAAATCCACTTTCATAAATATCACGCTAAGATTCAACACCCTCCAAAATAGTGGGATCACTAATTCCTAAAGTTGACACTCTTCCAACCCCACTTTGAATGAGAGTATTATTCATACTCCAAAAGATATAAGTGAAGTTCATGGAGCATTCTCCAATTAATATAAACTAACCAATATCCAAGCTCAAAATGTATAAGTGAAGCACACGAAGCATTCTGTAAAACCATACTCAAAAGATTTAAGTGAAGCACGAAGAGCAATTCTATAAGATCATACTTAAAAGATATAAGTGAAGCACATGAAGCATTATATAAATCAATGAATGGATATCTCATACTAGCATGATTCTTAAAGAAAAATAAAAACACAAAGGACACAAATCATGTGAACAAAACAAAACCCGAGATATACCGATATTTATTGAAGAAGAAAGATGGGATGCCAACCGGGGCATCCCCAAGCTTAGATGCTTGAGTATCCTTTGAAATATTTACTTGGGGTGCCTTGGGCATCCCCAAGCCTGAACTCTTGCCTCTCTTTATTCTTCTCACTTCGGTAACTCCTCGTTCTTCGAACACTTCATCCACAAAAACTTATCAAAAACTTTGTCAGACCTGTTAGTATAACAAAGCAAATCACTACTATAAGTACTGATGCAAACCAATTCATATTTTGTTTTTGCATTGTTTATACTGTAATATAAATTTTCCATGGCTTAATCCACTGATAGAAATCAATAGTTTCATCAAAACAAGCAAGCAATGCATCAAAAACAGAATCTGTCTTAAACAGGACAGTCTGTAGTAATCTGGAAGTTTAGTAAACTTCTGTAACTCCTAAAATTATGAACTAAATTTGACAATTTGAAAATTTTGTACAGAAGTAATGTGCAAAAAGTTTCAGACCCATTTGACTTTCCAGTAAAAAATGTAAATTCACGCACTACAGCCAAAGTTTCTGTTTTTGTTCTGCACATAGTAAACAAGCAATCTAATCATCCTAAAACCAAAGCTTGGCACATTATTTTTATAAGACAATGGATATATACAAAGGGATAATTATTTACAGAGAAACTTCAATGAAAAATTCTACATTGTTTCCGTGAGCATGAGCACAAGTGCTCAAGGTCGACCCTCACTTCTTCAATGCATCACTTTCCAATCACTTCTCTTTTTGAAAAACTTTTTAGGCATGAGAGGCAAGTAATTTTTTTTGTATTTTAATTCTTTTACATTTTTTTGTATGTTTCACCCACAACTAAACAGAAACAAAAAGGAAAAACAAAATCTACTTAGTGAATAAAGCAAACCAGCACACACGAGAATATCAACCCCACGCTATTGCTCCCCGGCAACGGCGCCAGAAAAGAGCTTGATAATCCCCAAGTGCAGGGAATCATCGTAGAAATTTCCAAAGGTGGAAGTGATAAGTATGGAGTGTCGAACCCACAAGGAGCTAAAGGTAAGATCAATATTCTCTCAAGCCCTATCTGCCACTGATACGACTCTACGTGCACCGAACGTTTGCTTCCAACTAGAAATGAGAAATAAAACTACGTTGTGGGTATGAAGAGGATAACTTTGCATGATACCGGAGAGCTAAAATATAAAAGTAGGTGCTGTTATCATAAAGTTAGAATATATTACTAAATAATATAAATAGCGAGTGTGCAATAATGATGGATCGGTGTGCGGAATTATCCTAGGCAATTGTTAACAAGACCGGTAATCACTATTGCAGTTTCATATGAGGGAGAGGCATAAGCTAACATACTTTCTCTACTTGGATCATATGCACTTATGATTGGAACTCTAGCAAGCATCCGCAACTACTAAAGATCATTAAGGTAAAACCCAACCATAGCATTAAAGCATCAAGTCCTCTTTATTCCCATACGCAACAATCCCTCTTACTCGGGTTTGTGTTTCAGTCACTCACCAACCCACTATAAGCGAATCATGAACGTATTGCAACACCCTACAGCGGGAATCCCTCATGCTTGCGCGACACGGAGGGCACCATAGGACAGCACCAAAGTAAAACATACAACTCATACTAATCTAGATCATCAATCAACCCAAAGACAAAAGATATCTACTCAAAACATCATAGGATGGCAACACATCATTGGATCATAATATGTGGCATAAAGCACCATGTTCAAGTAGGGATTACAGCGGGGTGCGGGAGAGTAGACCGCGTAAAATAGATGAGGATGGTGATGATGATGGTGATGTTGATGAAGACGATCACCGCGGCGATGATTCCCCTCTCGATGGCACTCCGGTGCCGCCAAGAGAGAGGAGGAGAGGTTCTCCCCCTTGTGCTTCCTCCTCCATGGCCTCCCCCCTCTGGTCCTTGGCCTTCATGGTGATGATGGCCCCTCCGGGATCCTCCTCCATGCCCTCCGGTGATGATGGCCCCCTCCGGCAGGGTGCCAGAGAGGGCCTAGATTGATTTCTCGTGGCTACAGAGGCTTGCGGCGGTGGAACTTCTGATCTAGGTTTCTTTCTGGAAGTTTGGGTATATATAGAAGAGTTTTGCGTTGATTTCACGTCAGGGGGTCTCCGGGCTGTCCACGAGGCAGGGGGCGTGCCCTAGGGGGGTGGGCGCGCCCCCCACCCTTGTGGGAAGCCCGGGACTCTTCTGGCCTACTTCTGGTACTCCGTGGGCTTCTTCTGGTCCAAAAATGATCTCCGTGAAGTGGCACGTCAATTGGACTCCGTTTAGTTTTCCTTTTCTGTGATACTCTGAAACAAGGAGAAAACAGAAACTGGCACTGGGCTCTAGGTTAATAGGTTAGTCCCAAAAATCATATAAAATATCATATAAATGCATATAAAACATCCTAGAAGGATAGTATAATAGCATGAATACTTCATAAATTATAGATACGTTGGAGACGTATCAAGGACAAGTTCAAACAAAACACCAGAAAGCAAATTCATCGAACTCGGTGTAATTCTCTCCCTTTTTGTCAACAAGTGGCAAAAAGGTGACAAATAACAAGAGTCAAGAAACAAAGCAAAGTTCACTCCAAGGCATTGCCAGACGAACTATCTGAGGTGATATCTTCTTCGGAGGTGACCGGAATTTCTTCGTCTTTAGTAGCATCAGTTCTCCCTTCAGGTACATTAGCTTGGGTCTGATCAGACAAACAGGGCATGTTGGGATCAGCCACAGGAGGAACACGAGTCAAAAGATTGCCTTCGGAAGGTTTGACGATTGGTTAGGTTGCTTCAGATTCTTTGAGCAATTTGTGAACCTGTAGATGAAGAAGATATGTGGATGTTCTCGAGCCGGCAGAGGAGGAGTACCACGCTCCTGAAAGTCATGCACACTGAGGCCTTTGTCAATGTAATTATAGAGCTCTTGGAGGTTCACATTCAGCAATTGTTTCTCAGTGAAGAACTTGCGAACCAATTTCCAGAGTCTTTTCTTATTCTCGTTAGCTATCAAATGTACCAGCCTGGTGCGATTGTTGATAAGATTCAACTCGTTGGCAAGGTGTTCTTTCTCACTACGATCACCACCAATGTGTTGCAGAAGAAGTTGTTGCATTCGCATACTGGCTTCAAGGTGAGTGGTGGCTGAGAAGTAGGCATTCGGACACGTTGAGGAAGCCCAGGACTATCAAAATGCTTGTGATAATCGTTAGAGGACACAAATGGTTTTCCCGAGGAGAATTCTTCCATAACTTTCATTGTGTCACAAATAGGTGAAATAAAACTCTTGTGACTGCCCTTGGCCAGATATACGGTGTTCATGGCATGATCAATAACTTTCTGTATCCAGGGGTGTAAACCTTCACTGCGAAAGAATATTCAGCAGAATCCTTCAGGATACAAAGAAACATGTCCTTAATATCGAAGATATACCATTTAGAGATTGCATAGAGAGTATTCTGAAGAACATCTAAGATGGTTTTGTCAGGATTCATGCCAGCCAACGGACAGATGGTGTAAGAGAGCAAATGGTATAGTGTCTAGTTCTCGAAAGTTAGATGTTCGAGACAAGGAGGACCAGAGTAGTGGCGAATCTTTTCCTTATCCATTGTGCATTGGAAATCTTCATCAGAGATAACGTCAATGTTGTGCACCCGAATTTCATTATTTCCATGCTCAAAGCGAGGAAAATGGAAGTGCGGCGTGAAATCCTTTGAAGTGCACTTGATCCTTTTTCCTCCGGTCATCCACTCAAAAATCCACTTGGAGCTATCATTTTCATCACCAGTGATGTACGATGTTGTTGGAGATATGCCCTAGAGGCAGTCATGTATGATGATTTTTCCTATGTGTTTATGAATAAAGATAGTCCTTCGACGTTATCAATGATGTGTATTAGCAAGTACGTGACTTGTTTGTGGGCCTATGCATTGTATGATGACTATCCTAAAAGGTCCCTAGTCGAAACGGCTGTACGGACGCGCAGCCGACTAGACTAGGATATGACATGGTGGATGGCTCAGTCTCACTAGCCATGGAGCATTGGATGCTAGACGGATAATATGGACTTAGAAGGATCTGGTCGGATTCAACATAGTCGGATCCGAGTCGAGATAAGGTCCAAGTCAGACAAAGCCGACTATGAGACGCGGCAATATGTCATCTGTGAGTCAATAGTACAACATACGTTCTATGTCCTAAGACCTGAGTTGGCGCATGTACTCGGGATGGTGACAGACCTGCTTTGGGCTGACCAAACGCTACTCCATAACTGGTTAGTTATAAAGGTAGGTTTCGGACTTGTCCAGACCCATGTTGTGAGACATGGTCGAGCAGGATGGGATTTGCCCCTCCGATCAGGAGAGATATACTCTGGGCCCCTCATGTGATCCGACCAAGATAAGCATGGTCATGCGACAAGGATTATGAGATAATCCGGTTTGTGGTCAACATCACTGGAACGAGAAAGAGGTTGGGCTAGCACAAGGATGATAGACTCGTCTTGAGGCCGACAACATATGTCGTGTGGCAAAGGGAATAAAAGTGTGACACATTGTACAGGTTCGCCAACCGGCTTCATTGTCTACTTGGTGATTGGCGTGCCTTGCTAGAGGCCGCTACCAACCGAGCAGGTCGGAGGTGATCCAACCTGTGACCAAGTCAACTGGAACCTAATGGGTCGCATGCTTAACGGAAGGAACCTACGAGGTCAGATCCTAGGACATTGGTCGGATGTTCTCTGAGCTGGACTTGGATCATGACCGAGTAGACTTGTGGGCTTTAGGATCCGTGTGAGGCACAAGTGTTGAGCCCGTGATAGATGCCTATATATAGTGGAGGTATAGCACACTCATTCGGATGATCACTTCGGCGCCGTCACTAGGGCTTTGCATGTGTTGCAACTAGCCACCTCCACTCGCCGCCGATTGTGTGATCAGACCTAGCAGTCCGCTGCACGACATTCCTCCTGCGTGCGCGGATACCATTAAAGACAGTGCACTTGAGCCGCTCCGGCGAGCCTTCTCGTGGGATCCGATCGGCTACGTGGGAGATAGACGAGGAGGAGACGGCTCCGGAGAGGCACTGCCCCAACTCTACTTTTTCTGCACGGCACAACGCGTCTGTCAGGGGAAACGACACCTATGGGATCACAGGGAATCCCTACTACGGTTGACAGGGCACGGGGCTGTGGAAAGAGCGGGTTTAGAAGATCAACATGGGTGAATTTTATCCAGGTTCGGGCCGCAAGCAATGCGTAATACCCTAATCCTGCTTTGGTGTATATTTGGTGTTCTTGAGCTCTTGAACTAGCTACGGTGTGTGCGTAGTCCAAAAAGTCTGAATCCTTCCTCAGTACGCCTCGGGCCTCCTTTTATAGTCAAAGGGGTCGCCACAGTGGCACACAGGAGGTGGAGAGTATGTATTGTATACAAGCCTATCGCCTGCACCGTAGGACAAACGCATTTAATGCGCTGCCGATGTGCCCTCTTGCTTTATCAGGGATGACAAGGAAGCTCGTCCCATCTGTCACCGCTTCGCCTCGCTCCGACGCACGTCCATGCTGACGAGGCGTGCTGCGCCACGTTGGCTCGCTGGCTGCTGAGCTGGTGCGGTGGCAGGGTCTTCATGAAGATCTGCATGCCACCACGCAGGTGCTTGGCTAGTTGACCTAGAAGCTGCATGCTGCCATGCAAGCGTTTGTCTAGTTGGCGAGCTGATCACTGTGTTGGAACGGACGCGGGGTGGCGGAGCCTTGGTGGGTGTGGGCCTGGCTGTGGCCCTGCAGATGTCCCCGGCAAGGGTCTTGCCAGGGTCTCATGGGCGTCCCCGGCAAGGGTCTTGCCGGGGGCCTTCGTCTTCTGGTTCTCATCTAGTCTTCCAGGCCTCTGGTCTTCACAAAGATTTGCATGCCACCATGCAGGCGCCTCCCAAGCCTTGGTTCCAATGTTGTCGATGGTGTCGGAACTCTTAGGCTCAAGGGTGGCGGCCTTGCTGGTGTTGGGCAAGTTGCCCTGGCAAGGCTCTTGCCGGGGAAAGCCCATCTAGCCCCTTAGCTCCTCGCACCTCTGGCTTGGGCGCTACTTTGGTAGTCTTGTCTCTTTGCTTCCACTTCTATCCTGCCAAGCGCGGCCGCAAGCGTGGCTGCGACTGCCCGTGCACAAGTAAGGGGTATAGAAGGCCCCTACTTTTGTACACCGACAGGAGCCCCCGGGCCTGGGCCACATATAAGCGCAAAGCGTTATTGGGTCAGGCCCAAAACGGTGCGCGGGCACGCGTGGCAGAGTTTTACCGCGGTAACTCCTTCGCCAGTTGCGCTTCCCCACGACCCGCGTTGAATGTGTGATGTGGGGGTCATGCGTGGGGCGGTTGCAACACGCTTGTGTCACGTCGTGGTAAATGGTAAAGAGGCGGCCCGCGTCTTCCCCATAAAAAGGGAAAACCACAGGGGCGCTGCTCATTTACCCTCCGTGCCTTCTCCAATCTCGGAACCGCCGTTCCCCTCTTCTTCTTCCTCAAGTGCAAGTTGAAGCTCTTGGCCTCTGCTCGCCGCTGCCGCGCCCCCATTGCTCTCGATTCTCCACCCCCTCCCAGTCGCCATGGCGCCCAAGAAGGCAAGGGCAAGGGAGCGGCTAAAGATGACAGAGGGAAGGAGGCGCTGGAGATTGAGTTGGTGGCGCTTCGGACGGAGCGCGCCCTCTTCCCCTCGACGGTCGATGCGGTCACCCTCAGGGACTACTTTAAGCCCCTATGGGGGAGGGAGACGTCGGGGCACCCCGCCACGCGTATCGTCCCCGCCGACTTCGCCAAGGCTAGTCCAAATCGGTACCCCTTATTCGTTGATTACTTCTCCTGCGGGCTGTGCCCCCCTTCCTCTGATTTCTTCAACGACATCATGCACACCTACGGCTTCCATCTTCTGGACCTTACGTCGAATGCCGTAGCGTGCATGGCCTTCTTCGGCCATCTCTGCGAGGGCTTTGCCGGAGTGCTCCCCAGCACGGCGCTCTTCCGCCACTACTTCTATCCTCGCATCCAGCCAGGGGGCGCCATCTCTGGCTGCATCACCTGGCTCCCGAGGACCCAAGAGAGGGGCACGTACCCGGAGGGCGCCCAGAAGGAGAGGTGGGACGAGTGGCGGGGTCGGTGGTGCTGGATCGAGGAGAGGGATCCGCAGGAGTTCTGCCGGGTTCGCCGGAGTCCACCGCAAGGACTAGAGTGACCTCAACGCTAATGACAAGAAGCTCACGGTTGCCACCACCAGGATCCATCGCCTCACCGTGGCCGGGCTCACCCTTGAGATGATTGGGGCTGATTTCATCTGCCGCCGGATTGCCCCACTGCATAACAAGGGGAGGCCGGCCTAGGACTACAGGAACGCGGCCGACGTCATGAGGCTTCGCCCCGGTTTGAAACACAATTTCACGGTGTTGGGGCATGCTCATTTTTGCCAGAGGCTCTTCCAGCTCAAGGTGGATGAGGCCGGCGGGGTCGAGAGGACCGGCAGGGCCGAGAAGGCCGGCAAGGCCGCCAGGGTCGGCGGGTCTCTGTTTGGGTTGCCAGTGGGACTGGTCCCGTTGAGCAACAATTCTTGCCAAACCGCCGTCATCGCCATGATGCCGGACTTCAATGCGCACGGCCTCGATCCAGGCTGGGTCGAGATGGAAATGGAGCAGGTGCAGGCCTTCTTCGACAACTTGTCGGAGAGGTACGTCCGCGACGAGCCGCTGCTCATCCGCGACACCACCTGGGAGGAGCTGGCATACAATGTGGCCAGGGAGGAGGAGGCAGCACTTGCTCAGGAGGCCGGCAGCGTCGGCACCATGGAGGACGAGGCCGACACGGCCGTAGAGGAGAAAGAGCTCGCCGAGTGGGTGGGGTCTGCCAGGGAGGCCAGCGGCGCCGGCGCCAGGGCTCCCCTTGTCGAAAATGTGGTCGAGGAGTCGACCGGAGGGGAGACCGAGGCAGACGACTCCTTGGCCCCGGGGAGGAGACGCGTCCTGCGGCGGGCTAGCTCTGGCGAGCCAGTCCGGCCCGGCGGGACCACACGGCAACAAAAAACCCAGGCACAGGCGAGATGAGGGCTGCGGCGGCGAAGAAAGTCGCAGTCGCCGTCTCTTCCTCATCCAAGCAGCGTAGGACGCCATCCCCTTCTCCCCCTCCCTCGGGCGACGCCCCGGAGGCCGAGTTCGATCTTGGGTCCTTCAGGCCAAAAAGGAAGAGGAAGCCAGCGTAGGGGGAGGTGGAGAACGGATAAGTGCTTTGCCCCTCACCATCCCCTGACCCCCGCCAGTGCTTATCTTTCCTTAACTTGGTCTTGTCTTCCCAGGGACACGGAGACGCTGGCCGAGAGGGTGGCGAAGAAGGCCAGGGCTTAGGCCGGCGACAAGCCCCCGGCGAGCACCCCACGCACACCGGCGTTGGTGGTGATCAGCCCGGACAACGGCCCCCGGCGCAGCCCTCGCCTCAGCCCCCAGCGTGAGTCCATTACCCACTCCTCGCCTATGAGCGTTGGGGCATGAATTTTGGTGCTGACCTTGCTGGATTTGTAGGAGGGGAGCAGCAACAGGAGGAGCCGCTGAGGGCCGCCCCTGACATGCCGCCACCATCAACCACGCCGCCTAGAGGGGCGTCCCCTGCACGGACACCTACCGACGAGCCCATGCACACGGAGGAAGAGGAGGAACTTGGGTGTTGGCGGGGAGGGAACCACTTTTGTGACACCCCAAATTTTTGACCTTGTTTTATCAATGAAATTTTTTCCAGGAAATAAAACTTTTCCATGTGTCCTGATTTACCCCTTTTGATATTATGGGTTTTACCTCAAGTGGAACTTTCCAAAAGTTTTGTTGGACTTATATGCCTTTTTATAAAAACAATTCTATATCAGTGGATTTCTTTGCATAATTATTTTCCATGAACTTTAATGCTGTTAAAATGATCTTTCATAATCTTGGAGCCCCTTTGTTGCACTGCAACCTTTTGAAAAATGCATTCAAAATTTTCACCAAAATTTGGGGATGTCATGTGATGTTTCCACATCACTTTTATGCAAAAATATCTTGTGGTCATTGGAGATTTTGAGCTCTACACCAACTTTTCCAATCTGGTCCAGTAGGCATTTTTGCACTACAATCTATTTAAATCTTTCTTTAAAAATTCTTCCAAATGTTTGGTGATGTCAGTAGATGCATATAGTTAAGTTTTATGCAAAAACCCAATGACGATCTTTGAAAGATTTGAGTGGATCAACCTCTTTTTCATTCTGGTCCAGTTTGGTGATTTGTACTACAGCCCTACTTTATTTTGCTCTAATGACCCTGGGCTTTTTCCTACCTTTAGCCCTCCCTGCAAAACCCTTAAGACCAGGAGATTGGACCCATTGGAGGATTTTAAGTGCCTGCAATGAGCCCCTGTTCTTTCTGGCCAAAAGTGAGGTTTTGCAAAACTTGCACTAGCAAGTTTCTGGTTTTGCCCAAATGACCTTACCATCATCATCTACATCTAAAGAGACCCTGATCTGGAGATTTTGGCCACTCCAAGAGTTGCCTAAGTGCACTTGCCATTCTGTCGAACACTTGGTGTGCACAGTCAGTTTTGGGCATGTTTCCTAGTTTGCACTATGATCTTGATCCACTGACCCAGCAACCTTGTCCTCTAAGCTCCTAGCTATCCCTACTCTAGTCCTGTTAGTTGCCAGCCTCCCCCTCGCGCTCTAGACTGCCCTGGCATTTCGTCGAGCAGGTCCCGTGCGTGCTCTGGGCGCGCCCAGAGTGCACGTTTTGCACGCGCGCGCACTGAGCCGCCGCGTTGCACTGCCGCACTCGACGCGACCCGTCCCTGGCCCCTGCTCGCCTGCTGAACCCGCACTACCTCGCCCACTCTCCACGCCACCCCCTGGCACCCCCAGCGCCGCTGGCAGAGCTCTTGGCGGAACGCCGGCGTCGGCAGTGAACCTCTGCCATGTTCGGCACCGCCCAAACCACACCAGCGCGCCAGCTGCCCCTATGAACAGCTCGGTCTTATCTCGAAGCTCGTCGGCACGCGCTCGTCGCCGCCACGTCGCCCTGCAGCTACAGCACGGCTGTCGCCGGCGATCTTATCCTCAGCCGCCGCGGTCCAGCCTCGAGCGCCTATTTAAGGGATCCCTGAACTCGTTCAAGACCTCAGGCGACCTCCAACCTTCCCTCTAGAGCTCCCCAAGCAGTGGATTGGCCGGGAGAGGCCATCTTCCCCAACTCCGGCCAGTTCGGCCGCCGCCGAGCTCCGGTGCAATACGTCGCAGCCAGCCACTCCCTTGCCTATCCAGCGCCACCAATCGCTTCCTCTTGTCCTTGCGGAGCTGCCCAGCGTCTCAACCTCGATCGGAGATCACCGGAGCCCAAAGCTCACTTTGCTCCCGAACCTCCGTCCGCCGCGGAGCTCGCCGCCGGTGACCCCCTCCGTTCCCACCTGCCTAGCGCACACCGAGAGGACCGCCTCGGTCTGGCCGACCCATCCCTGCCCTCAGATGCCCTCGAGGAGCCGCCGTTCGTCGCCGGTGATCGCCGGAGCCCCGCTCCCGTTCGGGCAGAGAAGAGGAGGGAGGGGGAAGAATGGTCAAACCTGACCAGTGGGCCCTCTGGACCCACTGTCAGTGACTCGCGCGCCCGCCCTCTCTGGTTGAGTGATAGCGCAAAGTCCCCGAGTACGTCTCCTCTGCTGCGAAAGCGTAATCTTCCCGAAACGTTTTCTTTTCTGGTTTTTTTTTTAAAACAGAAGTTTGACTGATCTTTGACTGGCGATAACTTTTAAAATAAAACCCCAAATGAGTTGATTCTTTTTCCTACCTCTCAAATTTCATCTAGTTTATTTTAAGATTTATTTCAAAAATATTTGGCACAACTTTTTGTACTGTGTTTGAAACATTTGTTATTTGAATGTTTCTCAAAATAGGATTTTGGAGAGAAGGGAAAGCTTTCAAAAAGTGCATCCTTTGCATACTCTTGAAGGCAAGCATTCTGAACTCTGGCATAATATTTTTGTGTGGTGTTTTGGTACGGTTACAACACCACTTCGACTTGGAGCGTGCGTCATTTCTATGTATCAATCAGTCACACGCGTGAGTGCACATTGGAGGTGTTTTGCTGTTGGTAATGGATATGCTGGTGATAGTGTTCATCCTCGTGAGCTTCTCATTCATACCGGAAGGAAGCCGGGAAAGTCGTGGTCTTGGGTAGACACGAGCTTGTCCCTAGTTTTCTCGTTGAGACGAGTATGTCCGGTATGGCATGGTAAGGCTTGAGGAGTGGTGAGTTTGGCTGTTAATGGTAATATTGTTGGAGAATACCTGGACCTCCTGAGTCGGTCGTAGGTCGAGTCTTGTTTAGTATCTTCTCCTACTTGTTTTGTACGACCACTTGTCCCTGCCGCAGGTAGGGTACGGTTCAGTAAGTTGTCAACCCCTTTCCAATGCACACACCGTACAGAGAGGCCATGGTGGAAGATACCGGAGGCCTCCGGTAGGCATGCCACCTGGTCCAGGGGCATGGGTGTTTCTGGTTGGGACCGAGAGGGGGGGCACCCCTTAGAGCGCGCGAATATAAATTTGATCCCATGCTACGTCGAGGTTGTAGCCTCCCCACTTAGAGTTTTGCTTGGCAGGTGTCATGGGTGATTCCAGACATCGGTAAGTTAAGCTGGTGTGTGCAGGTCAGGCGTGTTTTCAATTAAAAGGCCGTAGGCGGAATTAGTCCCGATGGACTAAATAAATCCGTTACTCGTGGGAAAAGAGTACACCCTCTGCAGAGGTTATATCTTTTCGGACAGCCACATCCTTGTGTAAGGACTACAGTCTGAGATGGATCGCAGTAACGGTATTCGGATGGAGAATGGCTAGACTAGATCGCAGTAACGGTATTCGGATGGAGAACGGCTTGACTAGACCATAATATCGGTTTTCGGATGGCGAACGGCTAGACTAGATCGCAGTAACGGTATTCGGATGGAGAACGGCTTGACTAGACCATAATATCGGTTTTCGGATGGAGAAACGGCTGAACTAAATATTGCTTATGACTATGGCACATATGGATTATGATCTTTATTATTGTGGACTAACCATTTACATTATTTGGATTATTGAGTATCCCTGGGATGGTTCTACCTCCTGGATATTCACTGTGATTATTCTTATATAAGCCCTTTATGTGGTGTCGCTCAGACGCCCGACTGTGGTATGTATGTTATTTATTTATCCTTTATAAGCCCTTTATGTGGTGTCGCTCAGACGCCCGACTGTGGCATGTTTATTGTTTAATTATCCTTTATAAGCCCTTTATGTGGTGTCGCTCAGACGCCCGACTGTGGCATTGTTAATTTATTTGAAATTTCTCGAGGAGTCATTTCAGACACTCGGTCAGAGCATTCTATTTTTCTCCCATATTGCATGTTCATGTTTCTTCCCGCATGCGTGCATCTCAGATTTTCATTTAATTTGTGACAGACGTATAATCATGATTATTTCATAGCATGATTATCCCTTATTATATTATACCCGTGTTCTTAATGTTTGCAAGTACATTCAAATGTACTCACTGGCTTGTCCCTGGCTATTGTCTTGCCTAGATTTCTCGCTTGGAGATAAGCATTCCGACGGCAGCCCCGGAACCTACGCATTGACGATAGCAGCCTCGCGAAGATAGGAGTTATCCTGGTCAGCTGTTCTTGTGGGGAATGGAGTCCCATAGACGCAGATGTACCACAAACCGCTTCCGCCATCAACCATTAGAAACCAAGTGTTGTACTCCTAGGCCACAATGGTCTTGTACTACATATTTTGTGCTTTGCTTGGAACTCTTGTATCAAGTTGGTGCCTCATCAGCTAACAGTAATCCTGGGGCTGGTGAGCACAAAGGCCGTTTTTCTGGGAAATTAATATCCCGAAAATCCGGTCGTGACAACTTCTCCTCAGCTCGGCGCGGGTAAGTGACCTGCCTCCTGTCCCTGTCCTTTTTTCCTTTTCTTTGTTCTGAACCTTGATCTTGGCCTTGTTGCATTCTCCTTTCTGGTTTCCAGATCCTCCCTCGATGAACCAGGAGGATATCGACACCGTCATCGGGGAGGTCGCCAAGGATGCCGAAGCCGAGGCCACCAAGATCGCGGCTGAGGAAGCCACCGAGGAGGCCGCCAAGGGGCCTGCCGGGGGAGCCGGCGAGACCGCTGCCGAGGGTGCCAAGGGGCCTACCGGGGAGCCCGGCAAGGCCGCTGCCGAGGAAGCCACCAAGGGGTCCACCGAGGGGGGGGGTGGCCAACGACCAACCTCCCTCCCCCGCAGTCCCTGCCCCGGGCAAGTACCTTAGGGTGGGCGACGACTTGTTCTTACGCCTCCTAGGGACGGCGAGCACCAGAGCGCCGGCCAAAGGGGAGGTGTTTGATGATGAGGCGCTTGCCACCGTCGGGCTCTAGGTTGTTGATGAACCGAGCGTGGGCGGCGGCGGTTCCCAGGACGAGGAGCTCCTCCGAGCCATGAGAGCCAACTTCCAGAAGCTCCAGGCACTCCACCATGCCCGCCAAGACAAGGTGAAATCCAGGATGACGGCGGTGGACAAGGCGGAGGAAGATTTTGAGGAGCGTGTTGCTCAGACACTGGTTTGGTTTGGCGAGGCCCGGGATGAACTAAGGGCTGCCCAGGGTGAGCTGGAGGGGCGCAAGTTAGAGCTCATCCTGAAGCAGGCCGATATCGAGAAGGCCCAGGAGGTGGCGAAGGACTAGAACGCTAAGGGCGAAGCTGCCCGGCAATAGCAGAAGGCCCTGCTGGACTCCCAGGAGGAGGACCTTGCCGCTCGTGAGCAGGTACTTGCCGCCACGCTCCGCGGCAAGCACGAGGAAATTGAGAAAATCGTCACACAGCGGACCCAGGAGCTGGAGCAGAGCCACAAGGACACACTCAATGCTATGGCCCTGGTCCATGCTGGCAAGGTGAAGGAGCTGGAGCTGGAGCGGGATGGGCAGAAGAAGGAGGTCTTGGAGCTGACGGAGGAGAGGGACACGGCCAACCGCGCCTTGGCGGATGCGCAGGCCGCAGTCTCCGACAAGGCCAAGCTGCTTTGTGAGGCCAACGACTCCATCAACGATCTGAAGCTGAAGCTGGATGGCCTGGAGGGGAAGCTTTCGGAGGCCAGGGCCCGTGAGGAGACCCTGAACAAGGCCTGGAGGACGAGAAGCAGTTGAGGATGAACGACGCCGCCAACCACAAGGACTATGTGGCCAGCGTTAATCTCTGGATCAGCCGCCTCGTCGACGTCAAGGGGAAGCTCACCGCCCAGCTAGCCGTCATGGGCTCTCCCAGGAGACGAGCGTGAGCCCCAACGCCGGGCTGGCCTTGTTCTTCGAGCGCATCCTCGACGCCCTGGAGGAGCTCCGCTCCAACCGAGCAGCTTATCTGGCCAACGAGGCCCGAAAGCTTTGTTGGGGCGCCCTGACCAAGGTGCTCACCAAGGTGGCGTTCTGGAACCCCAGCGTCGACTTCGCCGACACGCTGGACAGCCTGCCGGAGGATGCGGACCTCGCGGTGCTCGAAGAGCGTATCAAGCCCATCATGAGCTGCGTCGATGGAGTCTAGAGGGTGGAGGGCCAGCGCCGGGACTAGCCACCCCATTTCCCCTTGCTGCTGCGAGTTCATGCCCAAGACAATTTATCATAAGTTACAACCGCAGCAATTATTGATGTAATATAACTCTGCAGTACTTTAAAATGAATCATGCTATCTTCCTGTTCAATCTTTCCTTGTATGTATAAGCCCTACGCCTAGTTGGATAGGCTTGCCGGCGCGTAAACCCATGCTATGGAGCCCTGAGGACGGATCCTCAGCAGCCTGCCGGGGGGATGTGCTGCCGGGTAAGCCACCTTGCCGTCCTCAGCGCGGCCGCTTGAACTGTTGAGCAGACTCGAAACAGAACAAGGGCATTGCCAATAGCGGAAAGGTCCCTTGCCATTCTCAGTGCGGCCGCTCGAACTATTGAGCGGACTCGAAACAGAACAAGGGCGTTGCCAATAGCGGAAGGGTTCCTTGCGTGCATGTTTTCCATACAAAGAGCAAGATCTTTCGAGGAGAATAACCTTATAAAAAAGGGAGAAATTGCTCAAGTTTTTGCGTGACTTAACTTTTTCCATCGCCACGCGGATGGTTGTTGCGGCTGCGGACAACACCGCCTCACCTAGCTGATGGCACCAGAGCATGGTTGATCACCGTCACCTTCCTCTCTCGAGCCATCGCGACGAAGAGAACGATGAGTTGACTCCAAAATCGGATTTTCACAGCCGCCGCCCCCTACCTCGCGCGCCAAATATGTCAGGGTAAACGACACCTATGGGCTCATAGGGAATCCCTACTACAGTTGACAGGGCGCGGGGCTGTGGAAAGAGCGGGTTTAGAAGATCAACATGGGGGAATTTTATCCAGGTTCGGGCCACAAGCGATGCATAATACCCTAATCCTTCTTTGGTGTATATTTGGTGTTCTTGAGCTCTTGAACTAGCTACGGTGCGTGCGTAGTCCAAAAAGTCTGAATCCTTCCTCAGTACGCCTCGGGCCTCCTTTTATAGTCAAAGGGGTCGCCACAGTGACACACAGGAGGTGGAGAGTATGTACTGTATAAAAGACTATTGCCTGGCACCATAGGACAAACGCATTTAATGCGCTGCCGACATGCCCTCTTGCTTTATCAGGGACGACAAGGAAACTCGTCCCATCTGTTGCTGCTTCGCCTTGCTCCAACGCGCGTCCATGCTGACGAGGCGTGTTGCGCCATGCTGGTTGGCTGGCTGCTGAGCTGGTGCGGTGGCAGGGTCTTCATGAAGATCTGCATGCCACCGCGCAAGTGCTTGGCTAGTTGGCCTAGAAGCTGCATGTAAGTAGACAAGAGTAAACGCTTGGCAATGTAAGAAGAACTTTTCTTGCGAAGATCATCATTGATTGCCTTTAAAAACTCATGCTCTTGCTCAAGGTTGAGCTTTTCAAGGCGTAGCTTCTCATCAGTCTTTAAAAGTTCTCGATGATCTTCCAAGGTAGTTTCATGAGCTAACTTAAGAGTATTTAGTTCTTTAGTTAGACGCTCAATCTTCTCCTTATCATTGTCATTCGTTTTATCTTGATTGTCATGATTAATAGCAAGTTTATCATAGTTCTCATAACTAGAGTTGTCAACAAGTAAATCATCATCTCCTAGCAAATCATCTTTATCACTATTGAAATCAACATACTCGGGGTGTGATACCTTTGGACCTTTGGCCATGAAGCATCTCCCAATTCCTTCATTTGGTGAGTCAAATATGTCGTAGGAGTTGGTTGACACAAGTGCTAGATCGGCAACACCTTCATCTTGAGTATATTCGGAGTCGGAGTGATAACTTCTTTCGGAGTGATGGTCGGAGTCGGAGCCGGATACCCATTCACCAACATGAGCTTGATGTCTTCTCTTTGTGTAGCTCCTTGATGATTTGTCCTTTCTCTCCGAATTCTTGCTTCTCCGAGAGGGTCTTCGTTCATATCGATCATCTCTACTCCTTCTCTCTGTTGGTGGTGATTCTTCTCTTCTACTTCTTCTCTTGGGAGAATCTTCTCTTCTTTTGTAGGGAGCCGTACACTCATTGGAGTAGTGTCCGGGTCTTCCACAATTATAGCAATTCCGTTCACGACTTGAAGATCTTTTGTCATTGTAGGACCTTGACTTGGAACTTCTTTCTTTGCTTCTACTCTTGTAGAACTTGTTGAAGTTATTCACCATTAGGCTCAATTCTTCATTAAAGGTTTGTTTCTCACACTACAAAAAAATACACTTCCGTGATGATACGTGTTTGTCACAGTAGGTCGCGTTTTTTGTCATGCATGTACATCCATGACGATTTTATGACAGAATCAAGATAGTCATACCTGTGCTGTCGTAGAAGTGTTCCATGACATTACCAAAATTATCATCACGGAAGTGTCCACTTCCATGACGATAAATCGTGCGTCACAGAAGTGCTTTCGTCAAGGGTGACCGACACGTGGCATCCACCGTAACGGAACGCCGTTAAGCTATCGGGTCGGGTTTTGGATCTGATAACCCGTTAACAGCCCCGACCAATGGGGATTTTCCACGTGTAAAATCATCATTGGTTGGAGGAAACACGTGTCGGCTCACTGTTGGGACAGATGTCATCCGCTCATTGGACCGAAGGCGCCTATGATACGACGACACGTGGCACGACCCAACAGAGGCCCATTCCTGTGAAAAGGCCGGCCCGTTTGACTTGGTCAAAAGGTGGCGGGCCGGCCCACGGAAAGCCTGTTAACGGCCTGTTCGCATATAGCCCATTTACAGCCCGCTAACCCAGGGCCCGTTACGCCCTATCCGAATTAGGCCCAGTAGCGTCATCTGGGCCGTCCAATATGATTCAGCCCGTTTTAACTTCCGGCCCATGTGTGGCCCATGACTTCTTTCGGCCCATATGAGGACCTTTGTAACTCTTGGCCCATTAACGGCCCGTGGTGAAACTGGCCCGTAATGAACAGTGTATCACTTTATACCCATTAACGGCCCGTTATTCCATTGGGCCGTTTCCAGCCCAAGTTATCTTTCGGCCTTCTCAGGGCCCATTGATTCTTGGGCTCATTTGCAGCATTCGGTTACATACGGCCCGTTACTGTCATTTTCTGCTTGTGGGCCAAATTCAGCCCGTCGTTACAGTCGGCCCGTTTGCGGACCGTTAATACGTTGGGCCGTTTTCATGTCAAAAAAACCCGTTGGGCTGTTTTCATAGAGTTATCAAATACGGCCTATTAACGGCCCGTTATGGTCCACGAATAGTACGGCCCATGATTGGCGAAATGATGATACGCCCCGTAGAAGGCCCATGGATCCTACGGCCCGTATGAGGCCCATGGATAGTACGGCCCGTAGAAGGCCCATGGACCCTACGGCCCGTAGAAGGCCCATGGACCCTAAGGCCCGTATAGAAGGCCGATGGATCCTACGGCCGGACGAAGGCCCATGGATCATACGGCCTGCAGGAGGCCCATGGTTACAACAGTCCGTGTGTTGCCATGATTATTTTGGCCTAGTTACCAAAAATAGGCTATTGTGGCCACTAGAAAAAAACAGAAAAAGAACTGCAGTGACTACAAGCAAACAACTAAACAAGACAATAAGGAAATAAATAAGCAAGCAATTAACGCTAGCCTATTACCGCTATTACACATATTACATCCACTGGGCATCAAAGTTCGCCACCAGTGCAAATATAGGGAACAAAGCAGCACATTACATACACTGGCCGTCAAAATTGGCCACCAGTGCAAATAAACGCGGCAGCAAAACAAGAGCATAACTGAAACAACTTCAGAAGAGCTCAAGAAACGTTATCCTGGGTATCCACCATGCTGGCAATAAGCTTAGCAAGCTGATTAGCTTTGTCCTGTTTGGCGCTAAAATCCTCCAACGCTTGCTGTTGCACCAGAAAGTATGCATCTGAATGCTCCAGGGACTTCCGCAGTCCTTCCGCTTCTTGTCGCAGCACAGCTGATCGATGTCTTTCAGCTTGTAGTTGAGACTCAAGAAACCGAACTGATTCAGACAGTGAGTTTGAATAGCTTGTGCAAGCGGTAGTGGCCAGTAACTCGAACACTAAACCAAGACAGGACTTTGGGGTTGTCTCGCTGTCTTCAAGATAGTCTTCCTTAGCTGTTTTATCAGCTTTGTTGGAGACCAACAAGGATGTGTCACTATCCTGAACCTTATCTGCATTACTTCCTTTACCATTGCTTAATAAGGCACTCTTCCCCAATATTCTGTCAGCATTCTAAAAGAAGAAACAAGCAGACACATAACAAGTTTAGCATGTACTAGTATATGAAACTCATTTCGGTGAACCAGTTCATTAGTAAGGTGGACAGGATTAAACTACCAAGTCTTCTATTGCCAAGTACTAGTACATAATAAAAGCATCAAACAAACATATATCTATGTCCTATGGTCACTGCATTGTCTTGCCAAATCAAAATAGAGACACGGTTCAAATCATATCAGTTCAAGACAAAGCAGCAGTGAAAGAATACAAAGCGTGGGAAACTACACGGCACAACAAGATTTCAGATGGGTACCACGGGTCTACATGTACAACAACACTATTGGCTCTGTTGTGATGCTAGTAATGTGCATGATATGAAAGTCAACTGTATACACAATTGAAATTGAAATCAACAGAGCTATTGATAAGAGCAAACCTGTTAAAGAAACATGCGTGAACATACCTGCTGTGCCATTGGAGTTTCGATTGGATCCTTCAATTTAAAAATAAGTTTGTATGAGTAAATACAGTGATACAAGAGCAAAGCAATCATAGTTAAAAAAGGCGCGCCTAAGCGAGCGCTTAAGCGCGCCTAGGCTCTAGGCGTTGGCAAAACGCATTGCGCATAACTACGCATAATCTGTGCATAACTGCGCATAAGCATGCGCTTTGGTCAGTAAAGCGCAAGGCGGTGGCAAAACGCACAATTAACGCCTAGCGCTTTTTTGAACTATGATAGCAATGGAATCTTAAATTAGAACAGTTGTTCTTCAGGTTTAGGCACTTGTTCTACATGAACAGAGTACAGTAAGACGCAAGAATATAATACTTAAAAATAGAAAATGAGCTCATAGACCTTACCACATTCTTGGTTCGGGACCAGTACAGAACAAGGCGTTCCCAGTCATCGTCCAGTAAATGTGTCTCAGGAGAACGTAAGGGAATTTGATGAGTTTCTTTGCCGGTGAAGTACGTTTTCTTCAGGTAATTCCGATACTGCCACCAAGCATTCTTGAAGATAGCAGAGGTATTAGCACAGGTTACCTCATCCTGAGTTTCCAAATCGGTCCTTCTCTATAGAGAAAAATGGGAAAATTTGCTGTATTATAACCATCATGGAGGTAGGATGTATGGGACGAAGCAAAGTAATTGCCATGAATAACATTACTTACACATAACTCCTGGACAAACACCTGCAACTGGCATTTTCCTTCATCTTCAGTATAATATTTCCAAGATGGGAAGATACGCACATACGATTTAACAACATCAAATGCGATAGATGCTAAACTACGACTAGCTGGTTGTGCTTCCTCCACAGGAATAGGCGTACTAACTGGTGGAGTTGGGGTTCGCCGTGATAGTACTGGCCCTTTGGGCACTGGAGCTGCCTTACTAACTGCTCTTGTTTGGGAGCTCTGTGGTGGAGATGGTGCTGTGTCAACAGGAACTGGGTTACTATCGGCTGGGGTTGGGGTTAGATTGGGTGAAGCTGGTTCTCTGTCCATCGCAGTAGGGGTACAATCTGCGAGAGTTTGGGTTATGTGTGGTAGGGCTGGTTCTTGTGCATGTACAACCGGGGTGCTATCTCCACCAAGAGGTAGCACTGTTTTATTTGAAGACCGTGTTTTTAGTCCGCTAGATACTGGCATCACCCGCTCCAATTCAAATGGCTGATAAACAGGAAACATAGTTGAATGTACAGACATTGTATGAGAGACAGATGCAATAGATAGTGTGGAAAAAAGAGGGCATGAAATAGTTGACATGTATATTGTTTAACTAAAACGGATAGCATGACATAATTTCACATATATGATGTCTATCTAAACTGGATAGCATAGCATAACATAATTCAAAGATATGATGAATAACTAAACAGGATCGCATGACATAATTCACCTACATGTTATCTAAGTAATCAGGATCGCATCATTTAATTCACATATGTGATTTATATGCTAAACAGAGGGCATTCGATATGATGTCTGAACTAAGAACATGGTGTTGAATATTGTGTATATGATGTCTAAACTATGCAATGCAAGACACCGTATGCATGATATGAGCAGTATAACCGTGCCAAGTTAGAGCATACACCTCAGTGGGGGAATAGGACTGGTCATCTGTCTCTGAATCCATCTCTGAGGAGCTATCGGGACCCAACAAGAGATCTGCTTCGACAGGTAGCACTGTCTGCTCTGAAGGCCTTGTTTTCACTCCAGATTTTTCCATCTCCCACCCAAATGGCTGATTCACAGGAAGAGTAGTTTAATGTACAAACATTGTCGACAAATGGAAATGTAATGAAGAAAAGGATGGGCAAGATATCATTCAAATATATGATGCCTGGTTAAACAGGATGGCATTGCACATTTCACATATATTATGGCTGGCTAAAAGACATGAGACTGCATAATTCCCATATATGATATAGAAACTAAACAGGTGGCATTACAGAACATGTCTAAACTAAGCAGATGACATATATGATGTCAAAAGTAGGCACTGCAAGGCAACATATGCATGATATGACTAACATCATCATGCCAAGGTAGAGCAAACACCTTGGGGGTAAATAGGAGTGGTCAGCGGCGTCTGAATCCGCCTCAGAACAGATATCTTCCTCTGGATTACAATCTGGAGAGGGGTGGGGAGGGTTTGCCATTGAACCCACCATGGAGCGATGTCTGCATGACATTGTATTGCCGCGCAAAACTCTTCTCTTTTTCTCTACATGTTCAGCATGACTGTGTACAATATCTGACATGCATACGAAAAAAATATGGTGAGATTATGTAAGGAGAGCATGCAGAAATTTAGAGTGATGGTAACAACCAGTGGATCGACGTTTTTCCGTTGAACCAAAATAGCCCTAATGGATCGACGTGAATGTATAGTAATAAGTGATGCAACAAGTGTACAACCTCTTTGCCGTAGCCGTGTCGACCTCAGCATCATTGGGTTGGTCGCTGAAGCAGTTGAGGCAGAGGTGGCTGTCGGAGGTGTGGAGGAAGATCTGAGGAATCTGTAGACGGCGTCCAGGGCACTGCTCTGTTGTGATGGATCGTTCTGTCGTTGGAGCAGCTCCGGTGAGCCGTAAGACGTCAAGGCTGAAGCAGCACAAGACAGACATCGTCAATCTCAAGTGGGATTCTAATAGCATCTCCAATAGATGATGTAAAATGGATGTAAAATTAACATCACCAAAAACCACCTGACTACAACAGATGAGGTAAAAACTGTTGACTCTGAACTTAACTGTCGAAACTGAAATTTACTGTGGAATCTGAATGCTACTGTCGAAACTGAACGCAATGGTAGCAGAGAGGCACTTGACATGTAGTTTAGGGAGGGCCTGCAGTTCATCTTCAACCTGCACCCCCTGAGCCGCCAGCCACCACCGGCCGAACCGCCGGCCCCAGCGCCGCCTCGCCGCCCCGAAACAACTCGCCACCGCCGCCCCGGCCAGCCCTCTAGGCCCCCCGCCCCCACCCTGAACCCTAAGATAGATAGTGGGGTACCTCTCCGGCGAGCCCCCGTCCCCGCTGCGGGTGGTTCTTCCTTAACTCCGGCGAGCCCCCCCAACCCCTGAAAATCGACTGACCCAAAAGTCGATTCAGTCGACTGAAGTGTGGCTTAATCGGAGCAGAGCAGCAGCACGAGCGAGGGGGAGAGCAGCAGCAGCAGCTGGGCGAGCGAGCGATCGAGCGAGAGCCGGAGCAGCAGCAGCAGATCCGGCTGGTATGGACGCCGCCGCCGAAGGGGCCTCGCACTGGGGGAGAGCCGCCGTGGAGATGTCGCCCGCGGCGCCGGCTTCAAGGTAGCCGCTCCATGGGGGTGCGGGATGGAGCACCGTCGGCGCCGGGAGGTCGAGTTAAGGAGAAGGTGCGATGCGATGAGTGTACAACCTCTTTGGTGGCGCCGAGTAGGCCTCGGCTTCGTCCGAGGAGTCGGTGAGGATGCTGCGGTTCCGGTGGAGCAGGTTAAGGCGGCGCTGTGGGGATGGAGCAGCCGCGATAGACGAGGCGATCGTCGGAGCAGCTCCTTGGAGGTGGAGGACGGGGCGGCTGAACCGGCGGGACGGCGAGATGGACGACGGATCCTCATCCGGGGAGGTGGACGAGGGACGTCGAGCTGTTGCGGTGGACGACGTCGTCGGGGAAGAGGCTCCGGCTGGGCAGCGGTGACGTGGCGGACGGAGGAGGGTGGGGTTTCGCGGCTGGAGCGGAGAGGTTATGGCGGCCTGGGATTTCGAATGGCGAAAAGGGGGCGATGGGAGGGGGTGAAGCATGACTTAGGGACGCGCTTGTCCAAAATGTAGGGTGTGTTACAAAAGTACCCCCCACCGATTTGAACTAGCGGCCCTTTCGGCTCAGGGTTAGAAGGGGGATTTCGCGTGTCGGGATTTGGCAGCTGGAGGGAGTTTTCGCGCGCGTTGTAATTTCGGGATAGCAAGGCGCGGGTTGTGAAGGCGCCAGTTTTGGGAGCACGATATCTGAATTTTCGGGATATAACAAGACGCGGGTTGAATTTTAGGGACAAGCCTAACGTGTAGTAATATTGTACTTGTACGTACCAAATCAATTCGCACTTCCCTCAACCAAAAAGAAAACGAAAAAATAAAACTATTCACACCACACAAAGAGAGAGTCTTGCCCCGTTTTACTATACAAATGCTATTCAAAGCTACTCCCTCCTTCCATCTATATAGGGCCTAATGCGTTTTTCGATGCTAACTTTGACCAAATATTAGAGCAATGATATATGACATGCAACTTACACAAAGCACACCGTTAAATTCGTCTGTGAAAGGTTCTTTCAATGATATAATTTTCACATTGTGCATGTCATGTACTATTAATCTTGTCAATAGTCAAAGGCGGTCTTAAAAATCTCATTACGCCCTATATAGATGGAAGGAGGGAGTATGAATCCATGTTATGTCCGATTAAATTTTTTCGCTTGCTGTATAATGCATGTAACCTACTCATACCAACATTTTAGTGCATTCCAAATGTCTATACTACCGCTGCAATTCGAACTAAATTTGAATTCGTTTCTCTATTTCAATAAGAATCTACAATCATGATTGTTGCCAACTTCAACCATCATAGTTTCCTTGCTATCCGCCAGATATAAATCGGACGGCCTATAATGCAGGATGGCAGGCACACCATCATCAACAACTCCGTTTTTTATAAGAGTAGAGATAAAATATATTAAATGTAGTATAACATGTTCATAACCACACCATGTGTATCACCGTTATATATATTCACACATGCGTCGGTTTGAAACACTATGATAAATTCTTCAAATATCCGAATTCGCTTTTTATAATGAAGTATATATGATCTCTATTCGTCTTTTACACCCACACAACCCTCTTATCTTTGTAGCTAGCGCTAACTTTCTCTTGTGCATGCACACGCCCGCATCCCTCTCACCCTCCCTCAGCATTCTCTAGCTCCATCGCGCAAATTCGTCTTTTCACTTTAGGTCGTTCACCCACGGTGTGTGTAGGCCCCCAGCTCCTTCTTTACGGCACACATCGATCGATATGCCTCTCTAGCCAGGTGTGCCTAGCACAAACACAAGCTTCCCCTCTTCTCTTGTCACCGTCCATGCCTCACTCCCACCACTCTTTTCATCGTTCTCGTACTCGCACACTCCTCCCCCTCGATATAGTATGCCTCTCGTACCACCTCCTACATGCATCCCTCTCTCTCTATCCTTCTCCTCGTGCCTCATTTGCTTCTAACACACACATGCATGTATACCGATCGATCTCCCAACATATACCTAGATCGACTTTAACTACCCCCCCCATCGATCGACGTACCTCACAAGTTATGTCTCTCCTTTCTCTAACAAAGGGCGATTGATCTTCCTATGTAGTTACGTCTGCTTACCACAGCCACATCGTCCCCCCTCATCATTCGTGCATGCCTCCTGACCCGTCTCTCACACGCACGTGCACAGACAACAAGCAGCCATCTCCTCTCTTATTGATATTGCGGGCGTGCCCTCCGTTTGTCTAGCAAGCCTATCCCACCATTTGTTAGAAGCAACTCCACTACCACCCCCTCCAACACTCTAGCTCTGTCTCTCTCCCAACCTTATTCCTCTCCTGCACATATGCATGGATGCCGATCGATCTCCCTTAATACATGAGGCAGATCGATCTCCTTAATACATGAGGTAGGCCTCTCTCCTCCTCCACACATATACCAGCCATTGTACCTCTATAGTTAATTGGGCCTCCCTCTTCCCCCACCACACACCGATAGTCGAGCGCTGCAGGTAGGTATCCATGCCACAGAGACAAACTGCACATGTCCCATCTCACGTTCCAGTAGGCCAGCCACTCTATATCTTTGACGTGGGCACACACAAATTCGATGGCACTCTTTATCGATCGCGCGCGCACACACACACATCATCCCTCTCTTCGATTCTATGGACACCTCAAGCCGATGATACCTCCACTCTCTTCTCGTGGATCGCCCCCTCTATATATATGTTATATCCAGGACTCTATTTCACACACATTGCATATGTTACATTTTTTGATTGACCCCCCCCCCAAAAAACTCTCAAGAACCCACACACTATATCTCTCTAGGTTTGTATCTCTCTCACACAACCCCACGTAGGTGGTGTACGTATACAAGAAGAGAATAGGTGCACCGTGCACGTACTCACGCTTCGTGCCCAGCCACACCCGCGCGGGTACACGGTGGAGCTCATTTCTTTACGAAATGGCAGCCCACGTGCTAATTTGAACGCCTGTAGCGGTTGTTTACCTAGGGAGGTCGTGTACCACGCGTGCACGAAACAAAGTTCGACTTGACGCGTTGCCGCGTTATTTTTAAATAAAGTTATAGCGCTCAATGGCACGTACACAGAATATAAAACGATTTTTATGGAGAAAAAGGTAGTCCGCTCACTATATACAATGGAGCCTGCCTGCCTGGTTTGTCGCTCTTCAGAGTATCTCACACAAGGCTGCGGTGGCCTCTCTCTCTCACCGTTGGTCACTGATCCGGCCGCATCCCGTCCGCCGGGGGAAAGGGAGTGCGGTGGCCTCTCTCTCTCTCTCACCGTTGGTCACTGATCCGGCCGCATCCCGTCCGCCGGGGGAAAGGGAGGAAGTGCATCGTTTCTCCGTTTGACGGCGCCGAGGCAGCACGTCCCGATCTGCGGTACACGCCGTTCTCTCTGACCAAGCTCCGGCGCGGCAGGGCCTACGCCACCTGCTCGCAGATTCCGCCCGCCGCCGCTCACCTAGTTACATCCCGACGACCTCCAGGTATCCCCTCCGGCCTTGCTCCACTGCCCGTCTTCCCACGTCGCTGCATGTGGATCTTCCATAGTTCTTTGCCCAAAACGTAGCTCGTCCGGCGTACTTTCCATATTGCATTCTCGTCCTCACACCGTTTTAGACAAACACAACCGTGTTGTTATCTTCCCTTAGGACAAGGAATATGCTTCTTTTTTGTCGTCGCATGTGTCATCAACTGTTATTGGCCAGTAATTGTTTCCTTTCTACTCGTTGCTATTGCGACCTTTTGGTGAACTGCACAAATCACTTTTTTCTTAAGAGTGTTTTGTGCAGTTGTACTAAAATGTCACACGGGCAACGTCTCTACATTTCAGTGCGACTGCACAAAGGGAGATTGGTTTTGCTCTATCCTCCTCATCCAACTCCGAGCCTAATCTTCTCCAACTAGTTAGTCTTAAGAGAGACTGCAAAGGTGACCGGCTTCTATTTGTGTGTTTATTGTTTCATCAGCAGTCCTCTATTATCGTAATCACACTTAATATCTTTGGAACAGGGACGCTCAGCTCTATTTTAGTGGAACTGCACAAAATGATCGGAATGTTGCATGCTCCAGACAGCTACTTTTTTCCCAACATGCCTTGTTGATTTAGACAGAGCTGGGGGGACGTTGCTGCCAATGAAAGCATGGATCAATTTTAATTTAACACCTTCTCACAACTCTGTCTTCAGTTGTGATGTAATTATTAGCTCTGATCTGCTAATAATTGACATGCATTAGCAAGGAAGTTAGTTTTTTATTGTTTCCGAAAGAGCATCGATGGCAAGACACGCGAAACAAAAGCTGAAAGCTCACACCATTGTACAATTTCATGTCGCTGGAAAATTATTTGTATAGTACGTCAATTATGTAAACAAATGATGGAAGCTTGATAGCATTGCCAGAAGCCTCTTCATCATCCGGGTCCATGTGCCATGCACAAAATTATACTCCTTCGTTCCTAAATATTTGTCTTTTTACAAATTTCAAACGGGCATATTTTAGAGTGTAGATTCACTCATTTTGCTTCGTATGTGTACTCCCTCCGTTCCTAAATATTCTATTCGTCTTTCTAGAGATTTCAACAAGTGACTACATACGGAGCAAAATGAGTGAATCTACACTCTAAAATATGTCTATATACATCCGTATGTGCCAGTCCATTTGAAATCTCTAAAAAGACAAATATTTGAGTAGTCACTCGTTGAAATCTCTAGAAAGACAAATACTCCGGAGTATATTTAAGAACCGAGGGGGTAGTGCACAACCGCATGGGAGACTCAGCCCGGTCGTTGCGCCGCATTAATAGTGAGTAATGAGCAGTCAAATCATAAGCCCCACCTTTCCCACTGTAAGTTGCTCTGAAGAAGCAACCATCAATACGCTCTTCTTTGAATCCGCTCATACTACTCCATCCGTCACTGTTTATACAGCGCGCTTCAGAAAAAAGAAAAAAATCTGTGGGACCAAGGCGACTAGCGATCGGCCTGAAAAATAGCATTGGTAGTTATAGCACGGCGTCTATTACTAGAGGGAATAATGCGTACACACATGCATGCAGTGCTTCCACCCCGGGTACACACATGCATGCACTTACTCCACTCCGTAGTAGTACAGTACATGGAGAGAAAATTGTGGACTTGATTGCGGTTACCACGCCCTAATTAATTGAGCATTAAACCAAACGCGTCTAAAGTCTCTCTGGTGGTGGAAATGCATTGAGAGAAATGCATCATAATGAAGCGCGCCCTGTAAACTGTGACGGAGGGAGGAGTAGTATGAAGGTGCAAAACCAAGTACGCGTATGGCCAGTCGGTCAACGCACCTCCTCTTGGCATATCACTGACATGTGGGACAGGAGTGTGAGCAAACCGATCTCAATTGACGGCAAAGAGCCAACCCGCCGTTCCTTGAGAGAGACGAGGAGCGAGAACACACAGACGGGCTCGCACGGAGGCCAAGATATATTCGAGCATGGTTGGTTGATCGATATCATTCATTACATGTTGGGCTGCCGTTTTCCGCCCTTCTCCGGAATAAACGTGTACTTTATCAGAGATAAAAAAATAAGAGTACAGACGCTCCACCATGCGGTTCTAGTAGTAGTACTACTCGTACTACTGCGCTTGGCTCTTCGCCTCTTCGTGAAGTCGAACAATGATGGTACTCCGCATGTTGGGTACTACAGTGTATGCCTCTGACAATCTGACACCGAATGGACTGATGCATGTCCACCGAGGGTAGGTTGCATTAGTCAAAAGGCGTAAGCGAGCTTCACCTTGTCCTGCAAGCTTCTCCTCGTTCTGCGAGTTGACGGGACACACCAAAAAGTAGTGCTAGTCCATACTCCCTCCTTTCCGGTTAATATGGCTTAATCTTTTTTGCGGGTAAATGAGAGAGCTTTATTCATATATAAGCATTCTTAGGACGATCAGCCAAGACACTGGTCACTAGGAAGCGAGGTACCCCGCAAAAAAAGAAGTAGGAAGCGAGGTGTTTCATCAAGCCAGCTCTCGGCCACATTCAAAGTGCAGCAAGCACGGTTCGCACGAAGATGCGCCGCAAGGTTTGCTGACCTGTTTACATGCTGAATAACAAAAAAAGAGGAAATATTACCGAGCGCTACTATTTGTAACAGGATATGAGCCAGAATTAAGCGAGAATTGTGGCGAGTGTTCCATGCAATCAACTTCCATTATCACATGCGAGAACCCTCGAAGAGAACCAAATGTGTTGAAGATTGCTTTATCACATTTTAAAATTATAATAAGAGTGCAGACGCTCCTCCATCCGGTTCCTAGTACTAGTATAGTACGTACCTTTATAGACTATAGTAGTAGTACTAGTAAACTTTGCGCTTGGCTGTTCGCCTATTCGGGAAGTCGAACAATAATAGCACTAGTAGTATAGTGTATGCTTCTGGCAATCTGACACCGAATTAACTGTTGCACGTCCACCGCCTGAGCGAGGGAGAGCTTGCATTAGTCAAAAGTTTCTCCTTGTCCTGCGAGCCACCGCGCGCAAGCTTCTCCCGTCCTGCAACCTTCTCCTCGTTCGGCAAGTTGACGGGACACAGCAAAGTAATGCTAGTCCATACTGCCTCCTCTCCGGTTAATATGGCTTAATTTCAAACGAGATAAATACACTGTCTGTCACTGTATATTTGTAAAAATACGGTCAGTGGACTTCATAATACGCTCATTGCGCTCAATATATATATTTTCCGGTGTTTATACGGTCACTAGCTCACCCTGACTGAGTATGTGTGTGCATGCACGTGTAGGTTGAGCACTTGAGCGTGACCGTGTGTGTTCCGTCGTGTGCTCGGACATGCATGCATTAGGGCGTCGCGCGCGTTTTTGCGTCCATGTGTACGTGTGACTGTTGCATACACGTAGGGGGAGTACGTGTAGGGGCCACTAAGGAGCAGTCAAATCACACAGTAAGTTAGTCGGAAGAAGCAACCATCATTTCACTCTTGAATGACACGTACGCAATATAAAATGGTTGATATGGAGAGAAAAAGAAAACCACTATATATACACTAGCAGGAGCCTAAGCTACAAGCCTGCTTGCTTAGGTTGCTCTCTTCACAAGCATAGAACGACGGGCCTGATCCCGCAGCTGGGGGAAGGGAACAATGTTCTGCGTAGACGCGGTCGACATCGGCGAGGGAGAAAACCCACAGTCGGTGCGTCCCAATCGGGGGTCACCGCGGTATGGGCCGATGCCGCGTCCCAACCGCCCTTCTAGCTACAGCCCGACGTCCCAGGTAGTCCATCTTCCTTTTGGAGCCGGCTTGCTCCACTGCCGTAGCTCCATCTCCATGTCGATCTTTCTCTACTTCTACCGGCTTCTACTTGTGATGAGTTTATGTCTCATGAACTAGTGCCAGTACTATTATTCTAATCACACTTCTTCAATATCTTTGCCATCAGGGATGCTCAGGTCGATTTTAGTGGAACTGCACAAAAGCATCGTATGATCCGAGGGTGCCAGCCGTCTTTCCTTCGACAGGTTCTACCTGGCCAGGAAATTAAATCATGTTTAGGGTTTAGGGTTTAAGTCGTAGTGACCCCATCAGTAGTTTTTCTTTCGTACACGCTCTCACAACTTTTTTCTTTAGTTGTGAAGTAAATATTGGCTATGATCTGTGAATCATTGAGATGCATCAGCATGCGTGTTAGTTTTCCTTTGTATTTGATGGAATGTTGTAACGGGGCAACCTTGGAATAGGAATGAAAATGGAGTGGAAAGTTTCCGTTTTTCCGGAGAAAAAATGGAAACGGAGAGAAACCAACGTTTCGTTTCGTTGGATCGCGCCATCGAGCAAAACCAACGTTTAAATCACGTCTGTCGTGTTCGTGTCTCACCCTCCTCCACGGCTCGACCCCACACGGTCGCTCGGCATGCCACTCACCGCAAACCGAGTATACGATAACT
Source organism: Triticum aestivum (assembly GCF_018294505.1). Lineage (NCBI taxonomy): Eukaryota > Viridiplantae > Streptophyta > Magnoliopsida > Poales > Poaceae > Triticum > Triticum aestivum. Next base: position 515,109,622 of record NC_057802.1, on the reverse strand, counting down.
TTCCCGCCTGCTTGTCGATGGATCGCGCCATGGAGTACTAGCACTACTGGAAGAGATTGACGAGTTGGGGGAGGACAGCTAGCTGTAGCACGGACTCCCAAGAACTTTTTACATGCATGTTGTAGCCGGCTATTGCGACCTTTGAACGCGGAGCAGCCGCGTGCACCCGGAAGCGGCGCGGGCGACGCTCTCTCGGCCGGCGCGCCGCTTCAATGCCGGCGCCAGTGAGAGGTCGCGTCCGCTCTGGCCGGGCATGAATGCGGCACTGACCGTTTCGGGCGGGAAGCACGCGCGGGTGATGAAGAGGGTTCGGGTTGGTCAGGACCGGCCGTGGCAGCGGTCCGGACGTGCGCAAACAAGAGATGTTGTACGTTAATATTGCTGCGTATATAATTAACAACGTAAATAATGTGCCAGTTGGACAAATATGATTGGAGATGGAGATGGAAATGGAATTTTACGTAAACACGGATATGCATGTCTATGTCTATGTGTGTGTGCGCGACGACTCTCGCGACCTGGAAGCGGGGGCGTGTTTTTGATCGAGTTTTCTTTCTTGGTACGTTAGAAAATCAGTTTGTCTAATTCACATCTAGATGTTATTTAAGGATATCACATCTAAGCTCCCACAAGTATATAATGTAGCAACAAGAAACAAAAAAACTAGGAAAAAAATAGACCACAAACAGAGTGGACATCAACTTAGATGTGACATAACTATGTCACATCTAGATGTGTCCTAGACAGACCCTTAAAAAATTGTCCGCCAGTTTTCGTTTCTTTTTTCCGGGAACGCGCGTATTCTATTTAAAACCACTGCTATGGAGAGATTTTTTTACTCCATTATAGCCTCTTGTTTGATAGAGTTTCTCGCGTCTCGCTCTCTCACCCTCTCCATATATGTTACACGCTGGAGGCTCAGCGTTCATTTGCTAGGGTTTGCTATATTCACAGTCTCTCACCCTCTCTTCACCAGATCTAAACAAGACTGCGTTGGCCTCTTGTCTCTCTCTCCCCCCTCACAGCTGGTGAAGGAGGCGTCCGTATCCCGTCGCACCGGGAAGGGGAGGAGGTGCAGCGTTCACTCTATCGCCTTCGGCGAGGGAGGCAATCCACTGCCGGCTGCGCTGTTCTCTTTCACCCAGCGCCTGTGCGGGAGGGCCACCGACCCCTTCTTCCTCGCTGCCGTACGTAGTGTGGGCAGATCCGGCCTCCCGCCGCACGCCTTGCCACATCCCGACGACCCTAAGGTATAAGTTTCTTTGAAACCGTCGTTGCTCTAGCTGCATGTGGATCTTTTTCGATCTGTAGTCGAATCTAGGTCTTGGTTCAAAGAGGAAAGAAGGGTGCGGTGGGCTGGAGCAAGAATCTAGGACGTGGTTCAATGAGGAAAGGAGGGGCGGAAAGTAGTATAGACTGGCTATCCAGCCGCTTTGTAGGTCGAAAAGGGAAAAAGGGGGTAACCCAGTACACACATCTGTAAGGAACCGATCTCTTTGTTGAAAAGGGAAAGAAACTGGGGGGTCGGGTAGTTTGTGCAGGACTAGATTTGCTGCCCTCACATAGGAAGAAGGTTCAAAGAGAACAAATATGGGACCAGCGCATATATGCTGCTTGGCTACATACTCTGCATCACCCATTTATACGTGTGGACGCACATGGTGCTGGCATGTCCCATACAGCTATTTTGCTGTTGTTAATCTAAGAATGCCGCCGGAAAATTGAAGCAATGCCACTGTTAAAAGTAAATTACATTTTTTAACGAATGTTGTTTCAAGAGAATGTCTCTGTTAATATGAATCAATGCAACCGTTTTAGAAATGCTACTGTCCTACTTTGTTTTCCATCCAAGATAAGTTAGATGCTTCTTTCTGTCACCGTTTGTTTCATCCTCCTTTATCGGCAAGTAATTGTTTCCTTTTTTGCCTCTGTTAAAACAGGGCTATCGATTCAACTTGTTGCTATTGCGACATTTTGCTTCGCTACTCGAAACACTTATGTTTTAAGAGTGTTTTGTGCAGTTCAACTTGAATGTCACACCGGTGACTTTGCTTAATTTTGGTGGAACTGCACAAAAGGAGATCGAGATTTGTTTCCAGTCTTCGTGGCGAGTTGTTTCAAATCTTGGTCTCAACCACATGATGTGCAGTGTGCTTTGAGATGTTGTGCTACTTGTTTTGGTACTGTTTTAAATAAATGTTGAATTGAAGCTATTGTATTGCTGTCTTTTCCCATTAAGTAGTGAACAAAAATGGGACCAACCCAGACATGATGCTTGTTGCTTTGTTACAACAAATTCAGCATCACCCCCTTTATAAGCCAGTAATTGATGCCACTCTCAGAATTAACTACTGAATCTTATTTCAAAACTGCAACACTTGTTAGGGATTGGCGGGATTACCATTTTTGTGGCCGCATGTTTCATCCTCCTTTATTAGCCAGTAATTGATTCATTTTTTGCCTCCATTTAAACAGGGATATCTATTCAACTTGTTGCTATTGCGACATTTTGCTTCGCTACGCGAAACACTTTGCTTGATTTCAGTGCAACTGCACAAAACGAGATTGGATTTCCTATTCGTGTTGGCAGATTCATATTTTATCTTGTCCGTCTCATGAAAGGTCAGTACAGGCCTTCATCCACATGATTGTGCAGTGTGCTTTGAGATGTTGTGCTACTTGTATTGGTACTGTTTTAAATAAATGTTGAATTGTCTTTTCCCATTAAGTAGTGAACAAAAATGGGACCAACCCAGACATGATGCTTGTTGCTTTGTTACAACAAACTCTGCATCACCCCCTTTATAAGTAGATGGAAGCACATACTGTTGTTGCGCCCACTCTCCCCTGGAACTGTTTATGCTTTTTGTTAATCTAATGCCGCTGGTAAAATTAAGCAATGCCACTCTTAGAATTAATTAACTACTGAATCTTAGTTCAAAACTGCAACACTTGTTAGGAATGATACTATCCTGCTTTGTAGTTCTTTCTACATGTTTAACCAAGGTATTGTTAAGATAATGTCTTTGTTAAAATGAATCAGTTGCATTGTTTTAGGAATGGTACTTTTCTGCTTTGTCGTTCTTTATACATGTTGAAACAAGGCATTGTTAAGATAATGTGTCAGTCAATATGAATGAATCACACTGATGGAGAATTGCTACTCTCCTGCTTTGTTTCCCATTAAGATAAAGTAGATCAGTAGATGTTTTTCTTTTGGGAGTACAAGTCATCAACCGTTATTTCTTAGTAATTGTTTCCCTTATACCTATTGTTGCTTACAGGGATATCAAAATTAAAGCTCGGTTTTATTCCGACTTCGATTTTAGTTGAACTGCACAAAAGGAGCCAATGTGTCCAAGGCAAACTGCTGCATTACTGGGTCCAGTTGGTCGTTCCACTTTGCAGAAAGAAGCAGTCACTGTTTGCGCTACATTACAGAAGGAATGACCGAGAAGCTTTACAGAGTATTATTAGACACCGGTGACATGACTAGTCTGCAGAGACCATTAGCAATTTAACAACACGTGGAGTGCCCTGGGCAAAAAGTGCCCAAACAAGTACAAGAAGCTACGACAGGACTCCACGATCATAGGCATTACATATTTTGAATGGGAAAAGCTTGTCAAAGTTTAATCATTGATGTTAGCAAGAAGACGTTAGTTTAATATATTGGAATTGGAAAACCTTGTCAAAATTTGCTCATTGATGTTAGCCAGAAGACATGCATTTGATATTTTTGAGTGGGACGCCCTTGCTGTGAGCAGCGTCGAGTGTTTTTTCCTATTCCTGTGTTCAGTTTAGAAGTAAATAGTTACTCTGCTGAGATATTCCTGTGTTAAGAGTTTGTTCTGAATATTGTCTATGTAATGCCAGGCCTTGTGTTTGATTGCAAAGTTGAGCTTGGAATGTTGTGGCATGCGGCATCACGAGCTGTTCACCGTGCCTCCTGAGAATAATGCTTCGTATTGTTTTGCATGTCGATCTAATGCCAGTGATTTGCTTGTTAAGAAGATCATCCTCTTCTGTTGTTTCCGTGCTTAAGAAGTTCATCGTCTGATGTTTCATTCATAGCCTATACGACAAGTCGGGTAGGTTAGACGTGAAACCATATGATCTTCCGACCAACTCATGATATTAGGCCGTGATTGGATCGTCGTTTTCCAACCAAAACCGCTTGTAAAACTGACGCTTGTAAATTAAAGCAGATGGTCTCGGGCGAAGGCGCTTGGTTGGTCGATTTCGACTAGTAAAATATCGGAAGTACTTCACACACGATAAAAACGCTGAACGACACTCGGACGATTGCTAATCCAGCCGTTAGCTGCTGTTTCAGCCTTGCCCATGGATGGCATGATACGCACGTCGTGCATGTATCGTCTGGTAATGTCGTCCATATAGCAGTGCTCGTAAAATATACACTGGTCTCTCAAATTACACGCGTAACCCGCCGGTTTTACTTACAGACCTCGGGCCCTCGGTTTCATTACGCCTGTATTTTACGCGTTGTTTCCGATGACGAGTAAATTACACTTGTATGTTAATACAGGTTTGAAATAAACCAGAGCTCCCAAGCGCGGCCTTACCGTTTCATGCCGTCTCAGTTTCTCGAAGGTGCTCATAGGTGTCCGATGATCCTGGCTTCCTGAATGAGCAGCGGGCGCTGTATCAGACCATCCGTAGGGCCCGCGAGGCCCTCTCCGTTGTCCTTCGAGTTGTTGCGCTCGCCGTGGCGCCGAGCATTGTTAACATCGTCAACGAACATGAGGATTCAGGAGATGACTTTATTTTGACTGGATGACACTAGGGACCCACTAGGGCCATAGCCGTACGTACGCAAGTGCCTCCTTATTATGTACAACTATATTTTTTTGCTTTCTCCTGGTTTCCTGACATCACGGTCCCACACCATTGTCAACCTATGTAGTCAATATAAACGAGAGAATTGCACAAGGTGCGGCCGACAGCTGGGACCAAGCAGCTCGAGCAGTATTTGTGTTTTTGAGGCGTGAGCACTGCAGAGTTTTTCTTGGCGATGATTTCGTTGTTGTTCAGAGGAGAGCAGGGTATTAACTGGGCGGGCTGTGGCCCGTCTAGCCCAGGCCAGATATCCAGCCCAGATACTAATTTTTTCAAGATGAAAATGGCTAGCCCAGCTATACGTCTTTTTGAGGAATACCCAGGCAAGGTCAACTTGTTATTCTCCGCCCCGCTGGGCTGCAAATCTTTCCTAGGAGGGATGCATTAGGCTTAACAGGAAAATGGGCTTTAAAAAATAATAAATGGGATGTAATTATAAAAACTGGGCAGTAACTATAAAAAATGCACCAAACACGAAATTAGTTTATAAAATATTATTTATGGATTTTGAAAATCTTAAATTTTCATTGTTGCGCGCGCAATGTTTCGTTGGATTTTTACGTAATACAAATTTATATTTAATCTGACTAGAAATTTCGGGATAAAAATATTTCGGATCCCATCAAAATGTGGGAAATTTTATTGAATTCTGTCTTCAACGGTTGGTTGAAATTATTAATCGTTGTCCTAGCTAGAAAATGGGTTGTACTTTTAACAAACTGTAAATGGGCTGTTGTAAATTCCATTAGAATTCAAAAATGGGCTGTACATTCTTACAAAACGCAAATGGGCTATAAGTTCTCTGCCACACACTTGTGGGCCTACTAAGTGACGCGTCCCCTAAAAAAATAAGTTGACGCGTATGCAAGGCTTTGTCAACTTATTATAGTCAACACACGGTTCTAGCAGCAGTGGCCGTTGGATGTCTATCCAACGGATGTCGTGCTTCTTCTTCAATCTCGGATATTCTTAGCTTCGGCCGCCCAAAAAATGATTCCTCCCCCTGACATCTGGGGCGCACCGTTTCGGAGGCTGACCTGTGGGCCTACTAAGTTGGAGCGTACCAAGGGCTTTGTCAACTTAGTCAATATAAACGATTCTAGCTTCAGTGACCGTACGATGTCCATCCAACGGCCGTAGTGCTTCTTCAACCTCTGGTCTTCTTGGTCCAGCCGCCCAAAGCAGCGCCGGTCGTGCCGCCTGCTCCTGCCTCCCGTGGCCGGCTGTGCTGCCGCGGAGGCCTCACCGCCCCCATACTACTCCCACCGCTGGCCAGGCCATCCCTCCACTCACCCACACCCCCTGTTATTCTGCGGCGACGGCAGCCTCACACCGCAGCCGAACCAGTGAACCCTCGTACTCCTCTCCGCGCGGGCTTCCACTGCTGCGTCTTCCCCGGCTCCGCGTCGTCCCCTTCCTAGGCCTCGCCGTCGTCCACCGCCCTGGTGCTCTCGGCGCGGCGTGGTCAACGTGGTCAACGACCGACTTCCATCGGAAGAGTACTGTACGTGGAGAGGCTGACAGCTGGGTCCACGGCGGCCGCAAGGAAGTGCCTCCTTATTACGCGCAAAATAATTATTCCTCCACCTGACAGCGGGGACCCACCGGACGGGCCACCTTATTTCGCGAAAAAAACGTTTCCCCCCTGACTGCTGGGACCCACCGGACGGGCCACCGTATTTCGCGAAAAAAACGTTCCCCCCGCTGTCAGCTCGGACCCACCGGAAGTGCCTCCTTATTACGCACAAAAAAATGAATACTCCCCCTGCTAGCTGGGACCCACCTTGGTGGGAGGCTGACTTGTGGGCCTACTAAGTTGACGGGGACGGAGGGCTTTGTCAACTTAGTCAATATGAACGATTCTAGCTCCAGTGACCGTACGATGTCCATCCAACGGCCGTAGTGCTTCTTCAACCTCTGGTCTTCTTGCTCCAGCCGCCCAAAGCAGCGCCGGTCGTGCCGCCTGCTCCTGCCTCCCGTGGCCGGCTGTGCTGCCGCGGAGGCCTCACCGCCCCCTACTATTCCCACCGCTGGCCAGGCCCTGCGGCGACGGCAGCCTCACACCGCAGCCGAACGAGTGAACCCTCATACTCCTCTCCGCGTGGGCATCCACTGCCGCGTCTTCACCGGCTCCGCGTCGTCCCCTTCCTAGGCCTCGCCGTCGTCCACCGCCCTGGTGCTCTCGGCGCGGCGTGGTCAACGTGGTCAAGGAACGACTTCCATCGGACGTGGACTGTACGTGGAGAGGCTGACAGCTGGGTCCACGGCGGCAGCAAGGAAGTGCCTCCTTATTACGCGGAAAATAATGATTCCTCCACCTGACAGCAGGGACCCACAGGACGGGCCACCGTATTTCGCGAAAAAAACGTTTCCCCCTGACTGCTGGGACCCACCAGCTACACCTTCGCACGCAAGGAAGTGCGTCCGGGCAAAAAAAATGATTCGCCCCCTGACTGCTGGGACCCACCAGCTACATCTTCGCACGCAAGGAAGTGCGTCCGGGCAAAAAAAACTAAAATGATTCGCCCCCCTGACTGCTGGGACCCACCAGCTGCATCTTCGCAGGCAAGGAAGTGCCTGACAGTCGGGACCCACCTGGTCGAAGCGTACGTAGCGTTGTCATTCTGGTCGCGAACGTGTACGTACATATATACTGGTCGATGTAGAGGCACGCACGTGTCGTAGTAGAGGCGCGTACGTGTCGTAGTAGAGGCGCGCACATAGCATGTACACGTACATACAGCGGCCAGGGTGCAAGAAAGAAAATACGGCACGTATGTACATACGGGCAGGGTCTCGAACGCCTACTCGCGCATACGTACGGCGAGGGCTCGTGTACATGGCTGGGTCGAAATGGAGAAATAGCGTCGTCGTCGTGTTCATGGGGAGGCAACGGAATGCGTCGTGTTCATGGGGAGGCAACGCAATGCGTCGTGTTCATGGGGAGGGGTGTGGCGTACCGCAAAACGGAGGAAACGGACCTCCTACGGTCGAAACGGGGGTCCTGTTGATCGGGAGGAGTGTGGCATACCGCAAAACGGAGGAAACGGACCTCCTACGGTCAAAACGGGGGTCCTGTTGATCGGGAGGAGTGTGGCATACCGCAAAACGGAGGAAACGGACCTCCTACGGTCGAAACGGGGGTCCTATTGATCGGGAGGGGTGTGGCGTACCGCAAACAGGAAACGGACCTCCTACGGGAAACGGGGGTCCTGTTGATCGGAGGGGTGTGGCGTACCGCAAAACGGAGGAAACGGACCTCCTACGGTCGAAACGGGGGTCCTGTTGATCAGGAGGGGTGTGGCATACCGCAAAACGGATGAAACGGACCTCCTACGGTCGAAACGGGGGTCCTGTTCATCGGGAGGGGTGTGGCGTACCGCAAAACGGGACTCCACGGGATACTGTTCATCTCCACCGTCGACCTCCTCCAGCCTCCACGGGCTACCGTCGACCTCCTCCAGCCTCCACGGGCTCCTATTCATCCAGCCTCCACCTCGCGCTACTCCACCGGCTACTGTTCAACCACCCCTCCACAGGCACCCCTCCACCGTCTACTGTTCATCCAGCCCCCCACACCACGGGGTCCTGTTCAACCACCCCTCCACGGGCACCCCTCCACCGTCTACTGTTCATCCATCCCTCCACCACACCACGGGGTCATGTTCATCCAGAGGCAACGCCACCGCTCACAGTTCAACCACCCCCCCCCCCGCAACGCTCACTGTTCATCCAATCGATCGACTTCAGTTAGCAGCAGTAGCAAAGGAATCGCTCGATCGGGTTCAGTTAACAGCCATCGATCGATCGCTCGGGTTCAGTAACGCGTAGCCTGCAGTGCAATCGCTCGGGTTCAGTTAGAGCCCAACGCCTCGCTCGGGTTCAGTTAGAGCCAACGCCTTGCACACACGCGCGTACGTGTACGAGAGAAACGCGCATCGCTCGGCCCCCGACCTCCCACCGTAACCGGAAACTCCCCAAAATTTTCCTCCCCCTCGCTTCTACCACGGTTTTTTCCATCATGGATGGCCCAAAGAATGTCATGCAGCTGCGTCTCCGGCCCGCCCAGGACGAAAATCCCATTTTCTGTCATGATTTTTTGTCATAGAAGTAGGAGCCCACCACATCTATGATGATACCGGGTTTTGTCACAATTATCGTCATAGAAGTGTCATATGTATGACAGAAAAAAATTCGTTCGGCCCAAAATGTCACGGATGTGTCTTTTTTTTGTAGTGTCACTTGATGATGTGGGAGCATCACATGAGGCTTTGTAAGCACCGCTTGACTTGTTGTGAAGCTCTTCCTTATCCTTGAGTGACATCTCATGGGCAACAATTCTTCCAATGACTTCCGTTGGCTTGAGATCTTTGTAGTTGGGCATCATTTGGATCAATGTGCACACGGTATCATATTTTCCATCCAAGGCTCTTAGGATCTTCTTGATGATGAATCTATCGGTCATCTCTTCACTTCCTAAGCCGGCAATCTCATTTGTGATGAGAGCAAGCCTAGAGTACATTTCAGCGACACCTTCACCATCCTTCATTTTGAACTTGTCAAGTTGACTTTGAAGCACATCCAATTTAGATTCCTTGACGAAGTCGGTACCTTCGCGCATATCAATCAAAGTATGCCAAATTTCCTTTGCATTCTCAAGACGGCTGATTTTGTTGAATTCTTCAGGGCACAATCCGTCGAAGAGAATATCACAAGCTTGAGCATTGTATTGCAGCATCTTCAACTCTTCCGCGGTAGCTTGACGGTTTGGTTCTCTCCCATCAAAGAATTCACCTTGCAAGCCAATACACACAATAGCCCCAACGGCAGGGTTATGTCCAAGAATATGCATTTTCATATTATGCTTCCAACTAGCAAAATTAGTACCATCAAAGTAAGGACCTCTACGGTGGTAATTTCCCTCGCTAGACGCCATACTCTCCTAGGTTGTGAAACCAAGGCTATGACCACCAAAAGCTATGGAAATCAAAGCAAATGGAGACCAAAGCTCTGATACCACTTGTAGGATCGAAAGTATGTCTAGAGGGGGGGGTGATTAGACTACTTGACCAAATAAAAATCTAGCCTTTTCCCAATTTTAAGTTTGGCAGATTTTAGCAACTTAGCACAACTCAAGTAATCAACCTACACATGCAATTCTAAGAGTATAGCAGCAGAATGTAAAACAATTGCATATGAAGGTAAAGGGAGGAGTTTGGAGAAGCAAACGCAATGTAGACACGGAGATTTTTTATCCGTGGTTCCGATAGGTGGTGCTATCGTACATCCACGTTGATGGAGACTTCAACCCACGAAGGGTAACGGATGCGCGAGTCCACGGAGGGCTCCACCCACAAAGGGTCCACGAAGAAGCAACCTTGTCTATCCCACCATGGCCATCGCCCACGAAGGACTTGCCTCACTCGGGTAGATCTTCACGAAGTAGGCGATCTCCTTGCCCTTACAAACTCCTTGGTTCAACTCCACAATCTTGACGGAGGCTCCCAAGTGACACCTAGCCAATCTAGGAGACACCACTCTCCAAGAGGTAATAGATGGTGTGTTGATGATGAAATACTTGCTCTTGTGCTTCAAATGATAGTCTCCCCAACACTCAACTCTCTCTCACAGGATTTGGATTTGGTGGAAAGATGATTTGAGTGGAAAGAAACTTGGGAAGGCTAGAGATCAAGATTTATGTGGTTGGAACGGAATATCTTGACCTCAACACAAGTGTAGGTGGTTCTCTCTCAGAAAATGTATGTTGGAAGTGTAGGCATGTTCTGATGGCTCTCTCCATGAATGAAGAGTGGGTGGAGGGGTATATATAGCCTCCACACAAAATCTAACCGTTACACACAAATCACCAAACTCGGTGGGACCGAATCAGAAAACTCGGTCAGACCGATTTAGTTCAAAATGTGAACATTAGGATTTTCGGTGGGACCGACATGTCAACTCGGTGGGACCGATGTCATTAGGGTTAGGGCATAACGTAATCTCGGTTTGACCGATTACACAAACTCGGTGGGACCGATTTTGGTAATAGACAAACAGAGAGTTGGTCAGGCAAACTCGGTGGGACCGGTTCGCTCATCTCGGTTGGACCGAAACATTATGAAGGGGAAACAGAGAGTTTGCATTGCAATCTCGGTGGGACCGATCGCTCATCTCGGTTGGACCAAAACATTATGAAGGAAAACAGAGAGATTACAACCCATCTCGGTGAGACCGAGATCCCTATCGGTGAGACCGAAAAGACTAGGGTTTGTCGCAGTGGCTATGTCAAGTGAACTCGGTGGCGCCGGATAGATCAAATCGGTGGGGCCAAGTTTGAATTTGGTTTGGGACATATGTGGATATGAGAAAGAAGTTGAGGGCTTTGGAGCATATCACTAAGCATTTTGAGCAAGAAACCCATTAAGAAACACCTCAACCCCTCTTAATAGTATTGGCTTTTCCTATGGACTCAATGTGATCTTGGATCACTAAAAGTAAAAAGTAGAGTCTTGTGCTTTGAGCTTGAGCCAATCCTTTTATCCTTAGCATTTTCAGGGGTCCACTTTCTAATCCATGCCATGCCAATCATTGAGCTTTCCTGAAATATTTATCTTGAAATAGCATTAGCTCAATGAGCTATATGTTGTTAGGAATTACCAAAACCACCCAGGGATAGTTGCACTTTCAGTTGGCAAGCTGATCGCTGTGTTGGAACGGTAGCGGGGCGGCGGAGCCTTGGTAGGTGTGGGCCTGGCTGTGGCCCTGCAGATGTCCCCGACAAGGGTCTTGCCGGGGTCTCGTGGACGTCCCCGGCAAGACGGCAGTGGGGCGGCGGAGCCTTGGTAGGTGTGGGCCTGGCTGTGGCCCTGCAGATGTCCCCGGCAAGGGTCTTGCCGGGGTCTCGTGGATGTCCCCGGCAAGGGTCTTGCCGGGGGCCTTCGTCTTCTGGTTCTCATCTAGTCTTGCAGGCCTCTGGTCTTCACAAAGATCTGCATGCCACCATGCAGGCGCCTCCCGAGCCTTGGTTCCAATGTTGTCGATGGTGTCGGAACTCTTAGGCTCAAGGGTGGCGGCCTTGCTGGTGTTGGGCAAGTTTCCCCGGCAAGGCTCTTGCCGGGGCTACGCAGGCCGCCCCGGCAAGGCTCTTGCCGGGGAAAGCCCACCTGGCCCCTTTGCTCCTCGCGCCTCTGGCTTGGGCGCTGCTTTGGTAGGCTTGTGTCTTTGCTTCCTCTTCTGCCCTGCCATGCGCGGCCGCAAGCATGGCTGTGACTGCCCGTGCACAAGTAAAGGGGTACAGAAGGCCCCTACTTTTGTACACCGACAGCGTCTAGTGGTAACGATCCGTGATCCCTCTCTCGTAGCATGTTCTTGGTTGTTCTGCGGGTATGATTTTTTTAAATTGCAGTCGGCGCACCCTACCATAGACCCCAACAAATGTGGCATAAAACTGAAGAATAATTTCTCGGTTCCATGGATGCTCGAATTCAAACACCCCGGTCAGACAAAAATCATCTAATTCTTGAAGCAACTGGTTGAAGCACCCAATGTTTCGCATGGCTGGAATATTTGAAAATTCATGTGGGAAAATCTTCCCGCTCTCATGGAGCACGTGAGAGTAATAGATAGCTTGTTCCTTGGTCTAGAAACGAGGGGATTCAGAGGTGCGAGGACCATCATATGGGTTGTTCTGAAAGAATTTAAGATGCACATTTCTGTTGAATAGGGGACCTTTAGCACCAACACCAGTAGAGAAGATAGGCAATTCCTCTCGAGGATTTGGATACTTGAATTCTTCTTCAGGCGATAGAAATTCATCTCCATACACAACTAATACGAATGGCGTCCAGAATCTGATCTTTGTGTGGAAGGAGCGGCCTCATCAGCTCTAGCATTGGTATCAACGGTTAGCTGAAGGATGGATGGAGCAGCTATCACAGTTGGTGGAGCTGGGGTCGCAGAGGGTTGAGGTTCGGAAATCATTGGTGTTGATTCTTGTACAGATGGTGGTACTTGATTTTTCTCAAGGTGTTGTTGATGTTGCTCGACCGTAATAGGTTCCAAGGCAATTGGAGCAGGTAGAGGAGCACGAGACTTTGAACAAGGAGGTTCTCCTTCTTCAGTGGTAGATTTAGGAGGAATTTCCGTTTGAACATGAGAGGACATAGGCACTGATTCAGTTGGCCTTGGCAAAGGTTGTACTTCCAATTCCTAGACAGGGGGCTCTGAGTGAATGATAGGTTCACGAGTCTTTATTCTTTCGGTGAAGGAGCAACAGTTGAAGGAGGCGGATTTTCTTATAGTGTAGACGGCACATGCTTCCTGGCAGTTTTCTTTCGTTGCTTATTTTTCTGTTGAGCAACCTGATCAATGTGTCCTTTCACACGATCATTGTAGCCAGTGACCTGTGCTTGCTGCACATCACAAATCTTGCGAACAATTTTGTCTAGATCGCGTGAAAGCGCAACCGCCTGTGATGAAGGAGAGTCATGGCACGGTTCACATATTTGTAGGAGCCTCTGAGCTCTTTAATGAGAAATTGGGAAGTGGTTGATTTCATTCGACCATCAAGATCAAGCAGCTCAGCAGACAGAGTATTGATCTCAACTGCATCTTCTCTCATTTCTTGAATGGTGGAGGTTGCCTATTCAACAACTTCAGCGGGAATGGGCAAAGATGTCACTTCTCCATCGAATGGATTGTCCACAAATTTATCAAGTGTTTCCATGATAAAAATGTGATTATAGTAGCGAGTGAAGGAAATATGCCCTAGAGGTAATAATAAAGTTATTATTTATTTCCTTATATCATGATAAATGTTTATTATTCATGCTAGAATTGTATTAACGAGAAACATAATACTTGTGTGAATACATAGACAAACAGAGTGTCACTAGTATGCCTCTACTTGACTAGCTCGTTGATCAAAGATGGTTATGTTTCCTAGCCATAGACATGAGTTGTCATTTGATTAACGGGATCACATCATTAGGAGAATGATGTGATTGACTTGACCCATTCCGTTAGCTTAGCACTCGATCGTTTAGTATGTTGCTATTGCTTTCTTCATGACTTATACATGTTCCTATGACTATGAGATTATGCAACTCCCGTTTACCGGAGGAACACTTTGTGTGCTACCAAACGTCACAACGTAACTGGGTGATTATAAAGGTGCTCTACAGGTGTCTGCAAAGGTACTTGTTGGGTTGGCGTATTTCGAGATTAGGATTTGTCACTCTGATTGTCGGAGAGGTATCTCTGGGCCCTCTCGGTAATACACATCACTTAAGCCTTGCAAGCATTGCAACTAATGAGTTAGTTGTGGGATGATGTATTACGTAACGAGTAAAGAGACTTGCCGGTAACGAGATTGAACTAGGTATTGAGATACCGACGATCGAATCTCGGGCAAGTAACATACCGATGACAAAGGGAACACCGTATGTTGTTATGCGGTCTGACCGATAAAGATCTTCGTACAATATGTGGGAGCCAATATGAGAATCCAGGTTCCGCTCTTGGTTATTGATCGGAGACGTCTCTCGGTCATGTCTACATAGTTCTCGAACCCGTAGGGTCCGCACGCTTAACGTTTTGATGACAGTTATATTATGAGTTTATATGTTTTGATGTACCGAAGGTTGTTCGGAGTCCCGGATGTGATCATGGACATGACGAGGAGTCTCGAAATGGTCAAGACGTGAAGATTGATATATTGGAAGCCTATATTTGGATATCGGAAGTGTTCCGGGTGAAATCGGGATTGTTCCGGAGTACCGGAGGGGTTACCGGAACCCCCCGGGGATTAATGGGCCATAGTGGGCCTTAGTGGAGATGAGGAGAGGCGGCCAGGGCAAGGGCCGCGTGCCCCTCCCCCCTAGTCTGAATAGGACAAGGAGAGGGGGCCGGCGCCCCCCTTTCCTTCCTCTCCTCCACCTCTTTCCCCCTTCTCCTATTCCAACAAGGAAGGGAGGGAGTCCTACTCCCGGTGGGAGTAGGACACCTCCTGGCGCGCCTCCTCCTGGCCGGCCGCACCTCCCCCCTTGCTCCTTTATATACGCGGCAGGGGGGCACCCCAAGGACACAACAATTGATTGTTTGATCTTTTAGCCATGTGCGGTGCCCCCCTCCACCATAGTCCACGTCGATAATACTGTAGCGGTGCTTAGGCAAAGCTCTGTGTCGGTAGAACATCATCATCATCACCATGTCGTCGTGCTGACGAAACTCTCCCTCAACACTCGCCTGGATCGGAGTTCGAGGGACGTCATCAGGCTGAACATGTGCTGAACTCGGAGGTGCCGTGCGTTCGGTACTTGATCGGTCGGATCGTGAAGACATACGACTACATCAACCGCGTTGTGCTAACACTTCCGCTTTCAGTCTACGAGGGTACGTGGACAACACTCTCCCCTCTCGTTGCTATGCATCACCATGATCTTGCGTGTGCGTAGGAAATTTTTTGAAATTACTACGTTCCCCAACAGTGGTATCAGAGCCAGGTTTTATGCGTTAATGTTATATGCACGAATAGAACACAAGTGAGTTGTGGGCGATATAAGTCATACTGCTTACCAGCATGTCATACTTTGGTTCGGCGGTATTGTTGGATGAAGTAGCCCGAACCGACATTACGCGTACGCTTACGCGAGACTGATTCTACCAACGTCCTTTGCACACAGGTGGCTGGTGGGTGTCAGTTTCTCCAACTTTAGTTGAACCGAGTGTGGCTACGCCCGGTCCTTGCGAAGGTTAAAACAGCACCAACTTGACAAACTATCGTTGTGGTTTTGATGCGTAGGTAAGAACGGTTATTGCTAAGCCCGTAGCAACCACGTAAAATTTGCAACAACAAAGTAGAGGACGTCTAACTTGTTTTTGCAGGGCATGTTGTGATGTGATATGGTCAAGACATGATGCTAAATTTTATTGTATGAGATGATCATGTTTTGTAACCGAGTTATCGGCAACTGGCAGGAGCCATATGATTGTCTCTTTATTGTATGCAATGCAATCGCCCTGTAATGCTTTACTTTATCACTAAGCGGTAGCGATAGTCGTAGAAGCATAATATTGGCGAGACGACAACGATGCTACGATGAAGATCAAGGTGTCGCGCCGGTGACGATGGTGATTATGACGGTGCTTCGGAGATGGAGATCACAAGCACAATATGATGATGGCCATATCATATCACTTATATTGATTGCATGTGATGTTTATCTTTTATGCATCTTATCTTGCTTTGATTGACGGTAGCATTATAAGATGATCCCTCAC
Source organism: Triticum aestivum (assembly GCF_018294505.1). Taxonomy (NCBI): domain Eukaryota; kingdom Viridiplantae; phylum Streptophyta; class Magnoliopsida; order Poales; family Poaceae; genus Triticum; species Triticum aestivum. The sequence goes on along the minus strand of NC_057802.1, from coordinate 515,093,482 downwards.
TAAATTATCAAAGTATAGGTGTTCTCCCTGACTATGCACCATTGCGAAAGTTCTTCGTGCTGAGACACCACGTGATGATCGGGTGTGATAGGCTCTACGTTCAAATACAACGGGTGCAAAACAGTTGCACACGCGGAATACTCAGGTTAAGCTTGACGAGCCTAGCATATAACAGATATGGCCTCGGAACACGGAGACCGAAAGGTCGAGCGTGAATCATATAGTAGATATGATCAACATAGTGATGTTCACCGTTGAAACTACTCCATCTCACGTGATGATCGGACATGGTTTAGTTGATATGGATCACGTGATAACTTAGAGGATTAGAGGGATGTCTATCTAAGTGGGAGTTCTTAAGTAATATGATTAATTGAACTTTAATTTATCATGAACTTAGTACCTGATAGTATCTTGCTTGTCTATGTTGATTGTAGATAGATGGCCCGTTCTGTTGTTCTGTTGAATTTTAATGCGTTCCTTGAGAAAGCAAAGTTGAAAGATGATGGTAGCAATTACACGGACTAGGTCTGTAACTTGAGGATTATCCTCATTGCTGCATAGAAGAATTACATCTTGGAAGCACAGCTGGGTGCCAGGCCTGCTACCGATGCAACTGACGACGTTAAGAACGTCTGGCAGAGCAAAGCTGATGACTACTCGATAGTTCAATGTGCCATGCTTTACGGCTTAGAACCGGGACTTCAACGACGTTTTGAACGTCATGGAACATATGAGATGTTCCAGGAGTTGAAGTTAATATTTCAAGCAAATGCCCGGATTGAGAGATATGAAGTCTCCAATAAGTTCTACAGCTGCAAGATGGAGGAGAATAGTTCTGTCAGTGAGCATATACTCAAGATGTCTGGGTACTGCAATCACTTAATTCAACTGGGAGTTAATGTTCCGGATGATAGCGTCATTGACAGAATTCTCCAATCACTGCCACCAAGCTACAAGAGCTTCGTGATGAACTATAACATGCAAGGGATGGATAAGACGATTCCCGAGCTCTTCGCAATGCTAAAGGCTGCGGAGGTAGAAATTAAAAAGGAGCATCAATTGTTGATGGTCAATAAGACCACCAGTTTCAAGAAAAAGGGCAAAGGGAAGAAGAAGGGGAACTTCAAGAAGAACAGCAAGCAAATTGTTGTTCAGGAGAAGAAACCCAAGTCTGGACCTAAGCCTGAGACTGAGTGCTTCTACTGCAAGCAGACTGGTCACTGGAAGCGGAAGTGCCCCAAGTATTTGGCGGATAAGAAGGATGGCAAGGTGAACAAAGGTATATGTGATATACATGTTATTGATGTGTACCTTACTAATGCTCGCAGTAGCACCTGGGTATTTGATACTGGTTCTGTTGCTAATATTTGCAACTCGAAACAGGGGCTACGGTTTAAGCAAAGATTGGCTAAGGACGAGGTGATGATGTGCGTGGGAAATGGTTCCAAAGTCAATGTAATCGCGGTCGGCACGCTACCTCTACATCTACCTTCGGGATTAGTTTTAGACCTAAATAATTGTTATTTGGTGCCAGCGTTAAGCATGAACATTATATCTAGATATTTTTTGATGCGAGACGGTTATTCATTTAAATCAGAGAATAATGGTTGTTCTATTTATATGAATAATATCTTTTATGGTCATGCACCCTTGAAAAGTAGTCTATATTTGTTGAATCTCGATAGTAGTGATACACATATTCATAATATTGAAGCCAAAAGATGCAGAGTTGATAATGATAGTGCAACTTATTTGTGGCACTGCCGTTTAGGTCATACCGGTGTAAAGCGCATGAAGAGACTCCATACTGACGGACTTTTGGATCCACTTGATTATGAATCACTTGGAACTTGCGAACCGTGCCTCATGGGCAAAATGACTAAAACGCCGTTCTCCGGAACTATGGAGAGAGCAACAGATTTGTTGGAAATCATACATACAGATGTATGTGGTCCGATGAATGTTGAGGCTCGTGGCGGATATCGTTATTTTCTCACCTTCACAGATGATTTAAGCAGATATGGGTATATCTACTTAATGAAACATAAGTCTGGAACATTTGAAAGGTTCAAAGAATTTCATAGTGAAGTTGAAAATCATCGTAACAAGAAAATAAAGTTTCTACGATCTGATCGTGGAGGAGAATATTTGAGTTATGAGTTTGGTCTTCATTTGAAACAATGCGGAATAGTTTCGCAACTCACGCCACCCGGAACACCACAGCGTAATGGTGTGTCCGAACGTCGTAATCATACTCTACTAGATATGGTGCGATCTATGATGTCTCTTACTGATTTACCGCTATCATTTTGGGGTTATGCTTTAGAGACGGCCGCATTCACGTTAAATAGGGCACCATCAAAATCCGTTGAGACGACGCCTTATGAACCGTGGTTTGGCAAGAAACCAAAGTTGTCGTTTCTTAAAGTTTGGGGCTGCGATGCTTATGTGATAAAACTTCAACCTGATAAGCTCGAACCCAAATCGGAGAAATGTGTCTTCATAGGATACCCAAAGGAGACTGTTGGGTACACCTTCTATCACAGATCCGAAGGCAAGACTTTTGTTGCTAAATTCAGAATCTTTCTCGAGAAGGAGTTTCTTTGGAAAGAAGTGAGTGGGAGGAAAGTAGAACTGGATGAGGTAATTGTACCTGCTCCCTTATTGGAAAGTAGTTCATCGCAGAAACCGGTTTCTGCGATGCCTACACCAATTAGTGAGGAAGTTAATGATGATGATCATGGAACTTCAGATCAAGTTGTTACTGAACCTCGTAGGTCAACCAGAGTAAGATCCGCACCAGAGTGGTACGGTAATCCCGTTCTGGAGGTTATGTTACTAGACCATGATGAACCTACGAACTATGAAGAAGTGATGGTGAGCCCAGATTCCGCAAAATGGCTTGAGGCCATGAAATCTGAGATGGGATCCATGTATGAGAACAAAGTGTGGACTTTGGTTGACTTGCCCGATGATCGGCAAGCCATTGAGAATAAGTGGATCTTCAAGAAGGAGACTGACGCTGACGGTAATGTTACTGTCTATAAAGCTCGACTTGTTGCAAAAGGTTTTAGACAAGTTCAAGGGACTGACTACGATGAGACCTTCTCACCCGTAGCGATGCTTAAGTCTGTCTGAATCATGTTAGCAATTGCCGCATTCTATGATTATGAAATTTGGCAAATGGATGTCAAAACTACATTCCTGAATGGATTTCTGGAAGAAGAGTTGTATATGATGCAACCGGAAGGTTTTGTCGATCCAAAGGGAGCTAACAAAGTGTGCAAGCTCCAGCGATCCATTTATGGACTGGTGCAAGCCTCTCGGAGTTGGAATAAACGCTTTGATAGTGTGATCAAAGCATTTGGTTTTGTACAAACTTTTGGAGAAGCCTGTATTTGCAAGAAAGTGAGTGGGAGCTCTGTAGCATTTCTAATACTATATATGGATGACATATTGCTGATTGGAAATGATATAGAATTTCTGAATAGCATAAAGGGATACTTGAATAAGAGTTTTTCAATGAAGGACCTCGGTGAAGCTGCGTATATATTGGGCATCAAGATCTATAGAGATAGATCAAGACGCTTAATTGGACTTTCACAAAGCACGTACCTTGACAAAGTTTTGAAGAAGTTGAAAATGGATCAAGCAAAGAAAGGGTTCTTGCCTGTGTTACAAGGTGTGAAGTTGAGTAAGACTCAATGCCCGACCACTGCAGAAGATAGAGAGAAAATGAAAGATGTTCACTATGCTTTAGCCATAGGCTCTATCATGTATGCAATGCTGTGTACCAGACCTGATGTGTACCTTGCTATAAGTCTAGCAGGGAGGTACCAAAGTAATCCAGGAGTGGATCACTGGACAGCGGTCAAGAACATCCTGAAATACCTAAAAAGGACTAAGGATATGTTTCTCGTTTATGGAGGTGACAAAGAGCTCATCGTAAATGGTTACGTTGATGCAAGCTTTGACACTGATCCGAACGATTCTAAATCGCAAACCGGATACGTGTTTACATTGAACGGTGGAGCTGTCAGTTGGTGCAGTTCTAAACAAAGCGTCGTGGCGGGATCTACATGTGAAGCGGAGTACATAGCTGCTTCGGAAGCAGCAAATGAAGGAGTCTGGATGAAGGAGTTCATATCCGATCTAGGTGTCATACCTAGTGCATCGGGTCCAATGAAAATCTTTTGTGACAATACTGGTGCAATTGCCTGGGCAAAGGAATCCAGATTTCACAAGAGAACCAAGCACATCAAGAGATGCTTCAATTCCATCTGGGATTTAGTCCAGGTGGGAGACATAGAAATTTGCAAGATACATACGGATCTGAATGTCGCAGACCCGTTGACTAAGCCTCTTCCACGAGCAAAACATGATCAGCACCAAGGCTCCATGGGTGTTAGAATCATTACTGTGTAATCTAGATTATTGACTCTAGTGCAAGTGGGAGACTGAAGGAAATATGCCCTAGAGGCAATAAAAAGTTATTATTTATTTCTTTATATCATGATAAATGTTTATTATTCATGCTAGAATTGTATTAACCGGAAACATAATACTTGTGTGAAGAGACTTGACTAGCTCCATGAGTGTCACTAGTATGCCTCTACTTAACTAGCTCGTTGATCAAAGATGGTTATGTTTCCTAGCCATAGACATGAGTTGTCATTTGATTAACGGGATCACATCATTAGGAGAATGATGTGATTGACTTGACCCATTCCGTTAGCTTAGCACTCGATCGTTTAGTATGTTGCTATTGCTTTCTTCATGACTTATACATGTTCCTATGACTATGAGATTATGCAACTCCCGTTGACCGGAGGAGCACTTTGTGTGCTACCAAACGTCACAACGTAACTGGGTGATTATAAAGGTGCTCTACAGGTGTCTCCAAAGGTACTTGTTGGGTTGGCGTATTTCGAGATTAGGATTTGCCACTCCGATTGTCGGAGAGGTATCTCTGGGCCCTCTTGGTAATGCACATCACTTAAGCCTTCCAAGCATTGCAACTAATGAGTTAGTTGTGGGATGATGTATCACGGAACGAGTAAAGAGACTTGCCGGTAACGAGATTGAACTAGGTATTGAGATACTGACGACCGAATCTCTAGCAAGTAACATACCGATGACAAAGGGAACAACGTATGTTGTTATGCGGTCTGACTGATAAAGATCTTCGTAGAATATGTGGGAGCCAATATGAGCATCCAGGTTCCGCTATTGGTTATTGACCGGAGACGTGTCTCAGTCATGTCTACATAGTTCTCGAACACGTAGGGTCCGCACGCTTAACGTTTCGATGACAGTTATATTATGAGTTTATATGTTTTGATGTACCGAAGGTTGTTCGGAGTCCCGGATGTGATCACGAACATGACGAGGAGTCTCGAAATGGTCGAGACATGAAGATTGATATATTGGAAGCCTATATTTGGATATCGGAAGTGTTCCGGGTGAAATCGGGATTTTTCCGGAGTACCGGAGGGGTTACCGGAACCCCCCGGGGGTTAATGGGCCATAGTGGGTCTTAGTGGAGATGAGGAGAGGCGGCCAGGGCATGGGCCGCGCACCCCTCCCCCCTAGTCCGAATAGGACAAGGAGAGGGGGGCGGCGCCCCCCCTTTCCTTCCTCTCCTCCACCTCTTTCCCCCTTCTCCTATTCCAACAAGGAAGGGAGGGAGTCCTACTCCCGGTGGGAGTAGGACTCCTCCTGGCGCGCCTCCTCCCTGGCCGGCCGCACCTCCCCCCTTGCTCCTTTATATACGGGGGCAGGGGCACCCCAAGGACACAACAATTGATCGTTTGATCTTTTAGCCGTGTGCGGTGCCCCCCTCCACCATAGTCCACCTCGATAATACTGTAGCGGTGCTTAGGCGTAAGCCCTGCGTCGGTAGAACATCATTATGGTCACCACGCCATCGTGCTGACAAAACTCTCCCTCAACACTCGGCTGGATCGGAGTTCGAGGGACATCATCGGGCTGAACGTGTGCTGAACTCGGAGGTGCCGTGCGTTCGGTACTTGATCGGTCGGATCGTGAAGACGTACGACTACATCAACCGCATTGTGCTAACGCTTCCGCTTTCAGTCTACGAGGGTACGTGGACAACACTCTCCCCTCTCGTTGCTATGCATCACCATGATCTTGCGTGTGCGTAGGAATTTTTTTGAAATTACTACGTTCCCCAACAGCGAGGAGCATTAGACTCCTGGACAGAGCAGTCTGCACAGGAACTTTCTCGGTTGGAGGCATGGATGCTAGAAGCTGAGTCAAGGTAGGCGCAAACATTGCAGCCTTCTCATTTGGAGCAGCAGCTTGTGGAGCATCTTTCTCGGTGGTAAGCGCCTTGATTTTCTTCAAAGCAGGCTTGGGAAGACGTTCGCCTCACTTTGAATTTTGCACAGGGGCATCTACAAGCAAATCTTTCAAGTTGATAGGTGGTGTTGACATGCTGTTTGATCTTGATAGTGGTAGGAGGGGGTTTTCTGGCCGCAATCTTTTTCGGCGGAGCTTGAGGAACCACTTGTGTCTGAAGATTAGGTAACACAGTTGAAGTGGTAATGTTTAGTTGCTCGCTAAGTGTGGCAACCTCTTCCTTGGTGAGAGTGGGATCATCAACATCCAAAGAATCACTCATTTCAAATTCATCAACTAGTTGAGCCTTCTTTTTCTTTGGTGCACTCTTTCGCTTTGAAGAGGCAGCAGTGCTAGGATCGTGCTTGCATTTGGTGTGCTCTTTAGATTTTCCTTCAGCCTTTTTCTTTTCGACATCATCTTTGATAAGGTGAAGGTTTTCCTCTTCATGAGCCTTTCAGTTTTTTGTCCTACATAGCTCGCTCGATAGCATTTTGTTGACGCTTGGCCACCTCATCAGGATATGATACGGGCGTGTGAAGGTATGACTCATTGGCATTTGGAGGAGGTCTCTCTTTGGGGCCCTGAGGCTTGTTGAGAGAAATTTCTTGGCAGTCATCCCATGGTGGATGGAATGCAAAGTTCTGAGCAAACTGAGGATGAACAAACTTAGAGTTGAACCATGTTCGCACCCAATGGCGTCAAATCGATTGTTGACGCAGATCTCTTTCATGTTTGGTTTCTCCTACGACAGTATTGTATCTGTCATGAGAGATATACTCTGCAGTGTTAGTATATGGCTTTCTACCACCCTTCTTCTTTTTCTTTGATGCAGTCTCTTCTTGCTTCTTGTTGTTTTGTTCTTCAGTTCTCTTTCGCTTGCTTGTAGATGGGCCTACCATTGGGCCCTTAGATTTTGGAGCTTTCGATTGATCTACAATACCCAGAAACAGATCTTCTCTTTGTCATTACGGTCCACTGGTTGCGCAGAATCTTCAACATACTACATTTTCTTGTGGATAGAGAGAGATACGAGGGAAAATGGGGACAGGGTTACGGATGCAAAAAGCGAAGATTTTGAAGAGAAAACATTTTGTCGAAGAAGTAGATGCAGACTTTGAGCAATGTTTTGTATGAAAGAAATGAGCAGAACGAACTAGTAGGTTTGAATGAAATCACTAGTAATTGTGCTAATTAGTCCATTCATATAAGATAGAACACAAACCCTAGATCTGAACAGAGAGATGCGATGGACAACTGCAAACCACATCCAAAGGATTTTACCTATCAGTGAAGATCTGAGAAATATGGTAAATTAATGTGATTTTTACGGCGGACAAACTCGAATAAGAGAAAGAGGCACTAGTTCGTGCTGCACATACCCTAGCTCGGTGGTGTGCAGCCACTACGGCGATGCTGGGAGGAGGATGTTCCGCGACATCGAGGAATAATGATTACGGCAATCTCTTTCCGACAGCAAAGCGGCGAAGATGATCGGCATTGTCGAGCTCGAGGACAAGCAGTATGGTAGGGCTTCGGAAAGTGGAGGTGGCAGAGAAGCAAGGTGACTGAAGAGGGTGGACGGTGGCGGCTCAGTATTTATATGCGAGGAGAATTAACCGCACCCGATGAATCAGATCAGACGGCCGCAATCAGATGACTTTTTCCATTCAACGACCTAGATAAGATGGCAGTTGCTAAATAGCACGCGGCAACCATCATCAAAGATGTGGAACTAACTTGGGCGGGAAACCCCAAATTTTGGATGGCTTTTGCCAAATTAGATTAAGTTCGGACCGAAAGAAAATCATGGTCAAGGACACCAGATAAGTTTCATTACCAGATGAAATTGTGCATTCATAACGGAACATCATAGATTAGAAGAGATAGAAGAGAGAGAAAACCAGGTCCTAGGCATTTAACCCAGTCGAAGAAACATAAATACTTGAGAGAAAAACTATGAGTGAAACATATTCGGACTACACACAAAAAGCTTCAAAACGATTCAGTAAAGAAAATGTGGTGGTGTGTCCCATCGTATAAGAACTGTATGACCCCGAGCGTCGCACAACTGGTCGTGGCACTCGGTTAGTCTAGTTCTTCGTTGATGTATTCACTCTTAGACGAAAATTTTCACTTTGTCAAAATTTTCAAACTCTTCGAGTGTTATGCACCCTTTCCTTCAAAGATGTGGAAGTGTTGGTACGGGTGCCGAGTCTAGCTTGCTGCACGTTTGCGGAATCTAGCATACTTATCTCACACTGTAACATGTAGAATATTTTCTTATCAAGAGGTTTGGTGAAGATATCGGCGGGATTCTCTCTGGTATTGACATGATTGATCACAATATTTTCTGGAGTAACATGATCACGAAGGAAATAGTCTGATCTCAATATGCTTGGTGCGAGAGTGTTGCACATGATTGTGTGCAATTTTGATCGCACTCTCATTGTTAGACAATAGAGGGATTTTCATGACCTTGATGCCAGGATCCTTCAGAGTCTGCTTCATCCACAGTAACTGTGTGCAAGATGCCCGACAGCAATATATTCGGCTTTAGCCATAGATAGCGATACACAATTCTGCTTCCTTGACGACCAACAAACCAAAGATCTACTGAGGAAATGGCATGTCCCCTAAGTAGATTTCCTGCCATCCCAGTCACCTGCCTAATCCGAGTCTGAATATCCAATGAGGTCCAACTATGCTCTGGTATGTCTCCAACGTATCTATGTTCTTATTGTTCCATGCTATTATTGTCATGGATGGACACGATCACCTATGGCGCCATCGGCCCCTTGTGGTTCGGCAAGGGGGAAGGACACGTTGCACAAAGAGAGGACGCCATGGAACAACACAACGATGGTGACGCTGGTGGTTTTTACCCAGGTTCGGGCCGCCGTGAGGCATAAAACCCTACTTCTGCGTGGATTTGATGGAAGAACCCAATGAACATGCAGCGCTCGAGCCCGGCTAGGTGGCCTCGGGGAGAGCAGCTACGCGCGTACAAGTATGCAAGGGTCCGAATTCTTTGCTAGGTTGCCTTGGACCTCCTTTTATAGCTTAAGGGGTGACCACAGTGGCAAAACAGTCTTTATCTAATGATTAGATAGCTAACAGTGCTATCATATATATCTAACTCTGTCAGTCGGGACAAAGTGCATTAAATGTACCGCTGGGTGTCATGCTGAGGATGCAGCTCCGCAAGCCTGTCGTGCCTATGGACGGGTGTCATATGGGGATAATCTGTCTTCCAAATGGCTGCCACGTGCTTAGCGGAAGCCACTTAATCACTTGGGGGCTCGACACCGCACTGATAACTGATTAGTGTCATGGTGCAGTGGAGCGGTGATGCCTTGGCGGGGAGATTTTCCCTTGGCGGACCTGGCAAGCCTGCCCGGGAAATCTTGGACTTGTCCTTGGGGTGGCCTCGACCCGATCAGGCTCTCCTGCCCGGTAAGGGAGGCTTTCCCAAGGTAATATCTTGCTGTCTTGGTTTGTCTTGGTCTTCTTGATCCGCTCTTTGATCTCACGAAGAGCTGCTTCTCTGGCTTGGCCTTACTTTGTTTGTTGGTGTAGTTATTTCCTTGCCGAGCTTTGGCTGCCGGGGCGGAGGCCCACTGTCCTTGCACAAGTCAGGGGAAACATACACCCCTGTTTGTGTACCTCGACAATTATAGTATCAATCTCGGATGTTTTATATGCTATTTTATATCATTTTTGGGACTAACCTATTAACCTAGTGCCCAGTGCCAGTTGTTGTTTTTGGCTTTTCAGAAAATCATTATCAAACGAAGTCCAAACAGAAAAAAAATCTTTGGAACCATTTTTTCTGGACCAGAAGGGACCCTCGAAGCTTCGGGAGGAGATCAGACGAGATACAGAGATCCACAAGCTCGAGGGGCGCGCCCAGGGGTAGGCGCCCCCCTGAGCTTGTGGTCCCCACACAGCTATGTTTGACCTAACTCCGCTCCATAAATTCCCAAATATTCCAAAAACAATAGAGAGCCACCCGAAACACTTTTTTCGTCACCGCAAGCTTTTGTTCTCCCGTGATGCTATCTGGAGGCCTTTTCTCGTACTCTACCGGAGGGGGAATCGATCATGGAGAGCTTCTACACCATCCTTGCTACCTTTCGATGATGCGTGAGGAGTTCACCACAGACCTACAGGTCCATAGCTAGTAGCTAGATGTCTTCTTATCTCTCTTTGATCTTAAATACCATGTTCTCCGTGATGTTCTTAGAGTTCTATCTGATGTAATCTTCTTTTGTGGTGCGTTTGTTGGGATCCGATGAACGGTGGGTTTATGATCTGGATATTTATGAGACGTAATGGAGTCTTTTCTGAACTTTATTATGCATGATTGTTATAGCTTTTTATTTCTCTTTGATCTACCCATTTGGTTTGGCCAACTAGATTGATTTATCTTTAGTAGGAGAGGTGCTTTGTGATGGGTTCAATCTTGTGGTGTTCTATATCCCAGTGAGAGAAAGGGACAGACACATATTTGTATTGTTGCCATTAAGGATAAAACATTGGGTTTATTTATATTGATTGAGTTTACTTTGTCTACATCATGTCATCTTGCTTGAGGCATTACACTGTTTTCATACTTAATACCATAGATGCATGCTGGATAACAGTCGATTGGTGGAGTATTAGTAGTAGATGCAGGCAGGAGTCGGTCTACTTGTCTCGGACGTGATGCCTATATACATGATCATTGCCTTGAACATCGTCATAATTATGCGCTTTATATCAATTGCCCAACTGTAATTTGTTTACCCATCGTATGCTATGTGTTCGAGAGAGAAGTCTGTAGTGAAAACTATGGCCCCCGGGTCTACCTTTGTCATATTATAAAATCAAAAAATACCTTCCTGTAATTTTTTTATCTTTTACTTTGTTTTGCAATTTATCTATCTATCACTACAAGGTTTGGTCCTTGCAAGTAACGAGTTCAAGGGGATTGGCAACCCTCTTTCCCGCATTGGGTGCAAGTATTTGCTTTTGTGTGTGCAGGTGCTTTTCACAAGGCTTTGCGTGATTCTCCTATTTGTTCGATAAACCTCGGTTCACACTGAGGGAAGCACTTATCTCTATTGTATTGTATCTCCCCTCCTCTTCGAGGAAAATCCCAACGCAGCTCACAAGTAGCATGCTCCCTTAGGATACCATAAACCTAAGGTGGGGGTGTGAGCCAAATATCCCAGAATACACTTGACCGCTTGGTGATGTGATGCTTTCGGTGCAGCTTGGAAGCGAGCACACATACAAACACTCAAAATAATGTCAGGTATAAATGCACATAGGTAGAGCAAAAAACCAATCATCGAACGTTAAGCTTTCTGATCATAATTTTACCATACACATCAGCGTCTAGCTAACCCTTCGTAGGCATAGGAGTTTTGTAGCCCTTATGATTGCAATCTTGCTGTCAGGACCTCGATTCCAAGTCACATCGATCTAGCCGGTAACACCTCATATCACTTTGTGGCCTCACGCACGGTATTCCCACGGGTGTCGCCTTACAATGGCCCGGGACCGTTTGCGCCTTTTGGCTCACGTATATGATAGTGTCGCTAGCATCCATATGATAGAGAACCCGGGCCGACATGACTAGTCGTGAACCCAAAGTGGCACTAACTTACAGGGACAGGCATACATGAATCAACATCGAGCATGTCGGTCAGCAGCGTGCGAATCCGGGCTGTAGCACTGGGCTAATAGGATTCCAGTGAACCGGGCTGTAGCAGTCTAGGCAGGACTTCGGATCTCACCGCGTGACATTTCCCCGAAGGGACAGACACAGGAACGAAGTGAATCACATGTCGGCCAGTCAAGTGTTCCGGAGCAGTACTGCTGGGCTAGCAGGACTCCGGTGAACTGGGCTGTAGCGGACTACTACGGCTCATGGAAGCACAAGACTACATTTCCCCATAAGAGAGGCTACCAAGGATAAACAATGAGGTTGTCGGATCCCACACATACCAAGCATTTCAATCATACACACAATATGCTCGATATGTGTAAATACAACATGGCATCACAACATAACTCTACGACTCAAGTATTTATTCATTAGGCTCCGAGGAGCCAAGTATTACAACCATGGGTCTCATGACCCCAACATACAGAGCATACAAGCAACAAGCACATGCGGAAGCTTAACTTGTCTGAGTACAGACAACTACAAATGAAGAAGGCTGAGAAGCCTGACTATCTAGCAGACCCTGCCGAGGGCACAACATCGTAGTTGAGGTAACAAGCTAAATGTCGAAGTCCACGGGGAACTACTAGCGAGACTGACGTCTCTCTGAAAAAACATAAAATAGGCAAACGTGAGTACAAATGTACCCAGCAAGACTTACATCAGAACTAACTACATATGCATCGGTATCAACAAAGGGGGTAGTGGAGTTTAACTGCAGCAAGCCAACTTTGACTCAGTGGCTAACCTACGACTGCAAGCAACTCTTTTGAGGTGGCGCACACGAGTCCACATATTCACCATATCAATACACCACTATGGATCCGCTCCCGTCTATCTACGAGAACGCCATCCATAGCACTCACGCTTATCTTGCGAGTTTTAGAGTATCCACTTCAAGTTATCTATGAACTGCAGGGGTGTACTTCTTAACACACGCTCCCACCACTTATCGTCGTTTACACGACATGTACTCGGCAACCTTCAAGCGGAAGCCCAGCGAGGGTGTCGGCCACGGCCTACCTAAACACTCAAGTCTCTAGTCCAGGTTTATCGCCTATTCAGGTTCCATCCGCAGGGAGTCCGGCCGAGGTTTCCACATACGGCCCCGAACGATGTGTACAGGGTTCCGAGACACCAAACGGGTGCTCGGCATGCCCGGCCACGTGCCTACCGCATCACAGCCCACCCCTCGGGTCAGCGCTGCGCACGGCCTCCAGCATACTACAAACACCAGAAACTACTTGCAACTCCTGGACAGAGGACAAGGTGGTTAAGAAGCCGAGAGAGTCAATTAAGGATCCCAATGTGTGGTAGTAGCTGATCATGGATCACAAACACAGAACTCAGTTCCTAAGGACGGCTTCAATGAAACAACCCACCATGTACTCCTACATGGCCTCTCATCGATACCTTTACCAAATCGTGTTCACACACTTAGCTCTCAACAGTAATACATGTTCACGCACCTCCAATTCATCCCCGATGAATCAGATCTGCCTCAACTCTAAGCAGTAGCAGGCATGACAAACAAGCATGAATGAGTAGGCACATCAGGGCTCAAACAACTCCTACTCATGCTAGTGGGTTTCATCTATTTACTGTGGCAATGACAGGTTATGCAGATGAAAGGGGTTCAAGTACCGCAGCATGTAACAGTTGAATCGTTGTTTTCCTAATGCAGTAAAAGAGAGCAGAAGCGAGAGAGTGGGATTATATCGGAATGAACAAGGGGGTTTTGCTTGCCTGACACTTCCGAAGATAGTATAATTCTTCATCGGTGTCATCGATCACATCATCGAAGCAACGTCTACTGAGAGGGGACAATTACCGGCAACAGAGAGAAAACACAATCAATGCAATGCAACAATATGATGCATGAATATTACATGGCAAAATGAGTGTGTTGGGCTAATGCATCTACAACCAGGGTGGTTTGAGCTCATTTGAATCAAAGATTCAAATACAAACTCAAGTTATGGGTTTATAAAGTGCATTAACATGTTTTGAGCTAAACAGCAAGGTTAAGTTGCTTAAACATGCATGAAACCAGTACAGATGGATAGATTAGATTTTTCTGATCATTTTTCAAATATAACTTATTTCCATTGGAGTTATAGATTATTTTCTATGATTTTTACAAGTTTTAACTATTTTCTGGAATTTCTGAATTATTTTAAATACAGAAATTATTTACTGCGTCAGCATGACATCGTCATGATGTCAGCAGGTCAACAGGGCTAGTCCAGGTCAAACCTGACGTGTGGGGTCCACACCTTAGTGACACAGGGCTGCTTAGTGTCACTGACAGGTGGGCCTGGTCAACGGCCACGTCAGCATGGTCTAAGCTGACGCGTGGGCCCATCGTGGTTAGTTAAAACTAAATAGAAACTAACCCAGTTTAATTAGACGGTGGGGCCCGTCGGTTAGTGTCACTAGGAGGTTAATTAGCAGAACTGTTAGCGGCTAACAATGTTGCCACGTCAGCACCGAAGTTTCGCCGGCGACGACCACGGCCGATGGCGGAGGTGCACCGTGCACTTGCTACCGAGCACCATTCGATGTGCGGTTTGCTCCTACGGGTTCCTGAGAGTGAGGCGCACCCAAAACAACAAGCGGCGGCAGCTGGGGTGGCCGGAGCTGACGGCGGCGAGCTCCTTTGCGGCCGCCGGAGTTCGGGCATCGGTGGGTTAGGCGCTACGGTGCGTTTTGAGACGAACCGGTGGGTTCTGCGGCTTCCCAAGGAAGAGCTGAGCACGCCTACGTGCTCTGGTGCGATGTACGGGTGTTGTAACCGCGGCGGCGACATGGCCGGCGGCGGGGAGCGTTCAGCTCCGGTGGAACTAGGGCTATGCGGTGCAAAAGAGGCGGGGAAGAGAGGGGTTCGGAGCGGGAGCTCACAGCGATGCCGAAGAGGAGGTCAGCGAGCCCGGGGAGGTCCTGGCGGCGCCGAATCGACCGGAGGCGAGCTCGGGTGCCCGAGGTTGAAGACGAGGCAGAACGTCGCTGCGGTGCTCCCGCGGTCGAACGGACTGGTGTAGACGATGAAGGAGACGATGCCAGTCCTTCTGGATGCTTCGGCAAGGCGAGGGGTGGACGGTGGGCACAGTGGTTCTCGTCGGCGGCGGCGGGCGCGTTCAGTGAGGAGAACAGAGGTGGGGAGAGCGTTCGGGGGAGAGAGAGGGAGAGCCAGACGGCTCTGGGGGTCGCGTGGCGTCGTCCGGATGCGTTGAGGAGGAGCCAGGCAGGCAGGGAGGGAGGAGGTGGCCGGGCGCGTGCCGGTGCGCGGTGGCCACACGCCTCGCGTCCTTCTGGCGCGAGGTGGGAGACGATGGCGGCTCTGGTGGGCTGGGCCAGGTAAGTGGGCCACCAGGTGGGCTGCGCAGGTAACCTCAGGTGGGTTTTCTCTCTGTCTTTTTCTAATTCTTTTCTGTTTTTCTATTTCTTCTGTGGTGTCAGGGCTTTATTAAAAATACTTAGGCACACTCAAAAATCTTGAAACTTTCTCAAGCCCACTGTTTGGCATATATCCAACAGTAAACATTTAAGTTTATGATTATTTGGACATTTACAATATTTTATAGCATTTAAATGTCCAAATGCAAATAGAGTATGATTTAATTCAGAGCCCAAATAGGTCATGGAAAAATGTGCATCACCTCTGGTTACTGTTTACAGCATTTTCCATAAATGATGAACATTTTTGAAAGCCATTTGGATTTACTGAAAATATTTTAGGTGAACCTAGTGAATTCCTTTGATGCTAGGGGTTTAGGTAATCCCCATTTCAAGTTTCAAACAAATATAGACATGATGCATGGATGCTTATGAAACTAATGGCAATCAAACTCTAGGGCTGTGACACTTGCATCTTGAACTTCTTCAAACAGTCTCAGAGATATTTCTCCTGAGAGATAAATACGCCATTGTCCTGTTAACAAATTTGTAGTCCGAGAAAGAACTTAAGTTCACCCATCAATGACATTTGATATTTCTCGGACATCATACGCCCGAATTCCATGCTGCAAGCATTGTTAGTAAAGTCGAACATAATATCATCCACATATATTTGACACACGAAAAGATCACCATTGATAGCATGTGTGAAAAGAGTAGAATCAGTGGATCCTGTCTTGACCCAGTTTTCGAGAAGAAACTTATTAAGAGTGTCATACCAAGTTCGAGGAGCTTGCTTGAGCCCATATAGAGCCTTTTTCAACCTGAAAATTTTGTTAGGGAACTAAGGATTTTTAAAAAGCCAGGTGCCTGCCTCCCATAAACTTCCTCATCAATTTCACCATTGAGGAAGGCACTTTTCACATCCATTTGATAAAGCAAGATATCATTGTAATTTTCATAGGCAAGAAGAATGCGAATTGCCTCTGGGCAAGCAAGAGGTGCATATGTTTCACTGAAATCAGTACCTTCTACATGTGTGTAGCCTTGAGCAACAAGCTGTGCTTTGTTTCTTACCACAATGCCATCTTCATCTTGCTTATTTCGGAAGATCCATTTCGTGCCGATTATATTGTGCTTCTTAGGATTCCTTCGATCGACCAATTCCAATACATCATTCAGTTCAAATTGCACCAACTCTTCTTGCATAACATTCACCCAATCAGGATCATTCATGGCCTCTTCATAGTTGGTAGGTTATGCTAATGAGACAAAAGAGAAACTACCACAATAGTTAGCCAAACGTGTGCGAGAACGAGTTGTTGGTCGGTAACCTGGATTCTCGACATCTACGAGAATTAATGCAGGGTCAACTCAGTTCGCAACTCGTGTATGAGGATGTCCTTCTGGATGATCATTCTCCTCAGTATCAGCATCTGGATTGGCATTGCCATTTCCATCGAGATTGTCATTTTGCTCGACATTTGTGTTAGGATTGACATTTGGGTTCGGAGTGGCATTTTATTCGTCAGTAGCTTGATGAGTTCTTCTTCGAACAGTGGGAGCATCATCATCGGTGGAGTCATGAGTATTCCATTCAACTGGCCTGACGTCGCCGATCGCTATTTGCCGAATTGCATCCTAAATCGGAGGTTCATCTATCACATTTGTCAGGTCCTCCTTTTGGGAGCCGTTAGATTCATTGAACCGCACATTTACCGTTTCCATAACTTTCCCGTGATGAAAGTTATAGACCCGATAAGTATGCGTGTTCGAGTCATAACCAAGAGGAAAACCTTCATGTGCTTTAGGTGTAGACTTAGAATTGTGATTCATATCACGAATATAGCAAGGAGCACCAAAAACACATAAAGAAACATTTTGTTTCTTTCTAGTGATAAGCTCATATGAAGTTCTCTTAAGGAACTTGTGAAGATAAACACGACTGACAACATGGCATGCAGTGTTAATAGCGTCAGCCTAGAAGAGAATGGGAGTTTTATACTCACTGAGCATTGTTCTCGCCATTTCGATAAGAGTTTTATTCTTTCTCTCAACAACTCCATTCTGCTGAGGAGTGTATGCAGCTGAGAACTCATGAGTAATACCATTTTCATCGAGAAAGTCCTAAATATGAGTATTTTCGAACTCAGTGCCATTATCGCTTCTGACGTGCTTAATGCGCATGTCGTATTCATTTTGAGCTTTCTTGTCAAATCTTTCGAAGATTCTTGGGTGCAAGTCTTGTCTTCGAGAAAGAATACCCAAGTATAACGAGAGAAATCATCAACAATAACCAAACCATAATGACTACCACCAAAGCTAGCATAATTTTGAGGCCCAAATAAGTCCATATGAAGAATTTCCAGAGGTCTTGTCGTGGTCATGACAGTTTTTGACGAGTGGTGCTTCTTGGCCAATTTTCCGTCCTCACACGCAGACATGGACGATTTGTCAAATTTTACATCAAGAATGCCACGAAGATGATCTTTCTTCACTAGAGTCTGCAAATTCCTCATACCTACATGACCAAGTCTTCGGTGCCACAGCCAACCTTCGGTTGCCTTTGCAAGCAAACAAGTTAGGACTGAGGGCCCCTTAGAGAAATCCACAATATACAAATCACCTTTTCTATTTCCCTCAAAGATGAAGGAATTGTCAATGGCCATTAAGACAATGCATTCGGTGATGGGAAATAGAACTAGCATGCCTAGATCACAAAGCTTGCCAACTGACATGAGATTGAATCCAAGAGACTAAACAAGTAAAACACCATCACCGTTCTTGTCTTTGGATATATCAATTTTACTAGACCAATTACCTTTCCTTTGTTGTTGTCGCCAAAAGTAATGTACTTCTGAGATGAAGCAGTTAAGTTGGGGTCGACAAACAACGGCTTGTCTCCGGTCATATGACCAGTGCATCCACTATCCATGATCCATTCGGTACACCCGGAGACATCCTACAGGAGAATCCGACTTTCTTAACCACCCACATCTTTGCAAGTGGTTTCAAAACATATGAGCGAGTAAGATATGACTTCTTTTGAAAACCATAAGAATTATTTCTCAGAGAAGTTTGAGCATAATCAAAAGTGTATGCATTAAAGTTCTTCCCAGGCAGATGAGCATAATGGTTTGAGGATTTATGCATGTATTCATTCTGTTGAGCCTTCTCAAGTATGTATCGAGTATTTTCAGCCTGTATGGTTAGTAACACAATGACAGGTAATGCCTCGATAGTTTGTTTTTGTACCCAGATAGTTTTCTTTGGGGACCATTCCTACAGTTGGGTCCAACATAGCGAGCAACTGCCTCACCATGTTGGTTCTTGAACAACTTGTAGTTTTCCAGAGAATCATCACATGAGTATTCAGGAATGGGACATTCATATCCTGAGAGTAAAGTAGGGTCGAGCATTTTGCTCTTGGCAGGCACCCACACAGTGCGAGGAACCCAGTATGAACCATTTTCATTTAGTTTCCTTTCAAAACCAACCCCTTCATTTCTGGGCTTTTTGCAAAGAATGGATTTCTTCAAGAGGTCATAGAGGATTTGATGCCCTTTGAGACTTTTGAACATTCATGTCCGAAGAAGTTCCTTCAACCTATCATTTTCAAATTAAACATATCCATTTTCCACGACCGAGGGGTTAGCATTCACAGAGGAACCAACATTAATGCGTTCAAGACACTTCAAGCAAGGTGGTATGAACACTTCAATTTTCTCCTTTAGTTGTTGGGTGAGGAGAAAACTTTTGGTGATTAAATCATCATGAGCCTCTCTCAATGACTTGAGTTCCTAATTCCTTTTTAGGTAATTATAGGTTAATCTCTCGTGGTCGGCCGAGAGAAAATCATGACGATTAATCAGTTCTTCCATTCGAGACTTGAGAGCAGAGTGATCTTCAGTCAGCAACTGGTTTTTCTCCATCTCCTCAACCAACAACCCTTCAGATTTCTTGAGGGTTTTCTCAATTTTCTCGAGACACTTTTGTTGCTTCTTAGCAATTTTGATCAGCTTATCATGGTCATCCTCATCAGAAGAAAATTGACCACTCGTGCAAACCTTGTGATGTTTGTAGGATACCTCTTCTTTCAAAGCTTTGGCCATGAAGCAGAACACTGGAGACTCGTTATCGCTCGAGTGATTCTCAAAGAAGTTCGTGGTTGGGATAGTGGCGCGTGTTATGCCAGCCATTCCAGAGTCTGAATCATCATTAGATTCAGCAATTTCTTTGGAGTCAGATGATTCTTCTTCATCAGAGTCCATCTCCTTGCCGATGTACGCCTTGGCCTTGCAATAGGTGTTCTTGAGGTTGGACGAAGACTTGGAGGGATTTTGTGAAGAAGATCTTGATGAGGGCTTGGAGGAGGAGTTGTCCTTCTTCTTTAAGAACTTCTTTGATTTCTTCTCATCATCCGAGTCGTAGTTCTTGCTCTCCCCTTTTCCATGGTTGCTATTTCCCAAGTCAAATCTTCCACTGGCTCGTATGTCTGCTTTCCAGAGAGGGCAGTCCGAGATGAAATGTCCTGGTTTCTTGCACCTAAAACAGGTGTACTCTCCAGTGGGCTTTGGCGAAGACTTTGAACTGCCAGAGTTGCTAGATCCTTTCCTCTGAAACCGATTCTTCTTTCATAAGCGCTAGAATCTTTTGGTGATCAATGTGAGTTCTTTGCTGATCCTATCAGGGTCATTAGAATCTTCTTCGGCATTGTCTTCTGAAGAGGAATCAACCACAACCTTGAGAGCATGACTCTTTCGGTGACTAGAGCCATAGATATCTCTCTTCTCTTCTTCATGTTCCTCATGGGTGTTCAACCTTTCCATGATATCGACAAAGTCAAGAGTCTTGAAATCACCTCGTTCATGAATCATCAGAACAAGGGTACTGAAGGAACTGTCAAGCGATTGGAGCAACTTCTTCACAACTTCATGATCGTTGATATCTTCGGCGCCGAGACCTTGCAGTTCGTTTGCAATGTCAGTAAGATGATCGAATGTTTGCTGACAGCTTTCATTGCCACTTCTCTTGAATCCAATGAACTTCGCACAAAGAGTGTCAATGTGAGCTTCTTTATGGGTTGAAACACCTTCATTGATCTTTTTGAGAATGTCCCATAATTCCTTCGCAGTTTCACACTCATGATAGCGAAGAAACTGAGCACGAGAGAGATGGCCACCAATTTCCTCCTTAGCCTGAGCATCCATTTGAATGAGTTTCTTCTTGTGGTTAGTGGGGACTTGGGGACTTCGACTGAAAAACCCATTCTGCACCACATTCCACATCTCATTGTCAATTGCTCGAAGATGGATCTTCATCTTCTCCTTCCAGAGGGATAGTCCATCCCATCGAAGATGGGAATCTTGAGGTGCGACTTGTAACTCACTGAAGATGTACTTAAAATCCAAGGTTGTTAGATCAAAATGAGCAGAGACAAGGAGTACCTTGCTCTGATAACAATTGTAGGAATGAAGTATGTCTACCAGAGGGGGGTAATGGGAGTTAAAAATTTCTTTCGGAAACTTCAAAACTCTCAGAACCCAGCAGTGGAGCGAGTGTTAATAGATTTCAGTGAGCGAATGTAAACTAGTGAAAGAGAATGAAGCACATGCATTTGGGATAATCACATGGTTGAATGTAGTGGTGCAATACAGATTGAATGAACATAGGTGAAGAACTAACTAGCGATGCTCGATTGCAACAGAGAATTTGGTAGACCAGTTTGCCCTTCTCCAAAAGGACTACGTCTGGTTGGAGGGGTTGTGATTTAACACAGAAGATAAACTCTCCTCGCCCTATTCTCCTCGACAATTGGTTCGTCAACCAATGCCGATCACTCGTGGTAGATACTTGAGGTGATCTTCGAACCTTTACAGACGTTTTCTTCGAGAACCACAATTACTCTTGGTCTCAGAAGAGATCGACACCTGACCGTCTGGAGAGTTTGCGGATCTCAAGAGTAATAGGTGGAGCGTACTGTACTTAGATTCAAGTGACGCTAAACCACTATCTAATTTTTGGCTCTAGGATTTTCTCTTAGTGGATTTTAAACTCAAATCACTTAGGGAGAGGGTTGCTCAACAAACTTCTTGGAATCAAACGGAGCAGACACCGGACAAAGCCGGTGCAGGGTGCTATTTATAGCCGCAGCCTTCCTTGCTGGGAAATGACCACTTTGTACATGCGGTCCAGCCAATGGCCAACTAACACGTATTCAATGATCGGATTTTGGGAGAAACGGTAACATTACTATAGGAACAAGTAATGCTAACTCTTTGGTCAAAGACAAATCTCTCGTGGCGAAGAAGATCATAGTCTCTTGCTGGCAAGTATTTTCTTAGCACACAAAGAGATTTCTCTCACAACTATCATAGGATTGGGTTTAGCATTAGAGAATCAAAGTTCCGAACACTATACCCCTCTTAATAGTACGATGGTCCTATGACTCAATAAAGAGAGAGAAGAACAACAAAATAAATGCTACATCTTCACTTCGCCTTCGACTTCTCGGCTGCAGTCAATTTTTCCGGATGCTACCGAACCGATTGCTTTGCATCAGCAATTTTTAGGGGTCACTCTCGACAGCATAATCTTCAGTGATAATCCTCGCTGCTACACAGGATATTATCTTCGGATTTTGAACCAAAATCCTCATGACTTTAGGGACCTGTTACTCTGTGTGCACTAGCAAACATATTAGTCCCTTACTGTTTATGTCAACAATCTACAAACATCAGGAGGCAAACTATTGAACCAACAATATTGCTCTGTTCATAAGTCCCTATGTCACCCAACACAAGATCGCAAGTAGTTGCATGCATCTTGTACCTCTTAGCTCCTATAGGCTATTGCTGCTATTCGAAGGTCATCTGTGCAACCTCTTTCGTTGCATTTGCAATTCCAACAACCGATAGCACTATACATGTGATGATGATTTCAAATCTCTGCCAGAACCAAACTGTAGTGTTGAAAGGAGGGGCGCATTCTACTAGAACAAGTTGATTTTGGTGTTGCACAATCTTAAATGTTCAGGCCTGGTAGGTCTGTCTCGTAAGAGGAACAAGAAGAAATCTATTAATACCTAACTAGATTATGTAACATCTGTCCATTTACCTCTAAACAAAGGTTAGTGCTAATAGCTTGTGCTGAGCCATTATGCTATTGCGAACTTTCTACTCATTTTTAATGCAGAAATGCTACACCTATAAAATTATTATGTAAATCAGCTCCTTCCTTATGCCTACTAATCTCCCAACCCCCACCCCTGAATTCCAGGGTGGGCCCTGTGCTACCAATCAAACAAGCCCACGTCACCACCTACATAAATTTCGAGCTAACTCTACATAAGTGCAGCAAAGCTCTTTTTAATGTGGTATTCTTGCAGAGTGCGAGGTGTTTGACCCCTTGTATGTGCATGCAAACCAGTGGGCGCTATTACTATTCGGAAGCGAGAAAGACATACTCACCTTACAATTGGACTATTGTCTTGCCATGTTTTGTTTTTTTTCTTCACCATACTTTACTGAATTGTAAACTTATATTGATGTGTTGTATAAGAAGTAGTACTTTTGCATACAATAGCATTTTCTAACCGCCATATGTGTTGTATTAAACATATTGATGGACAAGGATGACGATGGTGATATTTACCCAATTGGTCCAATGATGCATACAACAGGCTTTTTTATGGGAAAGTGGTCAAGTACGTGAAACAGCTGAGGAAATCCATCTTAAGGTTGATGCTAGACATTATGCTCGAGCTGGAACCTATTGCTTACCCTTTACTTTATTTAGTGTTGATGATAATAATATCATGCTTCAATGGTTGAAGAAGGTGAAGTTCAGTAGACCGAGGTATCCTACAGATGACATTCATTGGTCTATCCTACTTGCATGCTATGGCGCTTCACTTATTCAAGGAATCTCTTCTAGCATAGAAGATGCATCTACCAAGTTGACTTATATGTTAAAGACATCAGCATTGCTATGAAGTTGGGCTCTTCTAGTGTTGTTGCTTTTAGATTGTTGTAAGTTTATTCTAGGTTCGAACTACCACTTTATAGGTTCCTGTACCACTTTTATTTTTTCATCAGAACTACAACATTTCTTCTAATTTTTGGCTAAAAACTATCATTTTTACATAGGTGC
The DNA here is from genome assembly GCF_018294505.1 of Triticum aestivum. Classification (NCBI taxonomy): domain Eukaryota; kingdom Viridiplantae; phylum Streptophyta; class Magnoliopsida; order Poales; family Poaceae; genus Triticum; species Triticum aestivum. Next base: position 515,069,856 of record NC_057802.1, on the reverse strand, counting down.
CGGTTTGGGCTAGTTAAGTAGGATTATGATTTGTGGCCCACTAGCCAGGGCTGACGTGGCACAAAAGTTCAATTCCGTTACACCAAACCATTAAGTTGACCGTTATTACACATGATGTTCGTGCATTAGCATCGAAACTCCTCTCTCTCTCTCTTGCATTTTAACAAGCACCTCGGCCTTCCCCAATCCCATACTACAGCAGCATGCCCTGCGGGCATGAATTGCAGTGGCACGCCCTTCGCTACGACACACGCCCCATGCCAACACACTGAGGACCCCCACTTCCCCAATGAACCCAACCATCTTCCCCTTCCCTAGCCCAACCTCCCACCATAGTGACACATCGTTCCTTGACCTCGCGGCCAGAGAGCTCCATGAGCCCAATAGCCATGTCTAGGAGCTTCACGTGCTCTCCCGCATCTCCTCATAATCCCCAAGTGAAAGGAATCATTGTAGCACTTTCCAAATATGGAAGTGGTAAGTATGGAGTGTCGAGCCCTCAAGGAGCTAAAGGTAAGATCAATATTCTCTCAAGTCCTATCTGCCACTGATACGACCCTACTTACACCGAGCGTTTACTTTTATCTAGAAACGAGAAATAAAACTACAAAGTGGGTATAAAGGGATAACATTGCAAGACCATAAACATAAATGTAGGTGCTGCCTAAATAAAGACAGAATATATTGCAGTATAATACAAATAGCGAGTGCGAAATAATGGTGGTAGGGTGTGCGGGGTTGTCCCTAGGGAATTTACACTGGTGCAGAGACGTGTTATACAAATGGTTTTAACCCCCTTTTCGCAATGTCGCCTTGCCTGTGTGTATGATAGGGGGGTCCTTCCCACACAACCCAGAAACCGCCAGCGATAGGTCCTACGGTCCCACACGCGGGGCAAGAGGAGCTCATGTGCGATCGAGCTAGCCATTGGAGACAATTATACAAGCCCAATTGTTTCCGTTCGTACGTACATCCGTCGCAATGAATCCCAGAAAAATGTGTCCGTTCATATGTATATCACACATGATTTTTTATGTGGAAACGTTTGTGGAAGGTGTCCTAACACAGACATTTGTTGGGCAGAAGTCATGTGTGATTGTTCATTGATCCAACACGCCTACTTTCTAGAAACTGTGCGGGTTTGTTTGAGTTCATCGCCCATGATTTCTGAGAAATAGTATGCAATAGAAATCCACAATAATCAAGCTATTGGCCTATTATTGATAATCCATTTAGTGATCAAATTAACAATTCATATCAAACACACCATATATTTCATATATGTATTACGGCAACCAGCATTTCATAATTGAATTACATCAGATAGCTTCAGCACTCAGTTACACCATATAGGCATATAGCTAGGTACGCCATACACAACAACACCAAATTTCATCGCAACATCTAAAACCTTTGGAAAGTAGCATTGGTACACGGAATATGGAGCCTTCAGTGATGTTGAATGTCATTGCAAATTTAGGCTAGTGGTTGTGCATAATTGCCCGCCCAACCTTCCTCCCCGTGAGGAATACTTCAATATTGTACCGTGGGTGTTGAATGGATACCTTCCTTGCCTCTTGACCATGCAGGTGGTCTGAGAGGTAATCATCGGTGAACTGCTTTGGAAAGGACTGAAAAAAGATATGCATAAACATATGTTCTAAATTTTGAAATGATGCCAAAGGAAAAAAGAAAAAGGTAAAAGAGTTAGTACCATCCTATAGTTGAAGGATGTCTTCTTCATTGTGCAAACAAAGATCTTGCTGTTATTCGTTGCTAGTTTCTTTATCCTGACAATCTTTCTGAGTTTCTTGACTTGACTGATATTCATGGGCATCTCATTTCCCTATATGCAAAACGGGTCGAACTGTGGGTCTAAAACTTTGACAGCAGGACCTACATGTGCAAGACTAAATTATTAAAAACCTAAATATTAGAATGGTTCCTGCAATTGCACAATAATGTGCTGTTAGACTTGGGGCCATGCGTGTGCAAACCTCGATGGTAAACCTCATCAGTGCCTCCCATTGTTTCCCTGCAACACATATAAGGTAGATATTGATCAGGTTAAGTGAGAGTTGACATAGGATCAGTAGAATATGTTAATGTAAAATAAACAAATTGCAGATCCAATAGATTAATTCGAGCCGCATGGAAAAGCCAGTTAACCAAACAAAGCATGCTAAAAAACTTGGAAATATAGCAATTGTATATGTTTCTCGTGTATTTAGTACAGCCAAATTCGATTTTTTCTGACATGCATAATAATATAAAATTGTACCCACAACAAATGAACATCACATTGCAAAATGAACCAACACTACTCACGATGCTGCTAACACAACACTACGATCAGAGACCCTTTGACGAAACTGTTTGCGATGCATTATTCGCTAACGGTGATGCAAAAAAACGTCAAAAAAGATGCAAAACGTTTGCGATGAAGGATACATCAAACACGGTTCAGATTTTAGTTGCGTGTGCGATGCGGGGCATATGATTTAGTTCAATTAATTGTTTGCGATGAGGCGGAACAAAAGAAACGGGCAGCTAGATGAAGGCGTGTGCGATATACGACATACAGTTCACTCAGATGAACTGTTTGTGATGAGGCGGAACAACATAAACGGGCAGCCAGATGAAGGTGTGTGTGATATACGGCATACAGTTCACTCGGATGAACTATTTGTGATTAGGCAACACAAAAGTAACGGTTAGCCAGATCAAGGTGTGTGCGGTATACGGCATACGGTTCATTGCATAAGCGGTTTGTGTTGAGCCAAGAGAATAGAAACGTTTCACATAAAGAAGATGTGTGTAATACGCGGCAAACATCCAATTACATAGGTGGCTAGTACACACATGACATTTCCACACACCAAAGTAAACTATTACATGCATAATTGACTAGGATAAACGATCATCTGATCATCATCTACTTCTTGTGCTAGCTTGATGTTCGTGAGTTTCCATTAATTGATGGTGTTTTATGAACACGCCACCATTTCCCGCCATTTCCTCACCGGTTTCCTACCACCCAGCGATATTGCGCATAAACCTAGGTGGCGCGCGACGCACGGAGGAAACAAGCGCTGCCTGTAGCACATCCACCTTTTCCAAGCATGCCAACCCACCAAAGTGCCGCCTCTGCCATCAACCTCGTCGATGAGGAAAACGAGAAGGCGCCACCGCCCGTCGAGGCCGAGGGGCTCCCCGGCAACGCGATGGACGATGTCGTGATGCACTTCATCGCCAGGGTTGAGTAGACCCTTGACGCATGGCGCTTCAGTGCCGCGGATCAAGATAGGCATGTCAGCGCCGAGAGGCTGCAGCTTACCGCACAACATGATCAATGGCGCACCGCAGAGCAAGCTAGGTGCGTCCGCGCCGATAGGCTGCGGCTCGCCGCACGGCAAGACCGTTGGAGCGCCGCAGAGCGAGAGGCGCGCCGCACAACAAGAGCGGATCCATCGGCGCTTTCCTGCTGTCGGCAGGGTGTTGCAGCTGCGTACATGTCCCGTCAGTACCCCCATTCCTCGCCAGGAGTGGGCAGAGGCCCTCTGCACCGTACTTGCACCAGAGGCCGGCCGCGACGTACTTGCACGGGACGCCCGCCGTGCCGTTCGCATGGGTTGCGTCGTTCGCCTTGTCCGCGGCCCGCTCGATGCCAACGCGCTGGTCGCTAGGCTCGACCGCCTCCTTGGCCCAGGTGTCCACCTGGGTGCAGTAGAGGAACATGGCCGTCGCATCCTCGAGCTGGTGATCTCCGATGAAATAGCCAACCTGGAGATCAAGATCACGCTCTAGATGTGCCGCGAGCATGTCGACCGCTTGGATGAACGCCTGCACAAGTTCAGGCAGAGCCAAGAGCTACCATAGGCAAGCGCTGCTGGTCATGGTCTCATGGACGCGTTTTATTTTGTTGGTCATGGTCTCATGGTCTCATAGGTGGATCGCTATGTATTCACAGCAATCATAATATTGCTTTGTTTATTGCTCTGTTTCAATGTGTGTACTCTGTTTTCCGTTCTTATATGTTCAGTTTCAATGTGTGTATATATATGCTTTCCATTCTGTATATGTTGATGATAATAGCTAGATACAAGTTAGTATACAAAAACAGATAGAAAATGGAATTCATAATATATATATATATATATATATATTAATTGTTCATTATTTCATCACAGAATATATATAATATCATCACATATACGCGATGATACTTAACTACTAGGTACAATGCATAAAATTGAAAACGAACAATACTAAAACTAATAATCCCTCATGGGGGCAGTATTGCGGCAGCCCCTCACCAGCAGCTCCTTGGTGCGCGGCGTCTTCCCAGCACGGAGGCAGTACTCCGCCTCCTCCACCTCGCAGCGCTTGACGTACCGATCTGCCTCTTCCTGGCGGACGAGCGCGAACGATCTTGCCATTTCGTTGGGCGCCCACTGGAGCTCCTCGTCGGTGGCACGCTGGAGCTTATCAGCCCACCACCACACAGTGATGAGGCGCCTAGCGCCTTTGACATTCCTCGCGAAGTACCCGTCTTCGTACACCTCTTCCGCACGACGACGCGCCCGCCCCCAAAGCTCCACCACCTCCTTTTTCCAGGTGGCATCACGGGCTTCACAGGCTGCCTAGTACCTGGCTTCCTCCTCCGCCATCTCCTTCTTGAATGCCACTTGCCTGGCTTTGTCAGCCGGCGGCAGCGACTTCCACAGACAAAGATTGTACTGGCCCCAAAACCAATCCGAAGTTGGGTGGTCCGGCGCAACCTCGTCCGACGGAGCATAGGGGTCCTCGTCGTCGCTGCTCTTTGACTGAGCATCCTCGAGGGGCGGCGACTCCTTGTCGGCGCGTGGGCATATCGGCGGCGCCATGGAAGATATTTGAGAGAGAGGGAGAGGGAGGGAGAGAGAGAGGGCGATCGAGGGAAGGATGTAGATGAGAATGCAAGAGGGACGATGTGAGCAAGGTAGTATTTATTGGCAGCCGGAATCTAGATCGACGGGAACAGTACACACGCCGGTCGCTGGAATTTACGAGTACTGTAATTTGAATTACACGCGATTCCTGCAGCAAAATCCATGTGTGAACTTAAAAGCTGACGATTTCCAATACAGAATCGTGTATGATTAATAACCCGTGTAGAGTGCCAATCGTGTGGGGCCCAATTGTCTTGCCAGATCTTTACATTTTCTTTTTTGAACACCAGATATTTACATCCTCTGTTTTTTTTAACTCGCACACAAGTACACAAAAATTTGACTTTTCAAACCGTTATGGTTAGCCGTTGCACGTAGATGTAGTTCAAATTTGAATTATGGTCATTAAATGGCTAGAAAATCACTTAAATGTCCTTAAAAGGTTAAATGAACCCTAGAATTTTCCAAATTTTCACATGACAGTTGTATTAGTGCATGTTAATTGTAGAAAAAAATTGAAGGCCATAAGAGGAAGCTATCTCATGTTCGTCATCAAACATACATTGTTCCCTCTTGGAAACACGAGCCTTCTAGTGAGTTGCTACGGTTTGTGAGGGGTGTGTGTCCAAACTTTCGTCAAATAGGCCAATTTTTTACCACATCATCTTGGTGGCATGACATTACATCAAGCAAGGTTTCATGTTTTTTTGATCATTTTTAATTTTTTTGGAATTAAAATGCCATGGCACTCCATGCATGTGTCCATGTCGTGACACCAATATGTTTGAAAATTCCTTCTAATTTACTGCACATGGAATTAAGTCGCACACAAGTACACAAATATGATTTTTCAAACCATTATGGTTAGCTGTTGCATGTAGATGTTGTTCAAATTAGAATTACGGTCATTAAATGGCTAGAAAATCACTTAAATGTCTTTTAAAAGGTCAAATGACCCCTAGAATTTTCCAAATTTTCACATAACAGCTGTATTATAGTGCATGTTAAATGTAGAAAAAAATTGAAGGTCGTAAGAGGAAGCTATCTCCTGTTCGTCATCAGACATGCATTGTTCCCTCTCGGAACCACGAGCCTTCTAGTGAGTTGCTCCGGTTTGTGAGGGGTGTGTGTCCAAACTTTCATCAAAGAGGCCAATTTTTTACCACATCATCTTGGTGGCATGACATTACATCAAGCAATGTTTCATATTTTTCTGATCATTTTTTAATTTTGTGGAATTAAAATTGTTGGGGAACGTAGTAATTTCAAAAATTTCCTACGCACACGCAAGATCATGGTGATGCATAACAACGAGAGGGGAGAGTGTTGTCCACGTACCCTCGTAGACCGACAGCGGAAGCGTTATCACAACGCGGTTGATGTAGTCGAACGTCTTCACGATCCGACCGATCAAGTACCGAACGCACGGCACCTCCGAAGTTCTACACACGTTCAGCTCGATGACGTCCCTCGAACTCCGATCCAGCCGAGTGTTGAGGGAGAGTTTCGTCAGCACGACGGCGTGGTGACGATGATGATGTTCCACCGACGCAGGGCTTCGCCTAAGCTCCGCAACGGTATTATCGAGGTGTAATTTGGTGGAGGGGGGCACCGCACACGGCTAAGAGATCTCAAGGATCAATTGTTGTGTCTATGGGGTGCCCCCCTGCCCCCGTATATAAAGGAGCAAGGAGGAGGCAGCCGGCCAAGGGAGAGGCGCGCCAAAGGGGGGAGTCCTACTCCCACCGGGAGTAGGACTCCTCCTTTCCTTGTGGGAGTAGGAGAAGGGAAGGGGGAAGGAGAAAGAAGGAAGGGGGCGCCCCCCCTCCCTAGTCCAATTCGGACTAGCCCATGGGGAGGGGTGCGGCCACCCTTTGGGGTCTTTCTCTCCTTTCCCGTATGGCCCATTAAGGCCCAATACGAATTCCCGTAACTCTCCGGTACTCCGAAAAATACCCGAATCACTCGGAACCTTTCCGAAGTCCGAATATAGTCGTCCAATATATCGATCTTTACGTCTCGGCCATTTCGAGACTCCTCGTCATGTCCCCGATCTCATCCGGGACTCCGAACTCCTTCGGTACATCAACATACATAAACTCATAATAAAACTGTCATCGTAACTTTAAGCGTGCGGACCCTTCGGGTTCGAGAACTATGTAGACATGACCGAGACACCTCTCCGGTCAATAACCAATAGCGGGACCTGGATGCCCATATTGGCTCCCACATATTCTACGAAGATCTTTATCGGTCAGACCGCATAACAACATACGTTGTTCCCTTTGTCATCGGTATGTTACTTGCCCGAGATTCGATCGTCGGTATCTCGATACCTAGTTCAATCTCGTTACCGGCAAGTCTCTTTACTCGTTCCGTAATACATCATCCCGTAACTAACTCATTAGTCACAATGCTTGCAAGGCTTATAGTGATGTGCATTACCGAGTGGGCCCAGAGATACCTCTCCGACAATCGGAGTGACAAATCCTAATCTCGAAATACGCCAACCCAACAAGTACCTTTGGAGACACCTGTAGAGCACCTTTATAATCACCCAGTTACGTTGTGACGTTTGGTAGCACACAAAGTGTTCCTCCGGTAAACGGGAGTTGCATAATCTCATAGTCATAGGAACATGTATAAGTCATGAAGAAAGCAATAGCAACATACTAAACGATCGGGTGCTAAGCTAACGTAATGGGTCATGTCAATCACGTCATTCTCCTAATGAGGTGATCCCGTTAATCAAATGACAACTCATGTCTATGGCTAGGAAACATAACCATCTTTGATTAACGAGCTAGTCAAGTAGAGGCATACTAGTGACACTTTGTTTGTCTATGTATTCACACATGTATTATGTTTCCGGTTAATACAATTCTAGCATGAATAATAAACATTTATCATGATATAAGGAAATATATAATACTTTATTATTGCCTCTAGGGCATATTTCCTTCAGTCTCCCACTTGCACTAGAGTCAATAATCTAGTTCACATCGCCATGTGATTTAACATCAATAATTCACATCACCATGTGATTAACACCCATAGTTCACATCTCTATGTGACCAACACTCAAAGGGTTTACTAGAGTCAATAATCTAGTTCACATCGCTATGTGATTAACACCCAAAGAGTACTAAGGTGTGATCATGTTTTGATTGTGAGATAATTTTAGTCAACGGGTCTGTCACATCCAGATCCGTAAGTATTTTGCAAATTTCTATGTCTACAATGCTCTGCACGGAGCTACTCTAGCTAATTGCTCCCACTTTCAATATGTATCTAGACCGAGACTTAGAGTCATCTAGATTAGTGTCAAAACTTGCATCGACGTAACCCTTTACGACGAACCTTTTGTCACTTCCATAATCGAGAAACATATCCTTATTCCACTAAGGATAATTTTGACCGCTGTCCAGTGATCTACTCCTAGATCACTATTGTACTCCCTTGCCAAAATCAGTGTAGGGTATACAATAGATCTGGTACACAGCATGGCATACTTTATAGAACCTATGGCCAAGGCATAGGGAATGACTTTCATTCTCTTTCTATCTTCTGCCGTGGTCGGGCTTTGAGTCTTACTCAATTTCACACCTTGTAACACAGGCAAGAACTCTTTCTTTGACTGTTCTATTTTGAACTACTTCAAAATCTTGTTAAGGTATGTACTCATTGAAAAAACTTATCAAGCGTTTTGATCTATCTCTATAGATCTTGATGCTCAATATGTAAGCAGCTTCACCGAGGTCTATCTTTGAAAAACTTCTTTCAAACACTCCTTTATGCTTTGCAGAATAATTCTACATTATTTCTGATCAACAATATGTCCTTCACATATACTTATCAGAAATGCTGTAGTGCTCCCACTCACTTTCTTGTAAATACAGGCTTCACCGCAAGTCTGTATAACACTATATTCTTTGATCAACTTATCAAAGTATATATTCCAACTCCGAGATGCTTGCACCAGTCCATAGATGGATCGGTGGAGCTTGCATATTTTGTTAGCACCTTTAGGATTGACAAAACCTCCTGGTTGCATCATATACAACTCTTCTTTAATAAATCCATTAAGGAATGCAGTTTTGTTTATCCCTTTGCCATATTTCATAAAATGCGGCAATTGCTAACATGATTCGGACAGACTTAAGCATAGATACGAGTGAGAAACTCTCATCGTAGTCAACATCTTGAACTTGTCGAAAACCTTTTGCGACAATTCTAGCTTTGTAGATAGTTACACTACTATCAGCGTCCGTCTTCCTCTTGAAGATCCATTTAATCTCAATGGCTCGCCGATCATTGGGCAAGTCAATCAAAGTCCATACTTTGTTCTCATATATGGATCTTATCTCAGATTTCATGGCCTCAAGCCATTTTGCGGAATCTGGGCTCACCATCGCTTCTTCATAGTTCGTAGGTTCGCCATGGTCTAGTAACATGACCTCCAGAAGAGGATTACTGTACCACTCTGGTGCGGATCTTACTCTGCTTTACCTATGAGGTTTGGTAGTAACTTGATCTGAAGTTACATGATCATCATCATTAACTTCCTCACTAATTGGTGTAGGAGTCACAGGAACAGATTTCTGTGATGAACTACTTTCCAATAAGGGAGCAGGTACAGTTACCTCATCAAGTTCTACTTTCCTCCCACTCACATCTTTCGAGAGAAACTCCTTCTCTAGAAAGGATCCATACTAAGCAACGAATGTCTTGCCTTCGGATCTGTGATAGAAGGTGTACCCAACTGTCTCCTTTGGGTATCCTATGAAGATACATTTCTCCGATTTGGGTTTGAGCTTATCAGGATGAAACTTTTTCACATAAGCATCACAACCCCAAACTTTAAGAAACGACAACTTTGGTTTCTTGCCAAACCACAGTTCATAAGGCGTCGTCTCAACGGATTTTGATGGTGCCCTATTTAACGTGAATGTAGCTGTCTCTAATGCATAACCCCAAAACGATAGTGGTAAATTGGTAAGAGACATCATAGATTGCACTATATCCAATAAAGTACGGTTATGACGTTCGGACACACCATTATGCTGTGGTGTTCCAGGTGGCGTGAGTAGTGAAACTATTTCACTTTGTTTTGACTGAAGGCCAAACTCGTAACTCAAATATTTTACCTCTGCGATCATATCGTAGAAACTTTTATTTTCTTGTTACGATGATTCTCCACTTCACTCTGAAATTCTTTGAACTTTTCAAATGTTTCAGACTTGTGTTTCATCAAGTAGATATACCCATATCTGCTCAAATCATCTGTGAAGGTCAGAAAATAATGATACCTGCTGCGAGCCTCAATATTCATCGGACCACATACATCTGTATGTATGATTTCCAACAAATCTGTTGCTCTCTCCATAGTTCCGGAGAACGGCGTTTTAGTCATCTTGCCCATGAGGCACGGTTCGCAAGCATCAAGTGATTCATAATCAAGTGATTCCAAAATCCCATCAGTATGGAGTTTCTTCATGCGCTTTACACCAATATGACCTAAACGGCAGTGCCACAAATAAGTTGCACTATCATTATTAACTTTGCATCTTTTGGCTTCAATATTATGAATATGTGTATCACTGAGATCCAACAAACCATTTTCGTTGGTGTGTATGACCATAAAAGGTTTTTATTCATGTAAACAGAACAACAATTGTTCTCTAACTTAAATGAATAACCGTATTGCAATAAACATGATCAAATCATATTCATGCTCAACGCAAACACCAAATAACACTTATTTAGTTTCAACACTAATCCCGAAAGTATAGGGAGTGTGCGATGATGATCATATCAATCTTGGAACTACTTCCAACACACATCGTCACCTCGCCTTTTACTAGTCTCTGTTTATTCTGCAACTCCGTTTTCGAGTTACTACTCTTTAGCAACTGAACCAGTATCAAATACTGAGGGGTTGCTATAAACACTAGTAAGTACACATCAATAACATGTATATCCAATATACCTTTGTTCACTTTGCCATCCTTCTTATCCACCAAATACTTGGGGCAGTTCCGCCTCCAGTGACCAGTTCCTTTGCAGTAGAAGCACTTAGTCTCAGGCTTAGGACCAGACTTAGGCTTCTTCACTTGAGCAGCAACTTGCTTGCCGTTCTACTTGAAGTTCCCCTTCTATCCCTTTGCCCTTTTCTTGAAACTAGTGGTCTTGTTAACCATCAACACTTGATGTTTTTCTTGATTTCTACCTTCGTCGATTTCAGCATCACGAAGAGCTTGGGAATTACTTTCGTCATCCCTTGCATACTATAGTTCATCACGAAGTTCTACTAACTTGGTGATGGTGACTAGAGAATTCTGTCAATCACTATTTTATCTGGAAGATTAACTCCCACTTGATTCAAGCGATTGTAGTACCCAGACAATCTGAGCACATGCTCACTAGTTGAGCGATTCTCCTCCATCTTTTAGCTATAGAACTTGTTGGAGACTTCATATCTCTCAACTCGGGTATTTGCTTGAAATATTAACTTCAACTCCTGGAACATCTCATATGGTCCATGACGTTCAAAACGTCTTTGAAGTCCCGATTCTAAGCCGTTAAGCATGGTGCACTAAACTATCAAGTAGTCATCATATTGAGCTAGCCAAACGTTCATAACGTCTGCATCTGCTCCTGCAATAGGTCTGTCACCTAGCGGTGCATCAAGGACATAATTTTTCTGTGCAGCAATGAGGATAATCCTCAGATCACGGATCCAATCCGCATCTTTGCTACTAACATCTTTCAACATAATTTTTCTCTAGGAACATATCAAAAATAAACACAGGGAAGCAACAACGCGAGCTATTGATCTATAACATAATTTGCAAAATACTATCAGGACTAAGTTCATGATAAATTTAAGTTCAATTAATCATATTACTTAAGAACTCCCACTTAGATAGACATCTCTCTAATCATCTAAGTGATTACGTGATCCAAAGCAACTAAACCATGTCCGATTAACACGTGAGATGGAGTAGTTTCAATGGTGAACATCACTATGTTGATCATATCTACTATATGATTCACGCTCGACCTTTCGGTCTCTGTGTTCCGAGGCCATATCTGTACATATGCTAGGCTCGTCAAGTTTAACCTGAGTATTCCGCGTGTGCAACTGTTTTGCACCCGTTGTATTTGAACGTAGAGCCTATCACACCCGATTAACACGTAGTGTCTCAGCACGAAGAACTTTTGCAACAGTGCATACTCAGGGAGAACACTTTTATCTTGAAATTTTAGTGAGAGATCATCTTATAATGCTACCGTCAAACAAAGCAAGATAAGATGCATAAAAGATTAACATCACATGCAATCAATATAAGTGATATGATATGGCCATCATCATCTTGTGCTTGTGATCTCCATCTCCGAAGCACCGTGCTTGTGATCTCCATCTCCGAAGCACCGTCATGATCACCATCGTCACCGGCGCGACACCTTGATCTCCATCGTAGCATCGTTGTCGTCTCGCCAACTTATTGCTTTTACGACTATCGCTACCGTTTAGTGATAAAGTAAAACTATTACATGGCGATTGCATCTCATACAATAAAGCGACAACCATATGGCTCCTGCCAGTTGCCGATAACTCGGTTACAAAACATGATCATCTCATACAACACATTATATCACATCATGTCTTGACCATATCACATCACAACATGCCCTGCAAAAACAAGTTAGACGATCTCTACTTTGTTGTTGCATATTTTACGTGGCTGCTACGGGCTTAGCAAGAACCGTTCTTACCTACGCATCAAAACCACAACGATAGTTTGTCAAGTTGGTGCTGTTTTAACCTTCGCAAGGACCGGGCGTAGCCACACTCGGTTCAACTAAAGTGAGAGAGACAGACACCCGCCAGTCACCTTTAAGCAACGAGTGCTCCGAACGGTGAAACCAGTCTCGCGTAAGCGTACGCGTAATGTCGGTCCGGGCCGCTTCATCTCACAATACCGCTGAACCAAAGTATGACATGCTGGTAAGCAGTATGACTTATATCGCCCACAACTCACTTGTGTTCTACTCGTGCATAGCATCAACGCATAAAACCAGGCTCGGATGCCACTGTTGGGGAACGTAGTAATTTCAAAAAATTTCCTACGCACACGCAAGATCATGGTGATGCATAGCAACGAGAGGGGAGAGTGTTGTCCACGTACCCTCGTAGACCGACAGCGGAAGCGTTATCACAACGCGGTTGATGTAGTCGAACGTCTTCACGATCCGACCGATCAAGTACCGAACGCACGGCACCTCCGAAGTTCTACACACGTTCAGCTCGATGACGTCCCTCGAACTCCGATCCAGCCGAGTGTTGAGGGAGAGTTTCGTCAGCACGACGGCGTGGTGACGATGATGATGTTCCACCGACGCAGGGCTTCGCCTAAGCTCCGCAACGGTATTATCGAGGTGTAATTTGGTGGAGGGGGGCACCGCACACGGCTAAGAGATCTCAAGGATCAATTGTTGTGTCTATGGGGTGCCCCCTGCCCCCGTATATAAAGGAGCAAGGAGGAGGCAGCCGGCCAAGGGAGAGGCGCGCCAAAGGGGGGAGTCCTACTCCCACCGGGAGTAGGACTCCTCCTTTCCTTGTGGGAGTAGGAGAAGGGAAGGGGGAAGGAGAAAGAAGGAAGGGGGCGCCCCCCCTCCCTAGTCCAATTCGGACTAGCCCATGGGGAGGGGTGCGGCCACCCTTTGGGGTCTTTCTCTCCTTTCCCGTATGGCCCATTAAGGCCCAATACGAATTCCCGTAACTCTCCGGTACTCCGAAAAATACCCGAATCACTCGGAACCTTTCCGAAGTCCGAATATAGTCGTCCAATATATCGATCTTTACGTCTCGGCCATTTCGAGACTCCTCGTCATGTCCCCGATCTCATCCGGGACTCCGAACTCCTTCGGTACATCAACATACATAAACTCATAATAAAACTGTCATCGTAACTTTAAGCGTGCGGACCCTTCGGGTTCGAGAACTATGTAGACATGACCGAGACACCTCTCCGGTCAATAACCAATAGCGGGACCTGGATGCCCATATTGGCTCCCACATATTCTACGAAGATCTTTATCGGTCAGACCGCATAACAACATACGTTGTTCCCTTTGTCATCGGTATGTTACTTGCCCGAGATTCGATCGTCGGTATCTCGATACCTAGTTCAATCTCGTTACCGGCAAGTCTCTTTACTCGTTCCGTAATACATCATCCCGTAACTAACTCATTAGTCACAATGCTTGCAAGGCTTATAGTGATGTGCATTACCGAGTGGGCCCAGAGATACCTCTCCGACAATCGGAGTGACAAATCCTAATCTCGAAATACGCCAACCCAACAAGTACCTTTGGAGACACCTGTAGAGCACCTTTATAATCACCCAGTTACGTTGTGACGTTTGGTAGCACACAAAGTGTTCCTCCGGTAAACGGGAGTTGCATAATCTCATAGTCATAGGAACATGTATAAGTCATGAAGAAAGCAATAGCAACATACTAAACGATCGGGTGCTAAGCTAACGTAATGGGTCATGTCAATCACGTCATTCTCCTAATGAGGTGATCCCGTTAATCAAATGACAACTCATGTCTATGGCTAGGAAACATAACCATCTTTGATTAACGAACTAGTCAAGTAGAGGCATACTAGTGACACTTTGTTTGTCTATGTATTCACACATGTATTATGTTTCCGGTTAATACAATTCTAGCATGAATAATAAACATTTATCATGATATAAGGAAATATATAATACTTTATTATTGCCTCTAGGGCATATTTCCTTCAAAAATGCCATGGCACTCCATGCATGTGTCCATGCCATGACACCAATATGTTTGAAAATTCCTTCTAATTTACTACACATGGAATTAACTCGCTCAGAAATACACAAATATGATTTTTCAAACCGTTATCGTTAGCTGTTGCATGTAGATGTAGTTCAAATTTGAATTACGATCATTAAATGGCTAGAAAATCACTTAAATGTATTTAAAAGGTCAAATGACCCCTGAAATTTTCCAAATTTTCACATGACAATTGTATTAGTGCACGTTAAATGTAGAAAAAAAATTTGAAGGACGTAAGAGGAAGGTATCTCCTGTTCGTCATCAAACATGCATTGTTCCCTCTCGGAACCACGAGCCTTCTAGTGAGTTGCTCCGGTTTGTGAGGGGCGTGTGTCCAAACTTTCCTCAAACATGCCAATTTTTTTACCACATCATCTTGGTGGCATGACATTACATCAAGCAATGTTTCATATTTTTTTGATCATTTTTTATTTTTTTGGAATTAAAATGCCATGGCACTCCATGCATGTGTCCATGTCGTGAGACCAATATGTTTGAAAATTCCTTCTATTTTACTGCACATGGAATTAACTCGCACACAAGTACACAAATATGATTTTTTAAACCGTTATGGTTAGCTGTTGCATGTAGATGTAGTTCAAATTTCAATTACAGTCATTAAATGGCTAGAAAATCACTTAAATGTCTTTAAAAGGTCAAATGACCCCTAAAATTTTCCATATTTTCACATGACAGTTGTATTAGTGCATGTTAAAGGTAGAAAAAAATTGAAGGCCATAAGAGGAAGCTATCTCCCGTTCGTCATCAAACATGCATTGTTCTCTCTCGGAACCAAGAGCCTTCTAGTGAGTTGCTTCGGTTTGTGAGGGGTGTGTGTCCAAACTTTCATCAAACATGCCAATTTTTTTACCACATCATCTTGGTGGCATGACATTACATTAATCAAGGTTTCATGTGTTTCTGATCTTTTTTTAATTTTTTGGAATTTAAATGGCATGGCACTCCATGCTTAATTGTGTCATAGCCGTGAGACCAATATGTTTGAAAATTCCTTCCAATTTACTGCACATGGAATTAACACGCACACAAGTACACAAAATATGACTTTTCAAACTCTTATGGTTAGTTGTTGCATGTACATGTAGTTCAAATTTGAATTACGGTCATTAAATGGCTAGAAAATCACTTAAATGTCTTAAAAGGTGAAATGACCCCTGAAATTTTCCAAAATTTGACATGACAGTTGCATTAGTACTATAAATTTTCTCGTACATTTAAAACACCATTCGTTGTCACTTTACTCCAAATTCGTCTTTCACAACTAATAAAAAATATCAACAACATCACACACAGTTTTTTGTAGGAACCGTTTGAGATGAAAATTCCTGGGTCTATTAAGTCTTCCTCCTTAGGCTTCGCCGGCTCGTCTGCTCCAGTGTCGGCAACCCCCGAATCCGTGAATCCCGATCCCCATTCCCGCAACCCCTTCTTGCAAAGATGACGCCTTGGAAACGCTTCGTGAAGGCCCGTACGGTGGCCACGTCCTCCCCGAGCGCCACCGGCTGCGCCGAGAGCGCGGCCGCCTACGCCGAGAGTGCCGCCGCATCCGCATCGAGCGCGGCCGCATCCGTCGAGAGGGCATCTACGGCAGCCGACGGGGGATCTGCAGTAGCCGAGACGGCTACAGCAGCTACTGCGACGACGGCTGCAAACGCCGAGAGCGCTCGAGCTGCCGTCCGTGCTGCCGATGTCGCCCTGGCCTGGGTCGAGGCCATCCACGCCAAGATCGAGGACGCACACTCCAAGATATTCCAGGCCACCTTGGAATCCAGCATGCAACCCATGTCTGAAAAGGCAGCGGTGGACATGGAGGACCTGCTTCCTCAGGAGATCACCGAGAGGGAGCTGGAGATGCAGGAGGCGGCGGAGATCGAGGAGCGCTGGGAGGAGGAATTGCACGTGGCCGAGGTCGAGGTAGAGAAGAGTCTGTCCATCGAGGAATCGGTGGTGGAGTTCCAACACAAGCTCTGGCGCAGCCACTACTACGAGTGCTACAACCTTGAGGGCGGCGCCGAGGACGAGGACGCGGTCGAGTTCAGCAGGGGGGCGCGGAGTGCACCAATGGCGGCATGTCGCCAGGACAAGTCATCCACGTCTCATCTCACACCGGCGATGCATAGGCCAGTGCGGCAGCATATTTGTTAAAATTATGCGTACTTAGGCTTCGTTTTTAATGCTGGTCTTTTGTTAGAGCAATGTTTAGGTCAACTAGCTCTATTTAATTACTAAAATTGCTCGATTCAGTAAGTGTGGTATGTGTGCTGTATGCTCTTTTGTATGCCCAAATTAGCAAGCGATGTTAAATTATGCAATGACGTGGATGAGGACAGTACCCAGGGAAATTTCCACCAAAATTTGAATTATCAAACTCATCCCATGCGCGTAAAGCAGAAGAATCGTTTGCGATGCACGCAATCGTTCAAAGTGAATGGTGTCCGGCGGCACCGCGCGCAAAGTTTCCCTCCACATTTCGAAATTTTTGGCCTACCGCCAAAATATCTACCCCCGCCCCCCTTCCCCACTCCCTTTTCTCCCCGACCACAAGTCACATTTCCCTTTTTTCCTCTTTCCTTCCTTCCTAAGTTATAGTCGCTTCCTCGCTTGCTTCCTCGCTCTCGTCGTCTCGCATCCTACCGCCAAGGTCGCCATGGTCGTCTTCAATGACCTCTCCAGTGGTTCCTCCGACGATGACGACTCCTTCACCACCCGGGTATGCCTCTCTTATCTCTCTCGGGCTATGACGTGGAATGAAGGATTTTAACCCGGCTGCCGATTTGAGTCATTTCTTCCTCTTGTAGCTCCCTGTGACCATCAGTTGCAACGAATGTCACCATCAATCTCCATGCGTGAAGTTAGTTGCGTTTGAATCTGTGGACAGTGGGAGGAAGTTTCTGGCATGTGTAGAGAAGGTTAGCCCCTCTTTCATTGTCACAATTCATTTGTTAGATGTGATGCAGACACTGTCATGGTCCCAACCCATTCATACCACACCTTCAACCAAACGCATCCTAAGACAGTGTCACAGTCTGTACCTAGTATCTAAAAATGTTGCCATCTCATCAGCGGTGCCATTAGAAAATTATTTGGCACCGCTTCAGCAGTTTGTGCAGCCAACTTTGGTCCACACATCCGAGCAGCCAAGCAGTAAAATATTAAATCTTTATGGCACGAAGGAACTGGGCATCGGAGCAACTAGGTGCTCCGGAGTCCGGGTCCCTGATTTTTTTCCGCTGCATCAGCTTGCCAGTGCAGGGCACCGGTGCGAAATGTAGCAACAGTTGTCTTTACACCGGTTTTGGCATACATAGTGGACGACCTTAGTGCTATTAGTTCTATGTTACTAAATTTGTGCATGTACACACCTGTTAGTATCAATTTGCTGTCATCCAAACACTGTCGCTATGTTATTGCAGTTATATTTAGCTTCCTCATAAAATGTTCAATTTGTTATTTATAGTACATGAGTAAGAACTTGTAGCGTCGTTGTAGTTAATTATAGCTTCTGATGTTTCGAAATTTGGTTGTTGTCTCAGTAGCAATTAATTCATTTAAACATTGATCTTTTTGAGAAGATATGTCATAATTAATTTGTTTCTTCAGTTTTTCAAAATAAGTATTGGTGATTTTCTATGTTGCTATAAACCCATTTCCCCTACAATTGTTACTGATCTAGTTTTAAATATTATAGGATGAACGGAAGTGTTCTTACTTGGAGTGGGTTGATCAAGAGTGGCCAGAGTATTTGAAGATATGCCTAGCAAAGCTGTGGAGCATCTATGAGGAAGAGAACAGAGGTAGGCTTAGAGAAAGTGTTGTCAATGCTGAAGAATATTTGAAGATGCGGGATAAAAAGAGGAAGGTGGAGAATGAGCTTAGATTTTTTAAATCAGACTTTGCTAAGATGGTGTTGGTGAAGGAGGAGGCACTTTCCCAGTTGGCCAGTGCAAAGTAGATTCTTACTGAACTAACAGCAGAGGTGGATAAGACGAGCCTGGATGATCTCGATTAGGGAAATGAATATATTGTTCTAATATTGTTCTTATGAAGCTGAACTAGCTATATGTTGTACTCTGCTGTTTTCAAGTAGCTATCATACTGTGATGTTAAAATATATTTATGTGCCTGGTATGAAATTGGCAAACAGCTGTTCGATATGAAATGTGAATTTGTGTAATACTGGAATTACAAATTGTGAACTAATAAACCTGCTAAATGGGTCATGGAACTTTGCAAACGGTTCTAGCAGTAAAAGCGCTTGTGATGGATAGCCCAATGCCACACAGTTTTCTTCATCAAATCGTGTGTGATTGAGTTGAATAAAAGCAAACGGTTAACCGAGGCAGAGCGTGTGTGATAGTTACACCTATCACACACGAGCCTATACATAAAACTATGTGGGATGTACATACGAACGAAAATGTTTTCCCTGGATTGACTGTGTGGGATGTACATACGAATGGAAACGATTTCCCTGGATTGACTATGTGGGATGTACATAAGAACGGAAACGTATTCCTTAGATTGACTGTGTGGAATGTACATAACAAACAGAAATGTTTGTTTGGGACTGACTGTGTGGGATGTACTTACGACCGGAACCGATTGGGCCTGTATAATCATATTTGATCGCTCGCCCATCGCACACGCCCTCATTTTGCCGAGCGTGTGTGCCAGGAGAGCCTATCCCGACGGTTTCTAGGTCGTGTGGGAAGGACCCCCTATCGCAATCACTCACCTGGCGACGGTTCCAAATTCCGTCACGGAAAGGGGTTAAAACCGTTTGTATAGCACCTCGTTGTACCAGTACAAACAGTTAACTAAGAACCTCATTGCAGAATAGAATGTATACTAGAAGATCAGCAGTTAAACAAACCAAGCATGCTTAAGAACTACTAGGAAATATAGCAATTGTTGAACCAACCTGTTAACTAAACATCACATTTCAAAAGATCAGAATGCATATTAACATTACAGAGGACAATTCACTAGAAGGCACCGATGGTGGGCTCGAGAAAACACTGTGAACTGTCACTTAAAGCAGTCAACCGTGTGGCAGCGTCCATGCGCGAGGCGTCCACGGTGGCCTCGACGGCGAGGTACTCCTCCAAGATTTTGTGGTCGGCATGCATGGCAGCCATCACGACCTCATCCGCGTGTGCGGTCGCGTTTTTCTTCTCCCCTGCCAGATGCTCATTGAGATCTTGCCTATACTGCTACAAAATGGCTATGGGCGGCGCTTATTTGGAGGATGAGGCGGTGATTTGGGTGGAAGGTGTCGCTCCGGCGGTCCGGGCATGCGGGATGGAGACGGAGGAGGATGGGGTGGGGTGTGGATTACCTGGCTATATCGACGACGTCACTTAGTAGGAAGGAGTGTCACCGACAAGGAGGCGACACTGCAAACAAGCAGTGAAGGTTTGAACTTGGAAAGGAAGGAGCAAACAGCGAAAATGTGGCTTTTGGTCGGGGGGAGGGGGCGGGGAGCTAGATATTTCTGTGGTTCCCGAAAGTTTTCGCTTGGTGCAGCGTAAAACTAGCGCGCAAGTGTGGTTGACGCGCGGGCTATGGACTGTAGCTGACAAAGCTTCCAGTGTAAGCCATACATGAGGGTGCCCCAAGATATATTTACTCCATCGCACACGATTCTTGCTAGTAAGCTGTTTGTGGTAGAGACATAGAGTTGATTTTTTTCATTCTGATTTGATAGATAAATGGGGTTACGGGAGGAAAGGGTGGTGTTTGAATTGCTAGAACATTTATCTGCAGTGAACATGCAACTATAGGAGTGTCGTGTTAAAATTTGGAATTATTCAAGGTTCGTTCGGCCTTTTTAATATATTAATTGAGTTTCTAGGCAGTTAATGTGCACAGTTCAAATTTGAACTACACGCACATGCTCCAGTGCACCAGATTGCGTTAAAAATTAATTGGGTGAATGTTTAGATCCCATGCAAGAAATGGGAATAATTTCAAACATCTGGACGTTGGGGCTCGTCCGTAAATATTGAGAAACTTGGTTTTAAAATTCCTATAATCCCAAACTCGCCTGAAAATAATGAAACTTGGTATGGTGTTATGACATGGCACCAACATGCTGTGGTAAAAAAAATTCTGGTTTGGGACAAGTTTTGGTATAAACTTCTTGCAAACCGGAGCTTCTCCCAAAAAGCATCATGGTTCCAAGAGGGAACGTGTCACCTCTGTGTGCGAAACGACAAACGCTGCCTCTTCCTACCTTTATTTATTTTTCAGAGGCAACATGCAACTATAGGAGTGTCGTGTTAAAATTTGGAATTGTTTAGGGTTCGTTTGGCCTTTTTATACATTATGTGAGTTTCTAGGCATTTAATGTGCATAATTCAAATTTGAACTACAGGCACATGCCCAGTGCACCAAACCGGGTTAAAAATCATATATGTGTCCTTGGGTGAATGCTTAGGTCCCATGCAAGAAATGGGAATGAATTCCAAACATCTGGGCGTCGTGGCTCGGCCTTAAACATTGAAAACCTGGTTTTACAATTCATGTAAATCCAAAACTCCCCTGAAAATCATGAAACTTGGCATGGCGTTATGATATGGCACCAACATGCTATGGTAAAAAAAGTCTGATTTGGGACAAGTTTTGGTATAAACTTCTTGCAAACCAGAGCTTCTCTCAAGAAGCCTCATGGTTTCTAGAGGGAACGTGTCCCCTCTATGTGTGAAATGACATACGTTGCCGCTTTCCGCCTTGATTTATTTTACAGAGGCAACATGCAACTATAGGAGTGTCATGTTAAAATTTGGAATTATTCAATGTTTGTGTGGCCTTTTTATACATCATTTGAGTTTATAAGAATTTAGTATGCATAATTCAAATTTGAACTACAAGC
Organism: Triticum aestivum; assembly: GCF_018294505.1. Classification (NCBI taxonomy): domain Eukaryota; kingdom Viridiplantae; phylum Streptophyta; class Magnoliopsida; order Poales; family Poaceae; genus Triticum; species Triticum aestivum. The sequence continues at coordinate 515,048,151 of NC_057802.1, read as the reverse complement.
ACATGCCCCAGTGCACCAAACCGGGTTGAAAAATCATATACGTGTCCTTGGGTGAATGTTTAGGTCCCATGCAAAAATGAGAATGAATTTCAAACATCTGGGCGTTGTGGCTCGGCCTAAAACATTGAGAAACCTAGTTTTAAAATTCATGTAAATCCAAAACTCGCCTGAAAATCATGAAGCTTGGCATGGTGTTAAGACATGGCACCAACATGTTGTGGTAAAAAAATGTCCGATTTGGGACAACTTTTGGTATAAACTTCTTACAAACCAGAGCTTCTCTAAAGAAGCATCATGGTTTCGAGAGGGAATGTGTCACCTCTGTGTGTGAAACGACATACGTTGACTCTTCCCGCCTTGATTTATTTTACAGAGGCAACATGCAACTATGGGAGTGTTGTGTTACAATTTGGAATTATTCAGGGTTCGTTTGACCTTTTCATACATTATTTGAGTTTCTAGGCATTTAATGTGCATAATTCAAATTTGAACTACAGGCACATGCCCCAGTGCACCGAACCGGGTTGAAAAATCATATACGTGTCCTCGGGTGAATGTTTAGGTCTCATGCAAGAAATGAGAATGAATTTCAAACATTTGGGCGTCGTCATCGTGGCTCGGCCGAAAACATTGAGTAACTTGGCTTTAAAATTCCTGAAAATCCAAAACTCGCGTGAAAATCATGAAGCTTGGCATGGTGTCATGACCTGGCACCAACGGGCTGTGGTAAAAAATGTATCCGATTTGGTACAAGTTTTGCTATAAGCTTCTTACAAACTGTGGCTTCTCTCAAGAAGCCCCATGGTTCCAAGAAGGAACATGTCACCTCTACATGTAAAAAAGACATACCTGCCTCTTGCCGCCTTGATTTATTTTACAGAGGCAACATGCAACTACTGGAGTGTCGTGATAAAATATGAAATTATTTAGGGTTCATTTTGCCTTTCTTACACATTATTTGATTATTCTAGGCATTTTGGAACAAATAGGTGCCAGTTATTATCGCAAAAAGTTGTATTATTCCAACCGTAGGCGTTCTTCATAGTAAAAAACTAACCATTTACTATCGTTGGTAGTTGTTTGATTAGACGGGACGCGTGCGAGCTATCTGCCACGCAGGCTTGATGGGATGCGTGCGAGCAGTCCGCCACGCTAGCGCAAGCGGTGCCCAAAATTTATTGGTGTTTTTGGTTTCAGCCACCTCGGGAAGGTACGTAGAACAGTCCCCTGCTCTTATCTATAAGCTCCGCCGCCGAGGATCGCTGCCTGCTACGATGCAGGATGAGCCGGCCAACAAGCGCGAGTGGGTCGAGCCAGAACCGCAAGAGCCTCCGGTGAGCGTGGACATCATCAACAGCCTCCCCGACGAGATGTTGGTAACCATCATATTCCTCCTCCCCATCAAATCGGACATGCAGCCACTATCCTCTCCCCGCAGTGGCGCCCCCTCTGGCACTCCGCCCCCTGGACGTCTTAGACGATGATGAGCTCTGCAGCGGGGAGCGCAAGCGCTTGGGCGCATTACCCCTAGCACTCCGCCCCCCCTAGACCTCATCGATGATGACGAGCTCTACAGCGGGGAGCGCAAACGTTTGAACGCATTGTCCCACATCCTCGCCACGCACCCTGGGTCGGTCAGACGCCTTGCCATCATCTGTAAGTTCTATTCCAACTACAAGGGCGAATCCAAGTTTCACGAGTGGTTCCTATCCCCCGCCCTAGATCGTCTTGAGGAGCTCGGCTTTCATGCTAGACATCCGCAATCGTTGCCGCCATCCGCGCTCCGCCTCGCGCCCATGCTGCGCCACGCTACGTTCAGGCAGTGCATTTTCCCTCAGCTTGATGTCGCGCCCGCTCTTCATCTCCCAGAACTGAAGCACCTCGAGCTCATGGGCATCCGCATCTCGAAGGAGGATTTGGAGCACCTGCTCGACGGATGTACAATGCTCGAGTACCTTCATCTTCAAGAATCAGGGTCATTGACGCACCGAAATTGACAGTGTTGGGCTATTCGTGTGATGAATTCTCCAAACTTGTTATTGGATCATTATCCGTTCAGGTACAACAGTCTTCTTCTTCTCCTTCTTCTTATTGGACATCACATTTTATCTAATTTTTGTTGATCTATGTTCGGCTGTCATCAAAAAAATGATTCCCAGAAGCTTGACCCCGTCTTTGCGCACAGTGAAGATCTTGGCACTACAGCGTGTCGACCCCGATCTGGATGAAGTTGTTAGATTCCTTAGATGCTTTCCATGCACGGGAAGCTATACATCGAGTTGATGCTCCTTTCCTGTTAATTGTTAACCACAACGGAGTTCAATTTGTTGTTAGTTTTACCCATGAGTACAATGACAAATGTAGTATAATTTCTAAAGTAAATTTGGAGGATTTCAATACATATATATTTTTGAGATGTTAATCATGAACGATTGAAGATAGCATGTCACTCTTCGTGTATTTTAGAAATCCTGCAAATCAAAGAGGCCCGAAGTGTTCAAAACTGCAGCTAGGCACTAATATATTGTCTTCGTTTGTAGATACAAGCAGGCCGGAAAGCGGGAAATGTGAGGCCAGATAACAATCCCATTAAATGCCTTGATCTCCATCTCATAGAAATTACTTTGAACGAGTACAGAGGCACCACACCAGATATTAAATTCTTCAGGTTCTTTGTTCAGAAAGCAAGTGTGCTCAAGGTAATGAGGTTTCCCAACATATAGTGCGCATAAGTGAAGGGTTTGCTAATCAGCGCAGGCATCTACAGCTGAAAGGAAAATGCTCTGCAAAAGCAGAATTTGAGTTTGTAACTTCATCTGACAGATTATACGGAAGTTACTGTATCAAGCCGCTATATGACTTCTCAGTGGCTGATCCTTTCGCAGAAATAATGCATAACCTAGATTCTAAAGAAGATGAATTTATTTGTAAGAACAGTTTGAACCTTGTAATCTTTGAATTTGGGCCTTGTAATGCTTGAATTTGAACCTTGTAATTGGTATTTGTGATATAACGTAATTGGATGTTTAAATTGGTTATGCAATCATGTCCTTATAAGTATATAATTATATATATATATATATATATATATATATATATATATATATGTTGGTGTTCTGTGGACAAAGCATAGATGTTGTGCAGACTGAGCAAATCACATTGCATACAGATTAAACTACGAAACCCGTCGGTGATTATTTCATCAATTGCTGACAATTGTTTACCACCAACCGTTTGCCCACAACACACACAGCTTGTTTGGAGCAATCGTCTGTGTTATTATAGGTCTTACCACACATTTTTGATTACTAGCCTGTTTGCCTCGTATCACACACATCTTGTTAAGTTGAACCATTTCTATTGTTTTGGCTCATCACAAACAGTTCATCCGAGTGAACTGTATGCCTTATATCGCACACACCATCATCTGGATTTTCGTCTCTGTTGTGTTGGGTAATCGCAAACAGTTCATCCGACTGAACTGTATGTTGTCTATCGCACACACCTTGATATGGCTGACCATTTCTGTTGTTCTGGCTCATCGCAATTAGTTCATATGGATCAACTGCATGCCACGTATTGCACACGCAACTCTAATCTAAATCATGTTTGATGTCTCCGCCATCGCAAACAGTTCGTATTATTGGGGACAGTTTTATTACGACACCTTTCGTGATTAATTCGTCACACACAGTTTCGTCGAAGGGTCTCTGATTGTAGTGTCGTGTTAGCAACATCCTGCATTAGTGTTACTAGTTAGCAAGTTTCTATGTGGGGGAGGCCTCTGCTAGCATGTCGTACCTTACTTAGAACTCTATGCACTTATGATTGGAACTATTGGAAAGCATCCGCAACTACCAAAGCTCATTAAGGTAAAACTCAACCATAGCATTAAGATAAATTGCCCCCTCCCCTTCAATCGCGTATACATCGGTTTCTATGGTAGGAAGAAGTTCATGTCGCTCTTGCCCCCAATGCATACTCCTTGATGGGAAGAGGTTCTCCCCTCTGGTCATTGGCCTCCATGGCGCCCGGAGGGGCGCGAGCCCTTCCGAGATTGGATCTCTCTCTGTTTTCTTCTCCGGTTCACGTATGTTTTCTGGCCTTTCACTGTTTCTTTTATAGCCAGAGATCCATGACTCTGATTGGGCATAAATTTTGGAGAGATTTTCGTTCAGAAATTAGCTTTCTTGCGGTGAAAGAAGGTCTCCAACTGACCTAAGGGCTGCCCACAAGCTCAACGGGCGCACCCCATGGCTTGTGGGGCCCTCAGGCACCATCTTGCGTTGATTCATAAAATATCTCCATTAATTTTCATCGTGTTTGGTCCTTCCTAGATATGGATTTTTGTGAAAAAACATGTAGAAAACAGGATCTGACACACGGCACTAGATTAATAAGTTGGTCCATAAAAAGTGCACCAAAACCATATATAATTAACGGATTTCTATTTTTGTGCCCCTCATTGCTTAGTCCTCCCCAGTTTTGCCAAGCACACTTCTTTTGCTCACTTTTGCCCTACACCGCGCCACCCACCCTCACCAATGCCCAAACGGGGTTTTGCCGTTGGTTAAGGGAGTTGAGTGTTTTTAGTGGCGCTGTTACTCACGAGTGGGGCACACCGTGCCAGCTGGTGGTCTCACAATCGGCCATGTGCGAGTCGCCGCATACATGAGTGGTCACATCATGGTCACGTCGGCGCTTTCACACATGGGGAGTATGCACCGTGTGGTTTCCTATGCGAGGAGTTGCGTCGCCGGTGTGCCTGGCAGGCGTCTATCAATGCATTTTATAGGCGCGTGGGGCGCACCAGCGTTCACTCACTCCTGTCCCAATCCTCTCCCTCCCTCTGCCGCCCCAAAACCTTCTCTATCATGTGCCTCAACCAAACCGTAGCCACCTCCACCGAACCCTAGTCGCCTCCCCTTCTACATCCCCAACAATGGTCGGCCACGGTCTGGCGGGAAGCAGCAGCTGGGGCCAACGCCATGCACTCTTCATTCTCGGCATGTCGCGTGCCCTTCGGGTTGAGGAGGCATCACTCCTTGCCCGCTGCGGCATCATGGTGCCGCCGAACACGTGCCTGCCAAGCGGATGGCACCTGAGCATCGGGGGGCTCCCGATGGAGCCTGTCCCCACTGTCGGCACGCCGGCCATGTCGTGCGCAATATGCAACTTTCGGCAGAGCCTGCTACCCGGAGGAGCGGTCGAAGCAGCACTACGTGCCCGGCAGCTCGCGATGGCCCGAGATCCTGGCAGAGGTGAACGCCACCCGCATCTAGCACTACGACCGCCTCTACCCATCGCCATCGCGGAACAACATCGACGAGAGGTACGCCTTCTGGGAAGGGCATACTTTCCCCGATGTCATCACCGTGTGCCGCGCCCATCTCGGTTTGCACGAGGGCAGTCGAGTTTTGTCGCTGCAGGCCACGCCCACATTTGTAGGAGGAGGCGCTGGTGCTAGCAGCAGTCGGGGCCTCCGCGTTCCTAAGCTAGAGCCAGCGGCGTCGGGGATGAGCTTCACCAAGCCGTTCCTACACATCCCAAAGCCAGAGCCGGGGACGAGCTCTCGTGGCCCCCTGCTCGTGCCCAAGCCCGAGCCTGGGATGGGCTATGGCGGAACCCTGCTCGAGCCCAAGCAGGAGCAGGAGCCGCCGCTGCTGGTGGAGTATAGGGGGCAGTGGCTAGCGAGCCCGGCGACCCTGCAGACCTGCTGGGGCTCCTCCAGGCGTTGTGCGAATTAACAAAGGGGTCGCATTGCCACCCTGATAACCCAGTGGACTCACCGGGGCTGCAACAGGTGGTCGTCACCTCGGTGGCTGACATCACCATCGACCTCGTGAGCGACAACGACGAGGACGAGAAGGAGGAGGACAACGAGGACTTTTTCGACGACAGTAGTAGCTCCGATGTGGACGGCGACGATCAGTAGCTTTGTTTAGGGTTTATGTGTGTACAAATTATAAACTTTAAATGAAATTTGGGTTGTTTGAATCTCCTATTTGAATGTAAGTAGCTATGCATGTTTGAATGTCCAATTTGTGCCCTGTTTGCTTGTGTGTGACAAGTGGTGACCCAAATTTCATGAAGATGCTAAAATAATTGGGTGCTTTCAATCAAACAATGTCAATTTTGTGAAGTTTTTTCAGACTTGTTGTATTGCAAGTTTAATACTTTTACCACAAACTAGTGCACATAAGATGGCTCAATGCAAAGGCATTTGCATTTTTGAGCCTTTTCATTTTCTTAGTTTTTTTCAAATTGGGGTCAAACTTGCAGTGTTGACCATTCATACAAAATGGTTTGGAATTTATACTTTCCTTGTCCCAAGTGCATCCACCACCAATATTGTAGCATACAATAATTTTTGGAAATTTTCAGGACCAATCTACATCACACTTGTAGTCCAAATTTAGAACTTTTCTGAAAATTCAGTAAAACTCAACTAAATGCATGGAATATAGCAATATTACATTAAAATTGCTGAAACCTGGTCAGTGGGCATCCGATGTGCCCTATTTTTGATGAAAAATGAAATGGAACAAATTTCAAATTATTTGAGGCACTTCCTTCACAAAAAAGGTCATTTCTAGGGCTTGGAAAATGAAAATTTTATTTTATTTTATTACAAAATAATTGCAAATTCCTATGAAACATTGTCCATAATGGTAACACCAATAGTTGTGCCAAATTTGGGCATGTTATCATGGATTTTTGCCATGTATGTGGCCATTTCCATGTGCATATGCCTTGAAATCCACACAAGTCCATTCTAGACAGGCCATTTTGTGAAGGTTTTTTTTCAAACTTGTTGTATTGCAAGTTTAATATTTTTCCACAAACTAGTGCACATAAGATGGCTCAATGCAAAGGCATTTGAATTTTTGAGCCTTTTTTCGTTTTCGTTGTTTTTTCTTCAAATTATGGTCAAAATTGCAGTGTTGACCATTCATACAAAATGGTTTGGAATTTCTACTTTCCTTGTCCCAAGTGCATCCGCCACACCAAATGGTTTGAATAAAACTATTAACACCCCGATGGTATACTACATATAGTGACTAAATGGTTGGTTTATCCTGCGCTTCGTTTAGTGCATAAAATGGTGATGACTGTTTCAAAAGTCATGTACACATACTTTGTCGGTTGGCTCTTGCGCCTCTCTTTGAGCGTGTGATCTCGGGGTCGAGTACTCTTCCTGGCTTAATAAGCCACCTTTTTTTCGATTGGCGCAGCCGCTGACAAAGGTGTCCAATAGCCGGTAACTGCGCCCACCACCTACGACCGTGAAGCCACTGACAAAGGTGTCCGACGCGCCAGTAACTGCGACCACCACCTACGACCACGTAGCCGATGACAGAGGTGTCCCACACGCCAGTAACTGTGACCACCACCTACGACCACGCATCCGCTGACAGAGTGTCCCACAAGTCAGTATATGCACCCGGCATCTACGAGTGGGCAGCCCCTGACAGGGGTGTCCCACGCGTCAGTAGCCATGCCCAATAACGGTCAAAGACTTAGACCCGACTACGAACACCCGTTTGGGCTTTTGCGAGTGTGGGCCACGCGATGGAGGGGAAAAGTGAGGAATGTCAAAGGGCATGGGCAAAACTGAGGAGAACTAAGCGATGAGGGGCATGAAAACAGAAATCCCTATAATTAGTGTAAATATCACATGAATACTTTATAAATTATAGATACATGGGAGATGTATCATCTCCATGCCTAAGTAATTAGACCAAGTCTCTGTGAATGGACAACATGGTCGACTTCTTTTACGCCTTCGACCGATCGTCGCCGCACTCAGATCTCCGCCTCCGGCAAGTTCCCATCCTCACTGATAGCTTCCTCAGTTCCTGAGGCCCTAGCGCAGTTTATCGGCATGTCCCCAAGTTGCCCCCTTCTCTAAGTCATTCTCCCCGCGCGTTCATGCTCCGATAGTCACCGTGTTCGTCCATGGCGTTGCCCCTGTTCCCCGCCTCGACTGAGCATGCCTACGTGCTCATGGTCAACTTCTCAACCATTTACCCCATCTACCATGCCCCCTCTGTCCCTCTTGCTAGATGGTCGTGTAGCGCCACTCGTTGCCTCTACTGGAACTCGTTGCGGCGCAACTCCAGCAACCCCATGGCCTCCAGCCACTCCAAGCGATTGCGCCTCGCACCCAAAAGTCGGTGTCTGCACACAAGCATGTGTCGCTGCCTTGTGCGTAGTGGACGTGATGGGTGGTCCATCCCTGAAAATAATATGCGCATGAGGAAATTTTATTGAGGGAGATAGAACTGACATGTGGGCCCCACATGTCATAACATTCAGCATACAGGTCAAACAAATGGTGTTCACTTTCAGTGCCAGGTGGACATGATGGTGGGCCATCCCTGTCATAATCATAGTTAGTTTTGAGCAAAGAGGTCATTGATGCCAAGTGGTAGTTTTTAGCCACAAATTTGAACAAATGTGGTAGTCCTGTGAAAAAAGTGGTAGTTCAGTGGGACACGAACCTGTAAAGTGGTAGTTTTTTGTTAAATACTCTTCCAGGCTAATACGACTACTAAGTAGAACTTGCCGAGACATTTTGTATAGATTGAATATACATAATTGGTTGGTTAATGACGTTTTGGTGGACTGATATTAGTTCATGCGAGATGAGTTCTGAAAATCAGGAGAGAAGGTGGTCGGATTGCAAGAAAGTGAAGCTCTAATTCAGAGCTCAGATTGCACCTCTTCCCATCAATTTGGTGCAACTTCATTGACCTCTGAGTGCAATAACAATGGAGTGAAGTGCGGGGACAGTAATACTAACAATACTGACGATGTGAAGATCCTTGCGACCATCTTGTAAGTACGGAATCACATTGGGACACCGGATGCACTCGGAGTGCCTTCCCCTGCCGAGGTGATGATACTAGACCAGATCATGTAGCATGCATGTCTTCTTGTGCATCGACGACTTTTTGTGTGGTATGGCGTACCGAAAGGAAAGAGACATGAGGCACACCCCGTGCAACAAAGCTGGTAAGCATTACATAGCCGCCATCCCACATTACATTATGGCTTGTCTTGCGGCGCATCCACTCAGTTTTTGTGTGTAATGATGCTTGTGTTGTTGCCAGTTTAGAGCTTGCTCGCATCAGAACGAAGAACGAAGTTCCCAAATATTTCTATCGTGTGTGTATTGGGTGGAGGGCATGTTTTAGAAGTTAAGGCAAGTGTAGGAGGGTTTTAATCTCGTGATCCAGACACTGCAGAAACTGGAGATTATCTAGAGAGCTCCCAGTGCCCCGATCAATCTTTTTTACGGAGGAAAACAATTAGCTCATCACTCATCAACCAAGTCTTGCATACAAAGCTCACACACATCACCTGGGCCAGCTCTAAGCCACAACCCGCAGCGCATTCTTCTCTTCTACCATACTTTGCTAAATAATGACTCACATGGTTTTGTTCGCGACACACATGAGTAAAAAAAACCTCCCTCCCATCTTCATCAAGAATTTTTATCTCCCTGGCAAGAATAGCATGGCAAGACTTATCCGGAGCCTTTGCATTCACCATGTTTAGTAGTGCAACTAGGCAATTAGATTCTATCACAATCGTCTGGAGGACCATTAAAGAGCCAGCGAGAGACCTTCCCGACAAGCCGCCAGTTCTGCCTCTAGGGCCTCCGAGCATGCCCGTAGCTGCTTGCACGCCGAGAAATGATATCGTCGCAGTCATCTCGAAGGACAATACCTACGCCCGCTGCATCAGTTCTTTCATAGAATGACCCATCAACATTTAAATTTGTTCAACCCGCGATTGGCGCTTGCCACTTTGCTTTGCTCGGTTTCTCCTTCACATGTTTTGATGACTACTGCACCAGCCCAACATCAATGACATGCTTCCCTTTGACTGGATCAATGTTGGGGCTGAGGCCGATTAATGAGTCTACGTAGTTCAGAAGAAATCGTCGAGTAGCCTCCACCCAAGCCGTCGGCTTGTCACGTGTAATCTCATTCCGGACATGCCAAATACGCAATAAAGTGACAAAGAGTTCCATATGCGATTTTTGGGAGATTAATGTGGTAATAGGAATGCATTGGGCCAATGCGTTCCTTTCACCATCCTCATCTCCCCAAAATAATAATGAGCCATCGTCTTTAAATCATCGAATGTGGTCGTGGGAAGGCTGGAGACACCCAACTTATATGTTGGAAGAGCATGCGCCACCACCTTGATGAGTACTTCCCTGCCACTTTGAGCCAGGGTTGAACCATCCCATGTCATACTATGCTTAGTGAACCTCTTTTGAAGGTTCTGAAAACGACCTTTAGGCATGCACTCATATACAGTGGGAAGACCAAGATATCTTTACTCAAATTGTTCAGTCTAAACACCACACAACCGAACCACCTCCTCTCCATCTATAGGTTGACAATTTCTCAAAAAAGAATAAAACATTTACCTAGGTTAACAACCTGACCTATAGCATTTGCATGAGCCCATGTACAGTGGAAGATCAAGATATATTTCTTCAAACTATTCAGTTTGAACACCAAGCAAGGGGACGGTCACACTCGCTACTGGGTTTTTATTTCCTTTTCTTCTTCCTCTTTTTATTTTATTCGTATCCCAAGAAACTAAATATAGATATTTCAAAATTACTTTACTTAGAAAGTTTAAAAGCATTCATAGCACATTTACTAAAGAGTAAAATACGCCGAAGGTCCTAAAAGTATTCCAAGTGTGCCAAGTACGTCCTAAAAGTTTGAAAATGTTCACCGTGGGTTCGATATGTGTGTTTTACCCACGACTTTTAGGACCAACTTGACACACTTGAAATACTTTTGGGACCCGCGGTGAACGACTTATACACATTTAGGACCCACGGTGAACGATTTCAAACTTTTAGGACCTACTTGACACACTTGAAATACTTTTCGGACCTCCAGTATATTTTACTCTTTAGTTAATGTTCATGCAGTGTAAAAATATTTTTTGCGCAGCTTTTAAAAAATGTTGATAGGATTCAAAACAAAAATCTTGTTACATTTAAAATATGTTCACGTATTTCAAAAAATGCTAGGGGTATTTAAAAAAAATTATACAATCGAAAAGTTGCTTATCTAATTATCTCAACCTGTATCATCCAAGAAAAAAGTTCACAAACTTCAAATAATGTTCATAAACTTTTATAAAAATGTTTAAAGAATATATAATACATTCAGGTAATCCAAATAAATGTTTGGTGCCATTAAAAAACATACTCGTGGCATTAAGAAAATGTTTGCACACTTCAAGAATATGTTCGTGACATTAAAAAATAATATTTCCACAATATCAAGAAATATTCATGTAGTTTAATTGTCATTTCATACCATTCCATAGAAATGTTCAATGTGTATTTTGAAATGTTTACCATTTACTGGAAAAAATGTTCAATTTTTTTTTGATAAAAATGTTCAACATATATTTGAGAAATGTTCATCATGTATCAAAAAAATGTTACATGTATATACGAAAAATATTAACGCGTATTGAAGAAAGTTAAAAAGTATTTAAAAAAGAAATTGAACTTTTTTGCGTAGTATAAAAAATGTTCTGTATCATTTAAAATAATCAACATGTCTTTTAAAGCTCTATAACGCACATTAGAAAATATTCAAAAAATCATTTATAAAAAATTAATCATGTATTTTAAAATGTTCAATATATGTATAAAATATCCTAGATGGATAACAAAAATGTAGGGCATGTATTGGAAAAGATAGACATTTATTTAAAAATAAAAATAGAAAACTAAGAAAAAACATACAAAATTAACTGGAAAGTTCTGAAGGAAACCAGTAAAGAAACACAGAAAGACATTAATTGAAGAAAACAAACACAGAAATACATTAATTGAAGAAAACAAACACAGAAAACGTTTAAAATAAAAATGGGCAAAAACTTCTAAAACTGATCGAAAACGGTCGTAGAAGTTTTCTAAAACCGCTCCCAGGAACTCATATTGGGCTGGCCATCTGAAAGTGGGCGACATATAACACTCTTCATTTTCCTCGGTTTTTTGCCTTTTTTTGTTTCAATGAGGTTTTTATCTGTTTTATTGTTTGAACACATGTCTACTTTTTTCTCGGTGTATAATGTACCTTTTTGGAGCTAAAGTGAAACATTTTTCGAACACCTAATGTATAAATTTTTAGAATATATGTTTTTTGAAAACTTTTTGAATACACCGTATAATTATCCAAAATACACATTGTATGTTTTTTATGTCAATAAACATTTCCTTAAACTATGCAAACAGTTTTTGTACATTGTATTGACATTTTTGAAAATTGCATGGACATTTATTTGGAAACACGTTATTATTTCATTAAAATTCCATGTACATTCTTAGAGGAAATAAAAATTTAATATATGATTTTGATTTTTTCGATACAAATGAATATTATATCAACTACATTTTTTAACAGTACAAAACAATTGTTTACGCTATGCAAATATTTTCTTTACTACATTGGATGCACATGTTTTCAAAATTTGCATACATTTTCTTATTGTCTCGAACTTTTTTTGTGAATTTTCCAGCATTTTTGGAAAACCGTCTTACTAATGTTTTCATAAAATTTTACATTTTCAAATATTATTTATTAAAATTTGTAAGTAATTTAGATTTTTATAAAATATATATTTAAAATATGAAACACGATTTATGTCAGCATGACATGCATGTCTTACTGGGCAGCGGCGCCTTGTAGGCGAGGCAGGTTTCTGCCTCGCAGCAGGTGGGACATAGGGGCGCCCTCAAAGCGGACGGAAACAAAACGCGGAATTTCTTCATAAGTGGGCTGGCTTTATATTCGATTCTCCCCTTTGCACCGGTTTGGGGAAGCTTCTACCACGAGTAGTCCTGGTCATGGGAAGCCCGGCCCGATGCTGCTCACGGGCCGGGCTCGGGCCTAGAATTTGAGCCCGATGGCCGGGCCGGGCTGGGCCCGGGCCCGTCGTTTTTGCGATTTCCTGAAGGGGCCCGGCCCGAGGCCCACCGGGCTTTTACGTGTTTGGGCCGGGCTCGGGCTCAAAAATCAGGCCCGATGGCCGGGTCAGGCCGGGCCCGGGCCTGGGTTTTTTGCCTCGGGCTTGGCTAGGCCCGGCCCGAAGCCCGGCCCGAGGTTTGGCCAGGTATAACCATCAGTTTATTTTTGAACTAATTGCTGTGGTTGCTCAAGTTTTTTTCTTCCTTTTTACACTATTCTTTTTTCCTTTTCTATTTTTATGTTTTTCCTGCCTTTGTTTTTATGTTTTTCCTGCCTTTTCTATCTTTATTTTTTTGAATTCAATTTTTTTATGAAACTTCTGAAAAACTACAAATTTTGTGAACATTTACAAATTTGTGAACATTATTAACATTCATGACATTTTTAATTCACCAGCTTTTTTCAAACCCATGCTTGTTTTTCAAAATTGAGATGTTTTTTGACTCCGAGTTTGAAAATGTTAAAAAAAACAAATCCGTGTTCTTTTTTTTACAAAAATCATAATATTTTCTTCAAATCCATAAACTTTTTAAAAAATTGTGAACTGTTTTCTAATCCGCAAACATTTTTCCAAACCCTTGACATTTTTCAAATTCATGGACTTTTTCAAATTCGCTATATATTTTTAAAGTTTACAAACTTTTTACAAAATCCATGTTTGTTTGAATTCGTGACTTTTTTCCACTTCACGTTTTTAGTGAAGTCAACAGTCAACGGTTTGACCAGTCGGGAGGTTAATGGTTCAGCCTACAATCATCAACTATTTAACCGAACAAGCAGAGAGTCCTGCGCTGGCGTGAGCAGCGAGCGACTTGTTTTTTTCTTCAAATTGTGAGTGACTAGCTCGTGTGACGAGCGAGCGAGGGGCGAAACACTTATTTGGGCAGGCTATGCGTCATGCGCTGGTGCGCTGCGGCAGCCACGGGCGCCCAAAGTGCTGATTAGGAGCTCTCATGGGATTGATAGCAGCGACATGGTCCGACTCCGACATGTATTTCAGTTTTCGGAGTTTTTTTTCCTTTGTTCCACAGCAATCGTTAGCAGTAATCGTGTGGCGTGGCCATGCCCGGTTTTGTGGACCACTGTTTTTCTCATATTTGTTTCGACAAACTATTTAAAAAATGTTAAAACAACTAAATGAAGAAAAAATATTATACCATGGAAAATGAAATTATTTATGCGTTCTTCGTGAATAAGTTTGTCGCCCTTCTTGAAAACTTGCAGTTGCGACCCTCTCTTAGAAACTTACATTTGTGACCCCTCTTGAGAGCATTCAGTTACATCCATACTAAAAACCTTGCACTTGCGACCTCTCTTAAAAACTTGCAATTGTGATCCATAGAAAAACTTATAGTTGCGACCTCCATGGAGAACTTGCAGTTGGGACCTCTTTCGCAAACTTGTTGTTGTGCCCTTCCTTATAAAATAGTAGTTGTGACCTCTTGGAATATTTGCATTTGCTTCCCCACTGAAAACTTGCAGTTGTGATCCCATTGGACGACTTGCAGTTGCAACCCGTCTTGAAAACTTGCAGTTACGATCCCTGCCCCCCCCCCCCCCCAAGCTTATACTTGCAAAAAAGGGGGGGCAAAACCAAGGAACATTGAAGAAAATAATTTTTCGAAGACCAAAAAATTCAAGGAAAATATGACATTTTTCTATGTCGAAGGTAGCCGGGGAAACCTTGGCCCACTTGAGGAGAACCCTGTGGGGGGGGCCATGTGGCCACCCCAACTACGTGGTGTGCCTAGTGGGACCCGCGGGATACCCCGACAAGTTCTACTGCCCGATGACCTTATATGACATAATATTACAAGTTCTACTGCCCGATGACCTTATATGGCGGAGGAAAAATCCCATTTTTACGGGATTTTTCCTCCGCCATATGCAAGGCGGAACTGAGGCATAACACTTTTCTGCTCTAGGGGGCTATTTTCTTAGGACCCTTTCCTTCTTGAAGGGAGAATTCGAAGACATCGACGCCACCACATCGTGGGGATCATCATCAGCACCTTCATGACCGTCATCCATCTCCAACCCTTGCTTTCAATCTATGAACTGTTACCTGAATTGTTGAGAGTGCTTTCTGGTGTTGATTAGTATCTGTAGTTGATGCTTAGAAGTTTTGTCGATGAAAGATTTATATGTTTGGATTGTTAATCATAATTTCATCTCCGCTGATCATGATCCATATGATGTCTTGTGAGTAGTTCATTACGTTCTTGAGGACATGGAATAAACCTTGTTACGAGTAATCTTGTGAAGTTGAATATAATTCAATGTTTTGATATTAGGTTGTGATGTAATTATCTAGTGGTAATGTGTGAACATCGACTGCATATCACTTCATCGTTAAGGGTCTATAGGAGAGCATTGTGTGACTAGTTTTTGAATGGTGGATGGTTGGAGTGACAGAACTTACCCAGCCTAAGTTTATGAACCGTTGCATCAGAGGTTGTCGGAGCCCCAAAATGACAAAAATTGTGTGACTGCATATGGCTAGATTCTATCTTAGTTATTCTCTTGTATTTGTGATGCTTGCATTGGAGGTATAATCATAAGTGTGTTTTTTGTTCAAGTAAAAACAATGCATCTTTAATTCTTAAGAAGTCGATCCTGTTGGGGAACGCAGTATTTCAAAAAATTCACCTACGATCACGCAAGATCTATCTATGTGATGCATAGCAACGAGCGGGGAGGGTGTGTCCACGTCCCTCGTAGAACGAAAGCGGAAGCGTTAAGTAACCCGGTTGATGTAGTCGAACGTCTTCGCGATCCAACCGATCAAGTACCGAACGCAGGGCACCTCCGCGATCTGCACACGTTCAGCTCCGTGACGTCTCTCGTACTCTTGATCCAGCTGAGGCCGAGGGAGAGTATTGTCAGCACGACGGCATGATGACGGTGATGATGAAGCTACCGACACAGGGCTTCGCCTAAGCACTACAACGATATAACCGAGGTGGAAATCTGTGGAGGGGGGCACTGCACACGGCTAAGAT
This sequence comes from Triticum aestivum, assembly GCF_018294505.1. Lineage (NCBI taxonomy): Eukaryota > Viridiplantae > Streptophyta > Magnoliopsida > Poales > Poaceae > Triticum > Triticum aestivum. The sequence goes on along the minus strand of NC_057802.1, from coordinate 515,032,127 downwards.
CAACTTTGATATGTTCTAGGGTGCCCCCTCCCCACGTATATAAAGGAGGGAGGGGGAGGCCGTCAGGCCATCATGGGCGCGCCAAGGGGGGAGGAATCCTCCTCCTAGTAGGAGTAGGATTCCTCCTTTCCTAGTCCAACTAGGAGGAGAAGGAAGGAGAGGGGGAGGGAGAGGGAAAGAGGGGCCGCACCCCTTCCCCTAGTCCAATTCAGACTCCCTTAGGGGGGCGCCACTTCCTGGCTGCTACCCTCTCTCTCCCCTAAAGCCCACTAAGGGCCCAATAACTTCCCGGGGGGTTCCGGTAACCCTCCGGCACTCCGGTTTTATCCGAAACCTCCAGGAACATTTCTGGTGTCCGAATAACATGGTCCAATATATCAATCTTTATGTATCGACCATTTCGAGACTCCTCGTCATGTCCGTGATCACATCGGGACTCCGAACTACCTTCGGTACATCAAAACACATAAACTCATAATACCGATCGTCATCGAACGTTAAGCGTGCGGACCCTACGGGTTCGAGAACTATGTAGACATGACCGAGACTCATCTCCGGTCAATAACCAATAGGGAACGTGGATGCTCATATTGGCTCCCACATATTCTACGAATATCTTTATCGGTTAAACCGCATAACAACATACGTTGTTCCCTTTGTCATCGGTATGTTACTCTCCCGAGATTTGATCGTCGGTATCTCAATACCTAGTTCAATCTCGTTACCGGCAAGTCTCTTTACTCGTTCTGTAATGCATCATCCCGCAATTAACTCATTAGTCACATTGCTTGCAAGGCTTATAGTGATGTGCATTACTGAGAGGGCCCAGAGATACGTCTCCGACAATCGGAGTGACAAATCCTAATCTCGATCTATGCCAACTCAACAAACACCATCGGAGACACGTGTAGAGCATTTTTATAATCACCCAGTTACGTTGTGACGTTTGATAGCACGCAAAGTGTGAAGGAAATATGCCCTAGAGGCAATAATAAAGTTGTTATTTATATTTCCTTATATCATGATAAATGTTTATTATTCATGCTAGAATTTTATTAACCGGAAACTTAGTACATGTGTGAATACTTAGACAAACAGAGTGTCACTAGTATGCCTCTACTTGACTAGCTCGTTGAATCAAAGATGGTTAAGTTTCCTAGCCATGGACATGAGTTGTCATTTGATTAACGGGATCACATCATTAGAGAATGATGTGATTGACTTGACCCATTCCGTTAGCTTAGCACTTGATCGTTTAGTATATTGCTATTGCTTTCTTCATGACTTATACATGTTCCTATGACTATGAGATTATGCAACTCCCGAATACAGGAGGGACACTTTGTGTGCTACCAAACGTCACAACGTAACTGGGTGATTATAAAGGTGCTCTACAGGTGTCTCCGATGGTACTTGTTGAGTTGGCATAGATCAAGATTAGGATTTGTCACTCCGATTGTCAGAGAGGTATCTCTGGGCCCTCTCGGTAATGCACGTCACTATAAGCCTTGCAAGCATTGTAACTAATGAGTTAGTTGCGGGATGATGCATTACGGAACGAGTAAAGAGACTTGCCGGTAGCAAGATTGAACTAGGTATTGAGATACCGACGATCGAATCTCGGGCAAGTAACATAACGATGACAAAGGGAACAACGTATGTTGTTATACGGTTTGACCGATAAAGATCTTCATAGAATATGTGGGAGCCAATATGAGCATCCAGGTTCCGCTATTGGTTATTGACCGGAGACGTGTCTCGGTCATGTCTACATAGTTCTCGAACCCGTAGGGTCCGCACGCTTAACGTTCGGTGACGATCGGTATTATGAGTTTATGTGTTTTGATGTACCGAAGGTAGTTCGGGGTCCCAGATATGATCACAGACATGATGAGGAGTCTCAAAATGGTCGAGACGTAAAGATCGATATATTGGAAGCCTATATTTGGACATCGGAATGGTTCCAGGTGAGTTCAGGCATATACCGGTGCACCGGGAGGTTACCCGAACCCCCCAGGAGGTATATGGGCCTTGTTGGGCCATAGTGGGAGAGAAGAGAGGGAGGCCTAGGAGGGGGCGCGCCCCCCTCAACCCCAATCTGAATTGGTTGGGGGCCGGCCCCCCTTTCCTTCCCCCTCTCTCCCCCTTCCTTCCACTCCTAGTCCAACTAGGGAAGGGGGGAATCCTACTCCCGGTGGGAGTAGGACTCCCCATAGGGCGCGCCATAGGAGGGCCGGCCCTCCCCCTCCTCCACTCCTTTATATACGGGGGAAGGGGGCACCCCATAGACACATAAGTTGATCATTGATCTCTTAGCCGTCTGCGGTGCCCCCCTCCACCATAATCCACCTCGGTCATATCGTCGTAGTGCTTAGGCGAAGCCCTGCGCCGGTTGCTTCATCATCACCGTCATCGCGCCGTCGTGCTGACGAAGCTCTCCCTCGACACTCTACTGCACCGTGAGTTCGTGGGACGTCACCGAGCTGAACGTGTGCAGATCGCGGAGGTGTCGTACGTTCGGTACTAGGATCGGTCGATCGTGAAGACGTACGACTACATCAACCGCATTGTCATAACGCTTCCGCTTACGGTCTACGAGGGTACATGGACAACACTCTCCCCTCTCGTTGCTATGCATCACCATAATCTTGCGTGTGCGTAGGAAATTTTTTGAAATTACTACGTTCCCCAACAAAGTGTTCCTCCAGTATTCGGGAGTTGCATAATCTCATAGTCATAGGAACATGTATAAGTCATGGAGAAAGCAATAGCAACAAACTAAACGATCATCGTGCTAAGCTAACGGATGGGTCAAGTCAATCACATCATTCTCTAATGATGTGATCCCATTAATCAAATGAAAACTCATGTGTATGGCTAGGAAACTTAACCATCTTTGATTCAACGAGCTAGTCAAGTAGAGGCATACTAGTGACACTCTTTTTGTCTATGTATTCACACATGTATTAAGTTTCCGGTTAATACAGTTCTAGCATGAATAATAAACATTTATCATGATATAAGGAAATATAAATAACAACTTTATTATTGCCTCTAGGGCATATTTCCCTCAGTGTCCCACTTGCACTAGAGTCAATAATCTAGATTACACAGTAATGATTCTAACACCCATGGAGTCTTGGTGCTGATCATGTTTTGCTCGTGAGACTTAGTTAACGGGTCTGCAACATTCAGATCCGTATGTATCTTGCAAATCTCTATGTCTCCCTCCTTGACTTGATCGCAGATGGAATTGAAGCGTCTCTTGATGTGCTTGGTTCTCTTGTGAAATCTGGATTCCTTTGCCAAGGCAATTGCACCAGTATTGTCACAAAAGATTTTCATTGGACCCGATGCACTAGGTATGACACCTAGATCTGATATGAACTCCTTCATCCAGACTCCTTCATTTGCTGCTTCCGAAGCAGTTATGTACTCCGCTTCACACGTAGATCCCGCCATGACGCTTTGTTTAGAAATGCACCAACTTACAGCTCCACTGTTCAATATAAATACGTATCAGGTTTGTGACTTAGAGTCATCCGGATCTGTGTCAAAGCTTGCATTGACGTAACCATTTATGACGAGCTCTTTGTCACCTCCATAAACGAGAAACATATCCTTAGTCCTTTTCAGGTATTTCAGGATGTTCTTGACGCTGTCCAGTGATCCACTCCTGGATTACTTTGGTACCTCCCTGCTAAACTAATAGCAAGGCACACACCAGGTCTGGTACATAGCATTGCATACATGATAGAACCTATGGCTGAAGCATAGGGAATGACTTTCATTTTCTATCTATCTTCTGCAGTGGTCGGGAATTGAGTCTAACTCAACTTCACACCTTGTAACACAGGCAAGAACCCTTTCTTTGCTTTATCCATTTTGAACTTCTTCAAAACTCTATCAAGGTATGTGCTTTGTGAAAGTCCAATTAAGCGTCTTGATCTATCTCTATAGATCTTGATGCCCAATATATAAGCAGCTTCACCGAGGTCTTTCATTGAAAAACTCTTGTTCAAGTATCGTTTTATGCTATCCAGAAATTCTATATCATTTCCAATCAACAATATGTCATCGACATATAATATTAGAAATGCTACAGAGCTCCCACTCACTTTCTTGTAAATACAGGCTACTCCAAAAGTCTGTATAAAACCATATGCTTTGATCACACTATCAAAACATTTATTCCAACTCCGAGATGCTTGCACCAGTCCATAAATGGATCGCTGGAGCTTGCACACTTTGTGAGCATCCTTTGGATTGATAAAACCTTCGGGTTGCATCATATACAACTCTTCTTCCAGAAATCCATTCAGGAATGTAGTCTTTACATCCATTTGCCAAATTTCATAATCATAAAATGCAACAATTGCTAACATGATTCGGACGGACTTAAGCATCGCTACGGGTGAGAAGGTCTCATCATAGTCAACTCCTTGAACTTGTCGAAAACCTTTCGCAACAAGTCGAGCTTTGTAGACAGTAACATTACCGTCAGCGTCTGTCTTCTTCTTGAAGATCCATTTATTCTCTATGGCTTGCTGATCATCGGGCAAGTCAGCCAAAGTCCACACTTTGTTCTCATACATGGATCCCATCTCAGATTCCATGGCCTCAAGCCATTTCGCGGAATCTGGGCTCATCATCGCTTCCTCATAGTTCATAGGTTCGTCATGGTCAAGTAACATGACCTCCAGAACAGGATTACCGTACCACTCTGGTGTGGATCTTACTCTGGTTGACCTACGAGGTTCGGTAGTAACTTGATCTGCTTCCTCACTAATTGGTGTAGGAGTCACAGGAACTGATTTCTGTGATGAACTACTTTCCAATAAGCGAGCAGGTACAGTTACCTCATCAAGTTCTACTTTCCTCCAGCTCACTTCTTTCGAGAGAAACTCCTTCTCTAGAAAGGATCCATTCTTAGAAATGAATGTCTTGCCTTCGGATCTGTGATAAAGGTGTACCCAATAGTCACCTTTGGGTATCCTGTGAAGACACATTTCTCCGATTTGGGTTTGAGCTTATCAGGTTGAAGCTTTTTCACATAAGCATCGCAGCCCCAAACTTTAAGAAACGACAATTTGGGTTTCTTGCCAAACCACAGTTCATAAGGTGTCGTCTCAACGGATTTAGATGGTGCCCTATTTAACGTGAATGCAGCCGTCTCTAAAGCATAACCCCAAAACGATAGCGGTAAATTAGTAAGAGACATCATAGATCGCACCATATCTAATAAAGTGCGGTTATGACGTTCGGACACACCATTATGCTGTGGTGTTCCGGGTGGCGTGAGTTGCGAAACTATTCCGCTTTGTTTCAAATGAAGACCAAACTCGTAACTCAAATATTCTCCTCCATGATCAGATCACAGAAACTTTATTTTCTTGTTACGATGATTTTTCACTTCACTCTGAAATTCTTTGAACTTATCAAATGTTTCAGACTTATGTTTCATCAAGTAGATATACCCATATCTGCTTAAATCATCTGTGAAGGTCAGAAAATAACGATACCCGCCGCGAGCCTCAATATTCATCGGACCACATACATCAATATGTATGATTTCCAATAAATCTGCTGCTCGCTCCATTGTTTCGGAGAACGGAGTTTTAGTCATCTTGCCCATGCGGCATGGTTCGCAAGTACCAAGTGATTCATAATCAAGTGATTCCAAAAGTCCATCAGAATGGAGTTTCTTCATGTGCTTTACACCAATATGACCCAAACGGCAGTGCCACAAATAAGTTGCACTATCATTATCAACTCTGCATCTTTTGGCTTCAATATTATGAATATGTGTGTCACTACTATCGAGATTCAACAAAAATAGACCACTCTTCAAGGGTGCATGACCATAAAAGATATTACTCATATAAATAGAACAACCATTATTCTCGGATTTAAATAAATAACCGTCTCGCATCAAACAAGACCCAGATATAATTTTCATGCTTAACGCTGGCACCAAATAACAATTATTCAGGTCTAAAACTAATCCCGGAGGTAGATGTAGAGGTAGCGTGCCGACGGCGATCACATCGACTTTGGAACGATTTCCCACGCGCATCGTCACCTCGTCCTTAGCCAATCTTCCCTTAATCTGTAGTCCCTGTTTCGAGTTGCAAATATTAGCAACAGAACCAGTGTCAAATACCTAGGAACTACTGCGAGCATTAGTAAGGTACACATCAATAACATGTATATCACATATACCTTTGTTCACCTTGCCATCCTTCTTATCCACCAAATACTTCGGGCGGTTCTGCTTCCAGTGACCAGTCCCTTTGCAGTAGAAGCACTCAGTCTCAAGATTAGGTCCAGACTTGGGCTTCTTCACTTGAGCAGCAACTTGCTTGCCGTTCTTCTTGAAGTTCCCCTTCTTCCCCTTACCCTTTTTCTTGAAACTGGTTGTCTTGTTGACCATCAACACTTGATGCTCCTTCTTGATTTCTACCTCCGCAGCCTTTAGCATTGCGAAGAGCTCGGGAATCGTCTTATCCATCCCTTGCATGTTATAGTTCATCACGAAGCTTTTGTAGCTTGGTGGCAGTGATTGAAGAACTCTGTCAATGACACTATCAACCGGAAGATTAACTCCCAGCTGAGTCAAGTGATTATGATACCCAGACATTTTGAGTATATGCTCACTAACAGAACTATTCTCCTCCATTTTGCAGCTATAGAACTTATTGGAGACTTCATATCTCTCAATCCGCGCATTTGCTTGAAATATTAACTTCAACTCCTGGAACATCTCATATGCTCCATGATGTTCAAAACGTCGTTGAAGTCCCGGTTCTAAGCCGTAAAGCATGGCACACTGAACTATCGAGTAGTCATTAGCTTTGCTCTGCCAGGCGTTCACAACGTCCGACGTTGCTCCTGTAGCGGGTCTTGCACCTAGCGGTGCTTCCAGGACGTAATTCTTCTATGCAGCAATGAGGATAATCCTCAAGTTACGGACCCAGTCCGTGTAGTTGCTACCATCATCTTTCAACTTAGCTTTCTCTAGGAACGCATTAAAATTCAAAGGAATAGTAGCACGGGCCATTGATCTACAACAACATAGACATGCAAAATACTATCAGGTACTAAGTTCATGATAAATTAAAGTTCAATTAATCATATTACTTAAGAACTCCCACTTAGATAGACATCCCTATAATCATCTAAGTGATCACGTGATCCAAATCAACTAAACCATGGCCAATCATCACGTGAGATGGAGTAGTTTTCAATGGTGAACATCACTATGTTGATCATATCTACTATATGATTCACGCTCAACCTTTCGGTCTCAGTGTCCCGAGGCCATATCTGCATATGCTAGGCTCGTCAAGTTTAACCTGAGTATTCTGCGTGTGCAAAACTGGCTTGCACCTGTTGTATGTGAACGTAGAGCTTATCACACCCGATCATCACGTGGTGTCTCGGCACAACGAACTTTCGCAACGGTGCATACTCAGGGAGAACACTTGTACCTTGAAATTTAGTGAGAGATCATCTTATAATGCTAACCGAACTAAGCAAAATAAGATGCATAAAGGATAAACATCACATGCAATCAATATAAGTGATATGATATGGTCATCATCATCTTGTGCCTTTGATCTCCATCTCCAAAGCACCGTGATGATCACCATCGTCACCGGCGCGTCAGCTTGATCTCCATCGTAGCATCGTTGTCGACTCGCCAACTATTGCTTCTACGACTATTGCTACCGCTTAGTGATAAAGTAAAAACAACTACAGGGCGATTGCATTGCATACAATAAAGCGGCAACCATATGGCTCCTGCCAGTTGCTGATAACTCTGTTACAAAACATGATTATCTCATACAATAAAATTTAGCATCATGTCTTGACCATATCACATCACAACATGCCCTGCAAAAACAAGTTAGACGTCCTCTACTTTGTTGTTGCAAGTTTTACGTGGCTGCTACGGGCTGAGCAAGAACCGTTCTTACATACGCATCAAAACCACAACAATTTTTCGTCAAGTGTGTTGTTTTAACCTTCAACAAGGACTGGGCGTAGTCACACTCGATTCAACTAAAGTTGGAGAAACTGACACCCGCCAGCCACCTGTGTGCAAAGCACGTCGGTAGAACCAGTCTCGCGTAAGCGTACGCGTAATGTCGGTCCAAGCCGCTTCATCCAACAATACCACCGAATCAAAGTATGACATGCTGGTAAGCAGTATGAAAATTATCGCCCACAACTCTTTGTGTTCTACTCGTGCATATAACATCTACGCATAGACCTGGCTCGGATGCCACTATTGGGGAACGCAGTATTTCAAAAAATTTACCTACGATCACGCAAGATCTATCTATTTGATGCATAGCAACGAGCGGGGAGAGTGTGTCCACGTACCCTCGTAGACCGAAAGTGGAAGAGTTAAGTAACGCGGTTGATGTAGTCGAACGTCTTCGCGATCCAACCGATCAAGTACCGAACGCACGGCACCTCTGCGATCTGCACATGTTCAGCTCGGTGACGTCCCTCATACTCTTGATCCAGCTGAGGCCGAGGGAGAGTTTCGTCAGCACGACGGCGTGACGACGGTGATGATGAAGCTACCGATGCAGGGCTTCGCCTAAGCACTACAACGATATAACCGAGGTGGAAATCTATGGAGGGGGCACCGCACACGGCTAAGATCAACTTTGATGTGTTCTAGGGTGCCCCCCTCCCCACGTATATAAAGGAGGGAGGGGGAGGCCGGCCGGCCATCATGGGCGCGCCAAGGGGGGAGGATCCTCCTCCTAGTAGGAGTAGGATTCCTCCTTTCCTAGTCCAACTAGGAGGAGAAGGAAGGAGAAGTGGAGGGAGAGGGAAAGAGGGGCCGCGCCCCCTTCCCCTAGTCCAATTCAGACTCCCTTGGGGGGGCCACCTCCTGGCTGCTGCCCTCTCTCTCCCCTAAAGCCCACTAAGGGCCCAATAACTTCCTTGGGGAGTTCCGGTAACCCTCCGGCACTCCGGTTTTATCCGAAACCTCCCGAAACACTTCCGGTGTCCGAATAACATGGTCCAATATATCAGTCTTTATGTCTCGACCATTTCTAGACTCCTCGTCATGTCCGTGATCACATCCGGGACTCCGAACTACCTTCGGTCATCAAATCACATAAACTCATAATACAAATCGTCATCGAACGTTAAGCATGTGGACCCTACGGGTTCGAGAACTATGTAGACATGACCGAGACACATCTCCGGTCAATAACCAATAGCGGAACCTGGATGCTCATATTGGCTCCCACATATTCTACGAAGATCTTTATCGGTCAAACCACATAACAACATACGTTGTTCCCTTTGTCATCGGTATGTTACTTGCCCGAGATTCGATCGTCGGTATCTCAATACCTAGTTCAATCTCGTTACCGGAAAGTCTCTTTACTCGTTCCGTAATGCATCATCCCGCAACTAACTCATTAGTCACATTGCTTGCAAGGCTTATAGTGATGTGCATTACCGAGAGGGCCCAGAGATACCTCTCCGATAATCAGAGTGACAAATCCTAATCTCGATCTATGCCAACTCAACAAACACCATCGGAGACACGTGTGGAGAATCTTTATAATCACCCAGTTACGTTGTGACGTTTGATAGCACACAAAGTGTTCCTCCATTATTCGGGAGTTGCATAATCTCATAGTCATAGGAACATGTATAAGTCATGAAGAAAGCAATAGCAACAAACTAAACGATCATCGTGCTAAGCTAACGGATGGGTCAAGTCAATCACATCATTCTCTAATGATGTGATCCCGTTAATCAAATGACAACTCATGTCTATGGCTAGGAAACTTAACCATCTTTGATTCAACGAGCTAGTCAAGTCGAGGCATACTAGTGACACTCTGTTTGTCTATGTATTCACACATGTATTAAGTTTCCGGTTAATACAGTTCTAGCATGAATAATAAACATTTATCATGATATAAGGAAATAGAAATAACAACTTTATTATTGCCTCTAGGGCATATTTCCTTCAGATCCCAATTCTCTCAACATGCAAAGTGTCCACCTCAATGTCCCATTGTCTTATTTATCTTCCCATGCAAGCCACCATGTCATCATATGTGCCACCTCAGTGGTTTAGTTATAACTACGTATTCGTTTTCTCAACTGAACAGCCAGAATAATCTAGCAGATTTTTTAAGCTTGGTTTTCTTCCAATCGACACCAAGACTCTTCCACTGGTGCAGAAAAGCCTAGCTATGGCATGGCAAAAAGTGCATTGCTGGTGTGGACACCCTACGCCACCAATATGGCGCCACTGTTAGAAAATAGTGCTGAGGTGGGAGGCTACGCCAGCAGTATTCTACATGTTGATGGCATGCAACATGGACAACACTAGCACTTTAATCGCACAGGTAGCGGTGTGCGGTGTACTTTGCACGCCACGAACGTTTCGAGCAGCCAATAATAATAATTTTCCCCCACCATATATAACATTTAGCATTTCACATTAGAACTAAGTGCGTATAAAACAACACATAGTAGAATAATACCAGCTAATAGACCATTAATTAGCAGTTAATAATAGTGACAATCGATCACAACAATAGTAGCTAGATATATATATCGGTAATAAACAACAAGAACTCACAAACACGAGCTAACATAGTTAATAAGTAGTTCATTTCACATCGATGGCCTAGCCACTTCTAAATGAGGTTGATGATGATCATCATACTGAAGTCATGGCGCGGGGTGTTCGTAATAGTGAGTAGGATGGCCTGTCCAACCCGAAGATTCTTGCCATGAAGGAACTTCTTCCGCCCTGCCCGGTTGAAGATAGTGCGACCGTCCGTGTCCACTGCGTAGGCACAGCTGGTGATGGAGCCCCTTCTAGTAAGGCGTAATCCAGCCATGCCTTCTTCATCCGTCTTCATCCGGCTCGATGCCACAACTCACAGATAACTTCGTAGGTAATTTCTGAAAACAATAGATATAATAAATGAGCATGTCATGTGCAATTATCAACAAAGCATACACTTCAATCCACATATATCATCAGATTCAACAGTAAGCATATCATCACATCACTACACTACGCATATCAACAAATTACTACACTGATAGCATATCATCAAATTACTACACTAATTAAGCATATCATCAATGTACACTTAGCATATCATCACATTGTACTACACTATATAAGCATATCATCGCATTACTATAGCATGCATATCATAAAATTCTACACTAAACAATTTCTACACTAAGCATATCATCACATTATACTAGAACATGCATATTATCCAACTACTACACTAATTAAGCATGCATATCATCTAATTACTACTCTAATAAGTAACATACCATGAGATGTTGTTTAACATTCGTCCTTGTGAGGCGGGTCACGAATGGCATCCCGACGTAGTCTTCACGTGGCGGAAGTATGTCCCAGAGGTTGCCCGATTCCTCGTCGCTCAGCCTCAGTCTTTGGGCATAGATGGCTTCATTAAGTGGGTCCTCATCATTTGAATCCTCACCATCAGAATCCTCATCATCTTCATCCTCAGTATCGGCAATCAAATTCAGATAGATAACAGAAAGCCTGGGATTTTCTCCTCTGAAGGAGAAGCTGATCAATTCACCCGCCCTAAGACGCATGCGGGCGATGAAACGGTCCCATCCATCTCCTAAAACCTGGGTTATCTTTCGCCACTTCTCGACCAGCATAGTGTAGCCCCCCCCCAAGAGCATCGAAGGTCACGGTGTCTCCGGTGAGCTCATTGAGTGACAATCTCACATTGCATGGGACGATCTGTGTAAGAAAACACACACACACACACAATGCATTAGCAGAAATAGCAACAAAAACAGAAAAATAACAGTTAGAAGGTTCATATAATTTGTTACAGCTCCAGGAATAAAACTAGGCTAGAAGTAGATGTCGAACAACGTGGCAATACAAAGGCTGGTCAGGCACCTTGACTTGCACAGTCGACATGGTGGTTCTTGATCCATTCTACACAAAACATATTGAACACTAAGTCGAATTGTGCACTAACATGGTACGGTATAAAGATCATACACATAATAAATCATAGTGGTAACCTGTAAAAATATGCATCGGCTAAAACCAATGCCAATACTACCTAATATATCAATCTCTACCAATGAATCACAGTATTAATAAATCAATTTCTAGTAAATATCATCTACCTAATAAATCAATGCCAATGCCAATATCATCTACCTAATAAATCAATTTCTACTAATAATACACTGTGCTAATAAATCAATTTCTACTAGATATCACAGTACTAATATCAAAAAACTAGCACTATCCATCCATCCATCTATCAAAGAACCATCATATCCATTTATATATGAACCAATCATCTACTCCATCTATCAAAAGAATTTTTTTGGCTCAGATCCGCCACCGGAGGGAGACGCTTGGGGAGGGGAAGAAAAATCGCGAGGGGGAGAGGGGAGATCTCACCTCCTTATCGGAGTTGGCGGCGGCTGCGCGGTTTTGGCGGCGAAGAGCGGCGTGGTCGGGAGGTGTCGGCGGCGCTAGTCGAGAAGGGGGGACGATGAAGGTGAAAACAATGTGAAGTAGGTGTATCAGACTTAGTGTTTTTACTGGACAGGGCAGTTAGAACATGGATAGTGCTGGCGTGGGCCTAATGGGCTACGCCATAGAAAATTGTAGCAAACGGAAAAAAACTCAAAAAATATCTATGTCGTGAAAGAAAAATTCTATGCCAGCGGTATGGTCATATCAATGTCGTACCAAATATGCGGATGCCAGCACTATTTGAAAAAATAGTGCTGGCTGTGCTGAGAAATGGCGCACCACCAACAAAAGTTGTGGCTAGCACTTTTTCCACTAGTGTTCCCCTTCACGATCCTTCTTCTCCTCGCTTCAACTCTCTGTCCACCAACTTCAGTTTCACACACCCTCATGAGTCATGAGTCACAGCCCCTTCCCTCTCGTCCTCTCAGTCATTAATTTTCCTACTACCTTTCCTCCCCCATAAAGCAGATGACCAACCATAACCACAACATCTTGCGTTGATACATCTACAAGCTGCCAATTCTACAAATAGCGGCTGCAGCGGCGACCATACGAGGAGCTTCGTCAGTAACGACGGTGTCTATTATTACACAGACAGAGACCAAAAAACGCATTCTCCACGTAAGGCACCGCCACCAAGCCTATGCACTTACTCCCGAGAACATCCCAATGTCATACTGGCTATCTGTCAACCTCTCGATCTTCCCCACCTTAATCCCCTCAGGTAAACTTACTTTATCTCCACTCACTCTTAAATCTCACATATTAGGTTTGGGTCTATGGATTGTGCCATTGATTATGTGTATATTTTTTGGTTCCCAAATCTTTGTTGGAGTATTGTCGTACTGCGCTACTTGGGGGTCATGGGAGAAGCGGTAACCTCTTCGAGCCCATGCGTCTCTCTTCCCCTAATTTTGTGAATATTTTGTTCTCGCCTTCATGCTTTTCATCTTTTTGGTCGGATGAGACCTTTTCTATGGTGAAAATTAGCCCCGTTTGGACATGTATTGTCAAACCTCTCTTCAGAAGTCTTGAGTTGTACATCCAGTGGTTGTTTATCTGATCTCTTTTATAGTTTCTTTTGTTGTCCTATGTGCTTGCAGGTGGGTCCGCAAGGCAGACAACAACTACCAGGTAGAAGGTTTTTAAGGTGTTTCTATGTTCTATCAGATATTACATGTCTTATTCAGTAATCCAAAGCAATCTCTCTTGCTTCCCACATCAAAATTTAGCAACAAAAGAATGTTCTTCAATAACTAATGCTCCTTGGTAATTGAGTCTTCCACTGTTTTACTAGAAAAATTAAATCTGCATGCATATATTTAGTGTGATGATATAGACCATTTCCTTTGCCAGCCATGCTATTCTATAGTTTCCCACAACCTTTTATATGATCCCAGTAATCTGGCCATGCCTACTACCTTACTGATTGGTAAAAATGATAGATCATCTTGTTACATCTAATAAGATCTAACATCATATATACATGGATATCATCTCATTTTTGTTTCCCTACACAACGTTCATTCTTTACTTCTGTGCCCAACATGTGTCCTTTTCATTTGGAATAATATACTGTAGTTCACATTTTCTTTACAACTAGATAAAAAAGGCAAGAAATAAAAAGAGAGATGAGGTGAGGTTGTTCTTACCTCTCGATCAACTGTCTTCATTTGTACCCTTCATAATATTTGTTTCTTTATTATTGATGTGCCCAGTGTATGTTATTTTAATTTGGGGTCAGAGATTGTAGTTCTTTTTTATAGCAGAATAAAATGGTCTGATAAGAAGGACAACAAGGTGAGTCTGTTCTTACCTGTTAATTATGTTCATAAAGCCTATAACTATCTTTGCTTGGACATGTCATTTAGTTAAAAAAATTGGAGAGCTAAGGTCCCATAATGTAGAGATACGTGAAGACTTCTCAATCTTTTTATGATACGACACGACCCCATATCCTACCCCATAATTGTACGAATGATTTGACTAACTATATATATCCTTCATTCCCATGATAGCTTGCCACACGATTTTAATCAAAACAACATGCCAATACTTTGTATCCTCACCTCACATCTTGTTCATGATGTAATTATCTATCCTTTGGCATATTCTATTTAATTTGTTTGATTAGTGTAACCATCATACATGATCTCTTATGATTAAAAGGTTATGTATGCAGATTAGTACTCTTTTTTGATCTCTTGACGATTTAATCGTGGCCCATAAAATATTGAGAATTACCTAAAACAAAAGATATTCATGTTGTAATTATTAAACTATGCATGCTAAACTTTCCTTTGTTTTGCTATAGCGGCAACCTTTCGTCTATTTCTCAACTCAGACTATCTATAAATGTTATCGAGGATTCCGGCTGCAATATGTTGGTGATTAGCCTTAATATGTGGCTTGGACCATTTTGGTTCCTAAGGTTCTTGTATAACTAAATAGATGATCTCCACTAAGCTAACTAAATAGGTGATCCACACTAAGCTATTTCTCTCCACATGTATACATACCACCTCAATATGCAAACATGCATGGAAAAGGCCCACCTCACCGTGCATGGAAGAAAGGTCCACCTCAATAATTAGGTACAATAAATCATATACATATTTGGGGTCGATCCTCGTATTATTAATTCAATCATTTTTCAAAATATCAAATTTCATCAAACATATTGCAATCAATTCCCGCAGCAACGTGCGGGGTGTCATCTAGTTATTATAGGTTCCACCATAGAACAAATTATCAAGGCAATAAATGTCAACTCAATGAAACTAGATGAAAGTAACTTGGTAAACTCCCGTGTGCCCTCGAGAGTGATTTCATCCCTATAAGTAACAAAATTGGCTTGTCGTTAGCACATTTAAAGATTGGGCCACTTGCTGCACCATCGCACTTTGTTACAATTCAGGTTCTTGCAATTATTCTCGATATCAAACAAACCATCAAACAATCTTTGAACCTGTTAAAGTGAAGCCCTGCTCAAATCTATTGACCAATTCCTTCTGCTCCTTGTTGGGTTCGACATTCTTACTTATCGGAAGGAGCTACAGTAGATCCCCTACACTTGGCGGTTATTAGACCTCGTCGTGGCTCTCAAGTGGAACAATTTGCCAATTATCGTGGAAGCATATTACTTGGAGGTAGTATCTCTTGCATAGTGAATAACATTGACTGCTCATGGTACGCCTACTAGTTTAGGAAGTAAAAGCATTATTTCATGGTAGTTGGTATTACTCATATTAGCCTTAGACAAAACAATGCCAACCATTTCATGGCAATGTATGGACAATCTCAAACCCGAACAACTGTCGATAGGTTCTGTCCAGGCAATCTAGAGGACATCCGTCAAAATGATTGTAATGCACCCAATTGAGCAATACAAAACTATTTTATCATCAGAAAAGGAACTCTAACTGAAATAAAGCTTACTATCATGGTTTTGTCACGGTAGATGTCCTCAAAAAAGTACTTAGTCGTGAGGCCGAGTTTTACCCTGGTTCAGCCCCTCACAGTGAAGGTAAAAAGCCTACATCATGCTTGATTTCTATTGATCCTCATGGTCTCGATTACAAGGGCGCTATTTCACTGCCTCTGTCTCGAGAGCTATCAAAACATCTATCTCGAGACTTGTCTGGCTAAAACCTTATCCTTCTGATGACCCAGGGACTCCCTTTATATAATAGATGAGTCCCTGGGGTTACAAGAGATTCTGGGCTATACCCATATTCGGAGTCCTACTCTGAGTCCTTTAGGTCCTCCGTGTCATCCAAGCCGGGGTTCTCCGTCTTGTATTTGGACTCCTGGAAACTAGGACTAGTCTCTCCAGGTTCGGACTCATCCTCAAGCTGGGTCTCATCTCCAGAGCAGGCTCATCTCCCTGAGCCGCCTTATCTCCAGAGCTGGGTTGTCTCCATGAGCTGGGTTATGTCCAGAGCATGCTTATCTCCGTGAGCCGGCTTATCCATGAGCAACTCATCTTCGTGTGCCTGCTTAGCTCTATGAGCCAACTTATCCGTGAGCCTGCTTATCCATGAGCCAACTTATCCATGAGGCAGCTTATCCATGAGTCGGCTTATTCAGGAGCCGACTCATCTCCATGAGCCTGCTTAGCTCTGTGAGCCAGCTTATCCATGGGCCTGCCTATCCATGAGTCGGCTTATCCATGAGCCGACTCATCTCTATGAGCCTTCTTATCTCTGTAATCCAGCTTATCCATGAGTCGGCTTATCTTCAGAGTCAGAAAACTTGTCTTGTAATAGGTCGGGTCAACATTGTAACCGGGTCAATATTGTAGTCGGGTCATGATTGTAGCTGGTCGACTTAACTCCACCCTCAGAGCCGGGTCTAGCCGTGGGTAACTCCCCCGACATAAGCCCCCAGGTTAGCTTGAATACAGGCTTGGAGTGCATTCATGGTAAGCTCCTAAAATAAAGAATAATTAGTACATTAAGGAACCGGCTCACTCAGATGACCAGTTTATTCAATGAACCGGCTCCTAAAAGTCAGGGTCTGTTTGCCATATCAACAAGCCAGTTGAAAGGATCGATATGATCGACTAGAGGGGGGTGAATAGGAGACTACAAATTTTAATCTTTCTTGTCAATTTTAAGGTTTAGCGGATAAATAGGGTTCACTAGATATGCAACTAGGTGAACACAACCTATATGAAAAGCAAGCTTATAGCAATTCATGCTAGGCAACAATCTAATTAGCAAGCCAACAAGCATACAAGGCAAAGTAAAGTGCGGGAAAGGATTAACCACAAGTGAGGTGAGGACGCCGATTTTATCCCGAAGTTCACTCTTCCTTGGGGAAGAGCTACTCTTCGTTTAGAGCGGTGCTGGAGCCAAAGCTTGCGGAACGCCACGAAGGCTCACCGTAGTCTCTTTCGAGTCACCCCCAACGGATGAGCCTCGAATCACTCGGGGTTGGTCTTGAAGGTGACCACCACACCTTTACAAACTTCTCTGGAGCACACCACAAGCAAGGAAGCTTCCAGGGGAACCTCTAACCGCCTAGGAGCCCAAGCTCCAAGAGTAACAAGTCAATGGGGAAGAAATGTTGCGGCGAAAGCGTCGTGGCGGGATCTACGTGTGAAGTGAAGTACATAGCTGCTTCGGAAGCAGCAAATGAAGGAGTTTAGATGAAGGAGTTCATATCCGATCTAGGTGTCATACCTAGTGCATCGGGTCCAATGAAAATCTTGTGTGACAATACTGGTGCAATTGCCTTGGCAAAGGAATCCAGATTTCACAAGAGAACGAAGCACATCAAGAGATGCTTCAATTCCATCCGCGATCAAGTCAAGGAGGGAGACATAGGGATTTGCAAGATACATACGGATCTGAATGTTGCAGACCCGTTGACTAAGCCTCTCTCACGAGCAAAACATGATCAGCACCAAGACTCCATGGGTGTTAGAATCATTACTGTGTAATCTAGATTATTGACTCTAGTGCAAGTGGGAGACTGAAGGAAATATGCCTTAGAGGCAATAATAAAGTTGTTATTTATATTTCCTTATATCATGATAAATGTTTATTATTCATGCTAGAATTGTATTAACCGGAAACTTAGTACATGTGTGAATACATAGACAAATAGAGTGTCACTAGTATGCCTCTACTTGACTAGCTCGTTGAATCAAAGATGGTTAAGTTTCCTAGCCATAGACATGAGTTGTTATTTCATTAGCGGGATCACATCATTAGATAATGATGTGATTGACTTGACCCATTCCGTTAGCTTAGCACTTGATCGTTTAGTATGTTGCTATTGCTTTTTTCATGACTTATACATGTTCCTATGACTATGAGATTATGCAACTCCCGAATACCGGAGGAACACTTTGTGTGCTACCAAATTCACAACGTAACTGGGTGATTATAAAGGTGCTCTACATGTGTCTCCAATGGTGTTTGTTGAGTTGGCATAGATCGAGATTAGGATTTGTCACTCCGATTGTCGGAAAGGTATCTCTGGGCCCTCTCAGTAATGCACATCACTATAAGCCTTGCAAGCAATGTGAATAATGTGTTAGTTGCGGGATGATGCATTACAGAATGAGTAAAGAGACTTGCCGGTAACGAGATTGAACTAGGTATTGAGATACCGACGATCGAATCTCGGGCAAGTAACATACCGATGACAAAGGGAACAACGTATGTTGTTATGCGGTTTGACCGATAAAGATCTTCGTAGAATATGTAGGAACCAATATGAGCATCTAGGTTCCGCTATTGGTTATTGACCGGAGATGAGTCTCGGTCATGTCTACATAGTTCTCGAACCCGTAGGGTCCGCACGCTTAACATTTGGTGACGATCAGTATTATGAGTTTATGTGTTTTGATGTACCGAAAGTAGTTAGGAGTCCCGGATATGATCACGGATATGACGAGGAGTCTCGAAATGGTCGAGACATAAAGATCGATATATTGGATGACTATGTTTGGACAATGGAAAGGTTTCGAGAGAGTTCAGGCATACACCGGAGTACCGGGGGGTTACCGGAACCCCCCGGGGAGTATATGGGCCCTAATGGGCTCTAGTGGAGAGAGAGGGGCAGCCAGGGCAGGCCGCGCGCCCCCTCCCCCTCTGGTCCGAATTGGACTAGGAAGGGGGGGCGCCCCCCTTTCCTTCCTCCCTCTCTCCCCCTTCCTTCTCTCCTAGTCCAACTAGGGAAGGGGGGATCCTACTCCCGGTGGGAGTAGGACTCCTCCAGGGCGCGCCATAGAGGGCCGGCCCTCCCCCCTCCACTCCTTTATATACGGGGGAGGGGGCACCCCATAGACACACAAGTTGATCATTGATCTCTTAGCCGTGTGCGGTGCCCCCCTCCACCATAATCCACCTCGGTCATATCATTGCAATCCTTAGGCGAAGCCCTGCGCCGGTAGCTTCATCATCACCGTCAACACGCCGTCGTGCTGACGAAGCTCTCCCTCGACACTTAGCTGGATCAAGAGTTCATGGGACGTCACCGAGCCGAACATGTGCAGATCGCGGAGGTGCCGTACTTTCGGTACTAGGATCGGTCGGATCGTGAAGACGTACGACTACATCAGCCGCGTTGTCATAACGCTTTCGCTTACGGTCTACGAGGGTATGTGGACTACGCTCTCCCCTCTTGTTGCTATGCATCACCATGATCTTGCGTGTGCGTAGGAATTTTTTTGAATTACTAAGTTCCACAATAGTGGCATCCGAGCCAGGTCTATGCGTAGATGTTATATGCACGAGTAGAACACAAATGAGTTGTGGGCGATAATAGTCATATTGCTTACCAGCATGTCATACTTTGATTCGACGGTATTGTTGGATGACGCGGCCTGGGCCGACATTACGCATACGCTTACATGAGACTGGTTCTATCGACGTGCTTCGCACACAGGTGGCTGGCGGGTGTCAGTTTCTCCAACTTTAGTTGAATAGAGTGTGGCTACGCCCGGCCCTTGTTGAAGGTTAAAACATCACACTTGACGAAAAATCGTTGTGGTTTTGATGCGTAGGTAAGAATGGTTCTTGCTCGGCCCGTAGCAGCCACGTAAAACTTGCAACAACAAGGTAGAAGACGTCTAACTTGTTTTTGCAGGGCATGTTGTGATGTGATATGGTCAAGACATGATGCTAAATTTTATTGTATGAGATGATCATGTTTTGTAACAAAGTTATCGACAACTGGCAGGAGCCATATGGTTGTCGCTTTATTGTATGAGATGCAATCTCCATGTAATTAATTTACTTTATCACTAAGCGGTAGCGATAGTCGTAGAAGTAATAGTTGGCGAGACGGCAGCGATGCTACGATGGAGATCAAGGTGTCGCGCCGGTGACGATGGTGATCATGACGGTGCTTTGGAGATGGAGATCAAAGGCACAAGATGATGATGGCCATATCATATCACTTATATTGATTGCATGTGATGTTTATCCTTTATGCATCTTATTTTGCTTAGTTCGGCGGTAGCATTATAAGATGATCTCTCACGAAATTTCAAGGTACAAGTGTTCTCCCTGAGTATGCACCGTTGCGAAAGTTTGTCATGCTGAGACACCACGTGATGATCGGGTGTGATAAGCTCTACGTTCACATACAACGGGTGCAAGCCAGTTTTCCACACGCAGAATACTCGGGTTAAACTTGACGAGCCTAGCATATGCAGATATGGCCTCGGAACACTGAGACCGAAAGGTCGAGCGTGAATCATATAGTAGATATGATCAACATAGTGATGTTCACCATTGAAAACTACTCCATCTCACGTGATGATCGGACATGGTTTAGTTGATTTGGATCACGTGATCACTTAGATGATGTAACACCCCGGATGTAACTTTCCATATTTGTAACTCCAACTCTTGCCATTTTCGGCTATGTGTTATGATATTCCCTTCGTGGTCGGGTTTTGTTTGTCATTTTGCATTTTGTTCATGTCATGCACCTCATATCATGTCATCATGTGCATTGCATTTGCATACGTGTTCGTCTCATGCATCCGAGCATTTTCCCCGTTGTCCGTTTTGTAATCCGGCGCTCCCATCTCCTCTGACACACCCCTCTTATTTCTTTTCGTGAGCGGGTGTTAAACGTTCTCGAAATGGACCGAGGCTTGTCAAGTGGCCTTGGTATACCACTGGTAGACCACCGGTCAAGTTTCGTTCCATTTGGAGGTCGTTTGGTACTCTAACGGTTAACCGGGCATCCGCAAAGTCCGTTTGTGTGTTGCAGCAAAACCCCCTCTCTAAACAGCCCAAAACCCACCAAACTCTCTTCCATGCTGTAGGTCGTTCGATCACGATCGTGTGGGCGAAAACCGCACCTCATTTGGAGCCTCCTAGCTCCCTCTACCTATATATATGCCTCCCCTCCCGAAATAATCCGCAGTCCAAACCCTAAAAATCGCCTCCGGCGCCGCCGGACGTGTCCGTACCGCGCCGTACGAACCTGCCGCCGCGCCCGCACCAGTGAGAAGCCGCCACGTGGCGCTCCCCGCCGCCGGCCCGCCCGAGCCCGCGGGAGGCCCTCCCAAACCGCGCGCCTGGTGCCCTCCTCCTCCGCGCCCGCGGCTGCCCTCGCCGCCCCGCGCCGCCGCGGCTCCCTGCCGCCCGCCGGCCGGCGCCGCCCCGCCGCCGACCTCGTCGCCGACCGCCGCCGCCGCGCTCGCGCTCCCTGCCGCCGTCGCCGCCTCCTCGGCGTCCGTGCCCGCGCCGCTCCGCCTCCTCGCCGTCCCCGGCGCCTCATCCGCCTCTCCTCCGGCCGGCCACCGCCTCCTCCTCCTCCCTCGCCCGGCGAGCTCCGGCGAGCCGAACCCTAGCTGAGCCCCGATCGGATCTAGAAACTGCCAGGGTTGACTTTCTTCCTTCCCCGTTTTTCTCGAAGTTATTTTATTTTATGATATATGCCCATGTTCACAGCATCATAACTCTCTGCATATAGCTCCGTTTCGCGCGTGTGATATATCAAAATGTTCGCCTCGTGATACTCTTAATTTTGTTCAATTGCACCATGTTCATTAGAGTCCATCTTGATGCCCAAATCTCTGGTGCAAGAGTGCTACTTGCTGTTATCTGCTGTTACTTATCAGAACTTAGTGATTTGTTATTTTTGTATCATTTAATCTGTGCATCTTATGGGCATGAGCTCTACATGTGTTTTGTTGTATGCCATGCCATCTTTACAGAGGTGTATGCCATGTATTTTTGTGATCTCTGTGGTTACTAGCACAAGCATGAAAACTAGGCCCCGTAATGCAAACTAGCACAAGCATGCAAGTCTGTTACTGCTGTTATTTTGTTGCCATGTAAACTTGATGTTACAGAGAGATCCATGCATATTTTGGAGATGTTCAGTAAGGATGTTTTGTATATATTGTTGTAGTAGATCCATTCCTGCCCTTGTTTGCAATTATGGAGTGCTATAGCATGACTCAATCTTGCTCTACTTTTGCTATAAAATATTTCTGGCAGATTGTTTACGTGTTATCCAATTTTTGCCAAGCTTGTTGTAGTTGTTCCATACATGCTATGTACTTGCTCTTGCCATGGATAGCTTCATAAACATGCCATCTTGCTGTAGGTATGCTTGTTTTGTCATGCATTGCCTTGTGGTTAGTGCATCAAGCTCACCAAGAATGCCTTCATATTATTGTTTCTGCCATGCTCTGTGTTCTGCTAAGTCTGAGATCTGTTAACGGAACTTGCTATGTTTACATGGTTGCCATCATATCTTCTGGTCCATTTTGGCTTATGGTCAGTAAGGGACTTTTGTCATATGCATTTAGTAGAATACTTCCGTGCCTTGTTTTGCCATGTTAAATTGCTGTAGCATGTTGATTTTGTGCTCTGAACATTGCTACCTGATGTTGTTTCAGGCATGTCCAGTAATTTCACCAAGTCTGTGAACCTGATTTCTTTTGCACTTTTGCCATGCTTGTTTGAGCTTGTTATGTTGTGAACTAGCCGTAGCTCAGTGTTCATCTTTTGTCAAGAATCTCCTGTAGATTACTGTTATATGCTTTGTTGCTATGTTGGAGTGCTGTAGCATTGTTACTTGTTGCATTCTAAGTGCTATCATGCTGTTAATCGCAGATTCGTGTCATTCTTGTTTTGCTTGCCATTTGCAAACCGTGCATCCGTTTCCGGTGATCTTTATATCGATTTCGACCGAAATCATCTCATCTTTCCAGTGGCATGCTTGGTTTGCCAAGTTACTACCTTGTTCATCATTTTCCTTCCGGAGCACGCATATGCATCGCATATCATATCTCGCATATCATACATGTTTTGCATCATGTTGCTTGTGCATTTCCCGTGATTGATTGTGGTTCCATTGCTTGTGTTCTTGTCTTGGGTAGAGCCGGGAGACGAGTTCGTGAACGAGGAACCTGTTGAGTACGCTTACGAGGATCAAGCTTTCGACAACTCTGAGAACCTTGCAGGCAAGATGACCAACCCTCGAAATCACTTCTATCTTTGCTTTGCTAGTTGTTCGTTCTATTGCCATGCTGCTCTACCTACCACTTGCTATGTCATGCCTCCCATATTGCCATATCAGCCTCTAACCATCCTTTTCCTAGCAAACCGTTGTTTGGCTAAGTTACCGCTTTTGCTCAGCCCTTCTTATAGCGTTGCTAGTTGCAGGTGAAGTTGAAGTTGTTCCATGTTGGAACATGGATATGTTGGGATATCACAATATCTCTTATTTAATTAATGCATCTATATATTTGGTAAAGGGTGGAAGGCTCGGCCTTATGCCTGGTGTTTTGTTCCACTCTTGCCGCCCTAGTTTCTGTCATACCGGTATTATGTTCCTTGAGTTTGCGTTCCTTACGCGGTTGGGTGATTTATGGGACCCCCTTGACAGTTCGCCTTGAATAAAACTCCTCCAGCAAGGCCCAACCTTGGTTTTACCATTTGCCACCTAAGCCTTTCCCCCGGGTTTTCGCGAGCCCGAGGGTCATCTTATTTTAACCCCCCCGGGCCAGTGCTCCTTCGAGTGTTGGTCCGAACTGAGTAGACTGCGGGGCCCCCTCGTGGAAACTCGAGGTCTGGTTTTACTCGTAGGATGTCTCATCCGGTGTGCCCTGAGAACGAGATATGTGCAGCTCCTATCGGGATTTGTCGGCGCATTCGGGCGGCTTTGCTGGTCTTGTTTTACCATTGTCGAAATGTCTTGTAAACCGGGATTCCGAGACTGATCGGGTCTTTCCGGGAGAAGGTTTATCCTTCGTTGACCGTGAGAGCTTATGATGGGCTAAGTTGGGACACCCCTGCAGGGTATTATCTTTCGAAAGCCGTGCCCGCGGTTATGAGGCAGATGGGAATTTGTTAATGCCCGGTTGTAGAGAACTTGTCACTTGACCCAATTAAAATGCATCAACTGTGTGTGTAGCCGTGATGGTCTCTTCTTGGCGGAGTCCGGGAAGTGAACACGGTTTGAGTTATGATTGACGTAAGTAGGAGTTCAGGATCACTTCTTGGTCATTACTAGATGATGACCGTTCCGTTGCTTCTCTTCTCGCTCTCTGTTGCGTATGTTAGCCACCATATATGCTTATTGCCTGCTGCAGCTCCACCTCATTACACCATCATTTCCTATAAGCTTAAATAGTCTTGATCTCGCGGGTGTGAGATTGCTGAGTCCTCGTGACTCACAGTTTCTACCAAAACAGTTGCAGGTGCCGACGATGCCAGTGCAGATGATGGGATCGATCTCAAGTGGGAGTTCGATGAGGAACGTGGTCGTTACTATGTGTCCTTTCCTGATGATCAGTAGTGGAGCCCAATTGGGACGATCGGGGATCTAGCATTTGGGGTTATCTTATTTTTCATTTGGATCTTGACCGTAGTCGGTCTATGTGTGTATTTTGGATGATGTATGGATTATATTTATGTATTGTGTGAAGTGGCGATTGTAAGCCAACTCTTTATCCCATTCTTGTTCATTACATGGGATTGTGTGAAGATGACCCTTCTTGCGACAAAACCACAATGCGGTTATGCCTCTAAGTCGTGCCTCGACACGTGGGAGATATAGCCGCATCGTGGGCGTTACAGATGATTAGAGGGATGTCTATCTAAGTGGGAGTTCTTAAGTAATATGATTAATTGAACTTTAATTTATCATGAACTTAGTACCTGATAGAATTTTGCATGTCTATGTTGTTGTAGATCAATGCCCCGTGCTACTGTTCCTTTGAATATTAATGCGTTCCTAGAGAAAGCTAAGTTGAAAGATGATGGTAGTAACTACACGGACTGGGTCCGTAACTTGAGGATTATCCTCATTGCTGCACAGAAGAATTACGTCCTAGAAGCACCGCTAGGTGCAAGACCCGCTGCACGAGCAACGCCGGACGTTGTGAACGCCTGGCAGAGCAAAGCTGATGACTACTCGATAGTTCAGTGTGCCATGCTTTATGGCTTAGAACCGGGACTTCAACGACGTTTTGAACGTCATGGAGCATATGAGATGTTCCAGGAGTTGAAGTTAATATTTCAAGCAAATGCCCGGATTGAGAGATATGAAGTCTCCAATAAGTTCTACAGCTGCAAAATGGAGGAGAATAGTTCTGTCAGTGAGCATATACTCAAAATGTCTGGGTATAACAATCACTTGATTCAACTGGGAGTTAATCTTCCTGGACATCGGAAAGGTTTCGAGAGAGTTCGGGCATATACCGGAGTACCGGGGGGTTACCGAAACCCCTGGGGAGTATATGGGCCCTAATGGGCTCTAGTGGAGAGAGAGAGGGGCAGCCAGGGCAGGCCGCGCGCCCCCTCCCCCTCTGGTCCGAATTGGACTAGGAAGGGGGGCGGCACCCCCTTTCCTTCCTCCCTCTCTCCCCCTTCCTTCTCTCCTAGTCCAACTAGGGAAGGGGGGAATCCTACTCCCGGTGGGAGTAGGCCTCCTCCAGGGCACGCCATAGAGGGCCGGCCCTCCCCCCTCCTCCACTCCTTTATATACGGGGGAGGGGGGCACCCCATAGACACACAAGTTGATCACTGATCTCTTAGCCGTGTGCGGTGCCCCCCTCCACCATAATCCACCTCGGTCATATCGTTGCAGTGCTTAGGCGAAGCCCTGCGCCGGTAGCTTCATCATCACCGTCATCACGCCGTCGTGTTGACGATGCTCTCCCTTGACACTTAGCTGGATCAAGAGTTCGTGGGACGTCACCGAGCCAAACGTGTGCAGATCACGGAGGTGTCGTACTTTCGGTACTAGGATCGGTTGGATCGTGAAGATGTACAACTACATCAACCGCGTTGTCATAACGCTTCTGCTTACGGTCTACGAGGGTATGTGGACTACACTCTCCCCTCTCGTTGCTATGCATCACCATGATCTTGCGTGTGCGTAGGAAATTTTTTGAATTACTACGTTCCACAACAACTCTTCCTTGAAAGTCATTCTTGAACCGAGGATCCACCCCCCAACCTGTGGCAGCAGCATATGGGTGGTTCTGTCTCTCAGCCCAAAGCTCTGGCTTGGTCCATTTGGCAAGGGGAAGATTCCGGAGATCTCGCCCGCCCGAAATGGCTTGCTCGGGACTAGACATCTCTTCTTCTTCATCTTCATCATCTCCATCAATAGGTTCATCCTCATTCTCTATCTCAACATCTACGGGGTTGACATAGTGAGCATCCTCTTGAGAGTCATATTCTTCCTCTGAATCCTCGGATGCCTCAACAATGGGCTGCTTGGTGGCATCACGACGAACACGGCCCTGGCCTGACCTTGACCCCTAAGCAATGCCCTCAGAGAGCTAGCGACAAGCAATCATGAATTCCTTGGAACCTGCCTTTGTGCGCTTGCGACGGAGCTCGGCCCTCGTGTCAGCGGAGTCTGAAACACACACAAACACCCAACAACACAACGCAAATAACACAAATGAATACAAGTGCTTGAGGTAGCGACAAAGGAGAGGGCAAAAAGTTCCTGTATACCCCATGCGCACGGGGGGTTAGACCCCGTGGGCACGGGGGTCCGGTGCGCACGGTACACGACCATGGGCACGGGGCGCCATGCGCACGGGGGTCAAATACCCCATGGACACGGGGGTTCCCTAGTGGCAACCACTTCCAGATCGAGATATGGGAGTGGGTGCGGCAGAGGAACCCTAGGAACTGACCACCTAAATTGGTCCTACTGGGAAGGAGCAGCCACCCTAATCTAGGAAAAACTAGAAACCCTAAAAACTTGAGATGCAACCATGGAGGAAAGGAAAGAACAAGGGAATGGGAGGTACCGGAGGAGGACCCCATCCCGTACGATTTCCACGGAGCAACAAAGCCCGACGTTGCCCGGTGGAGCACCAGCGAGGGGAAGCGACAGCGGCGGCCCTGGAGGCTTCCTGGGGAGTGGTGGGGGCGACTGGGTTGGAATGAACCCCAGCCCCCCCAGCCCCACGCCCCGCCTTTTCAGCGCCAGGAACTGCAGACCCCGTGCACACACAAAGCCCGTGGACACAGGGGCCCCGTGCGCACGGTACAAACCCGTGGACACGGGGTACTCAGAGACTTTTGATCTAAGATATCTTTTGAAGGTATGGCTGAGTGTCAACTCTTACCAAGCCTTTGCAAAGCATCTTGGTCTATGTTTCTGAATACGTCACAAGAGAAATCCTATCCCTACGAGAAGGGAATATGTGGAGCACTTGTACAAGAAGAGAAAAGACACAAACCAAGATAAAACAGAGAGAAAAAAAAAGAAAGCCAACAACAACACACACAAGAACACGGACACAACCCTCAAAGGAGGGCGGTGGCCGAGGCCACCATGTTTGAGTTTGTTTGGTATGGCACCGTGATACGTCTCCAACGTATCTATATTTTTTTAATTGTTCCATGTTGTTATATTATCATTCTTGGATGTTTTTATCATTTTATAGTCATTTTGTATCATTTTTTGGTACTAACCTATTGACATAGTGCCAAGTGCTAGTTGTTGTTTTCTGCATGTTTTTTACATCGTAGGAAATCAATACCAAACGGAGTCCAAACGCAGCGTAACTTTTTGTGGATTTTTTTGGACCAGAAGACATCCAGTGGGTCGGAGAAGCACCTGGGGGTGCTCCAAGGGGAGCACAACCCACCAGGGCGTGCCAGGAGGCCTAGGCGCGCCCTGGTGGGTTGTGCCCACCTCGGGTGCCCCATGAACCGACTCTTTGCTCTATAAATACCCCAATATTCCGAAAACCCTAGGGGAGTCGACGAAAATCAATTCCAGCCGCCGCAGAGTCCAGAACCACCAGATCCAATCTAGACACCATCACGGAGGGGTGCATCATGTCCATTAGTGCCTCTCCGATGATGCGTGAGTAGTTCTTTGTAGACCTACGGGTCCGTAGTTAGTAGCTAGATGGCTTCCTCTCTCTCTCTCGTTTGATTCTCAATACAATGGTCTCTTGGAGATCCATATGATGTAACTCCTTTTGCGGTGTGTTTGTTGGGATTCGATGAACTTTGAGTTTATGATCAGATCTATCTTTTTTATCCATGAAAGTTATTTGAGTCTTCTTTGATCTCTAATATGCATGATTGCTTATAGCCTCGTATTTCTTCTCTGATAGTTGGGTTTTGTTTGGCTAACTTGATCTATTTATCTTGCAATGGGAAGAGGTGCTTTGTAGTGGGTTCGATCTTATGGTGCTTGATCCCAGTGACAGAAGGGGAACCAACACGTATGTATCGTTGCTACTAAGGATAAAACGATGGGGTCTATTTCTACTTAAATAGATCTTGTCTACATCATGTCATCGTTCTTATTGCATTACTCCGTTTCTCCATGAACTTAATACACTAGATGCATGCTGGATAACGGTCGATGTGTGGAGTAATAGTAGTAGATGCAGGCAGGAGTCGGTCTACTGATCTTGGACGTGATGCCTATATAATGATCATTGCCTGGATATCGTCATGATTATTCGAAGTTCTATCAATTGCCCAACAGTAATTTGTTCACCCACCATTTGCTATTTTTCTCGAGAGAAGCCACTAGTGAAACCTACGGCCCCCGGGTCTCTTTCTCATATTATTTGCCTTTGCGATCTATTTTCTTTCCCTTTTATTTTCAGATCTATTAACCCAAAAATACAAAAATACCTTGCTGCAATTTACTTTATTTGGCGTTCGATCTATCAATATTTACAACTCTCTCACGTCCGTTTGCCTATCTTCAGGCGCCGCTACCCGAAAGGGATTGACAACCCCTTTTACACGTCGGGTTGCGAGTATTTGTTATTTGTGTGCAGGTGTTGTTTACGTTGTCTTGGTTGGTTCTCCTACTGGTTCGATAACCTTGATGTCATCACTGAGGGATATACCTACCGCCGCTGTGCTGCATCATCCCTTCCTCTTTGGGGAATGTCAGTGGGAACGACACCTATGGGATCACTGGAATCCCTTCTACGGTTGGCGGGCGAGGGGTCGTGAGAAGAGCAGGTTTAGGAGCTAGCACACGGATCGTTTACCCAGGTTCGGGCCACGAGGATGCATAATACCCTAGTCCTGCTTTGGTGGATGTATTTGAATGTTCTTGTGTTCTTGAACTAGCTACGGTGGCTGCGTAGTTCAAAAAAGCTGAATCCCTCTCCTGGTCTCCTCGGGCCTCCTTTTATAGGAAAAAGGGGTTGCCACAGTGGCACACAGGAGGTGGAAAGGTCTACAGTCGATAAGCATATCCTCTGGGACCGTCGGACAAACGCATTTAATGCGCTGCCGACGTGCCCCCCTTGCTTTATCGGGGACGACAAGGAAGCACGTCCCAGCTGTCGCCGCCTCTCGCCTGGCCTTGACACGTGTCCGAGCTGACGAGGCGTCGTGGCGCCACGTTGGCTGGCTGCTGGGCTGGCGCGGTGCTGGAGCCTTCACGAAGGGTTGCATGCCACCACGCAGGTGCTTGCTGAGTCGGTGTAGAGGCCGCCCGTCGCCACGCAGGTGCCTGCCCAGCTGGTTGAGCTAGCAGCTGCTTGGGGATGGCGGTGGAGTCTTGGCTGGTGCGGGCCTGGCAGTGGCCCTGCTGATGCCCTCGGCAAGGGTCTTACCGGGGGCCCAACAAGGGTCTTGCCGTGGCGTTGCAGTCGTCCCTGGCAAGGCGCTTGCCGGGGGTCTTGTGGATTTCCTCGGCTAGGATCCCACCGAGGGTCGCCATCTTCTGGTCCTCATCTGATCTCATGTGTTTATGATCTTGACAAAGATCTGCATGCCACCACGGAGGTGCCTCCCGAGCCTTGGTTCCAATGTAGTTGTTGGCGGTGTTTGGAACTCCTGGGCTCAAGGGTGGCTCGCTCTGTTGGTGTTGGGCAAGTTGCCCCGGCAAGGCTCTTGCCGGGGCCGCGGAGGTCGCCCCGGCAAGGGTCTTGCCGGGGGAGTCCACCTCGCCCCTCTGCTCTTTGTGTCTCTCGTCCTGGCGTTGCCTTGATTGTCTTGTGCTTGGGCTTCTCTCCGCCTTCCCTCCTCTGCCCTGCTAAGTGTGGCCCCGGCGTGTGGCTCTGACTGCCCGTGCACAAGTAAAGGGGTCAAAAGGAGAGCCCCTACTTTTGTGCACCGACAGGAGCCCCCGGGTCTGGGCCACACATAAGCGCGACGCGTTGTCGGGCCAGGCCCAGAACAGTGCGCGGGCAGGTCGGGCGGATTTCACTGCGGTAATTGTTTCGTCCGCTGCACTCCCCCACGACCCGCGTTGAATGCGCGACGTGGAGGGTCGTGTGTGACGTGGGGGTCATGCGTGGGGCGGTTCCTGCACGCATGCGTCACATCGCAGTAAAGAGGCGGCTCGCGCCTTCCCCGTAAAAAGAGGGAGGCGCGGCTCATTTACTGAGTGGACTCGGGTCGCGGTCTTCAAGGCGCCCATGCCCCATGATCATGGGGCGGGGAACGGTCGCCTCACCCGTCCTCTCGATCCTGTTCGCTCGCCACGTGTCCTCCATGTAGGTGGCAGGCGGCGGAGGCGGTAAACCGGGTCGTCGCTGATTGGGGCAGCGGGTCGGTCCTGATTCCCTGTGCCTCCGATGGCTGGATTGGCTGAGTGGGGCGGCCGAGCCTCGACCCCGCCCCTTTATAAAGAGGGGGAGGGGGATGTCATCCCACATTCTCTCAGCATCCATCCTCTTCCACCTTCGCTCCTTTCTTCCACCAGCCATGGCGAGAGGGGGTGCTGGGCCTTCGGCGGTGGGGGCGAGGGTCGCCGCTCGACAGTGCGTTCCTCCTTCCCACGAGCTCGCGGTGGCAGAGCCGGCCACGAGAGGAAGGGGGAGGGAGGCCGAGGTCACCGCGGCGGTCGGGGAAGAGGGGGACGAGGCAGTGCGATGGCCGTGCCTCCGCCAGCGATGCCGCCCGTGATGGAGGGCCACGTCGGGGACCAGCCTCGGGAGTTCTTCATCAGGCTGCGCCGGCCACCACGTCGTCGTCCCCGTCTCCCTACCCCATTTGCTCAGGAAATGGAGCTCGATCCGCCCCAGACCCTCAGATTGCACATGAGGGGCTGTGGGAACGGCGGCACGTGGGTCGACGTCGACTTCCCCGCTCCTCACGTTATGTACCTCCGTCGTGGATGGAAGACATTTGCTCACATCCACAGCCTGACGGCGGGGCTCGTTAT
This sequence comes from Triticum aestivum, assembly GCF_018294505.1. NCBI lineage: Eukaryota > Viridiplantae > Streptophyta > Magnoliopsida > Poales > Poaceae > Triticum > Triticum aestivum. The sequence goes on along the minus strand of NC_057802.1, from coordinate 515,000,452 downwards.
CCATCAAGTTAATGGAGGGCGGCCTGCTCTCTGTCAAGTTCTTCGGAGATCTTGGAACTTGCCTGAAGTGCTGCGTGGAGAGCTCCTCTGACGATGAAGATTCTTCCTCGAGCGGGAGCGATGAGGAGGACAACGACAGCGACGACGAGGGAGTCGAGCGGCGGGATGCCGACCCCGACTCCGACTGACCGCGCCACCCCTCCCTCGGCCACGCGCCCTGCCGAGGGCCTTCCTCGCCAAGCTCTCCATCGGGGCGCTCTCTGTCGTCTCCTTGGGCGACTGGCGTAGGAGGGTCGGAGAAGGCGAAGAAGGCGGGTGGAGGCCGTCAAGTCGGAGTACGCGGGCACCGACGCCTTCGTCGCGTATTGGCGGCCCGCTGCCTCGTCTTCCAGCTCCTTTCCCGACACCAAGATGTTCTCTTGGTGCCTTCTGCTCCTCGTACCTCGCCTAGGCGCTCTTTTTGCCCTCCTGTTGTCTTGTTCCACCTTCTGAGGAGAGGGACAAGAAAGGGATTACGGGCACCTTATCTCTTTTTAGTTTGTAAGCCCACGGGCACTTGTTAATTTTAAGACTTGTAATCCCCTTGCTCATGTTTTTAATTCCGTATGAACTGTACCTGTATGGGATGTTTTTAATGAAAAAGGGTGTCTGCCGGGTTCTTTGTGCGTGAGCGAGGCCCATGCCAAGGAACGAATCCTTGTTATTTTTAGGATAAACATTGTCGCCCGGCAACAGGCCTTCCCGTCCCCTGACTTCAGTCGACCATTCTCACGCTCTTGGCGGAGGCAGGGCGAAGTAGAGTTAGGCCCTTCGTTCATTTTCTTGCCACCGCGACTACGACCAAGTTCCGACCCATGGGATAGCTCTTGGGCACAGGAAAAGGGGAGCACGGCGGTTTAAGAATACAAATGAGGTTTCACATGCATGTCCCAGTTCCATACGAAAATGCACAACAGGGGATGAAGGGCTTATCTGAATCCGCAGCCCCCGGCAACCTTGGCTTGCCGTGGTTGGATCCTTGTATCTTCAGCCCCCGGCAACCTTGGCTTGCCGGGGCCGGAGAGCCGGTTCGTTCTCTTTCTCCCAAGTAGCTCAGCAGACATGTCCACGTGCCCTGCGAACCAAAAGAGGATAGAAAATAACAGAAAGACGCACACTCGACCTCTATGCTAGGGGTTAGTCGCCACTAAGCACTATCAACCCTAACCGAGGGAGAGACTTGACCTAGCATGCATGCTATAACTTAGGGCGCCAGCGCTTCATTTATTTATGCTCAGGGTCTGCGCCTGGCTTTGTACAGAGGGTTACATGCCTTGTCGGCAAGGCTTGTACAAAAGGTGGTTTGCCGGGGGGGCAACAACCGCGCCTTGTGGGTAAAACTTGCAAAGATGTTAAATATTCCAGGAGTTGCTCACTGGAATAGCATCTTCGGTCTCCAGGCGGACTGCGCCGGGCCTGGTGACTCGCATTACCCGATAAGGGCCTTCCCACTTTGGCGTCAACTTGTTGGAATTCTTGGCTGATTGAACGCGCCGAAGAACAAGGTCGCCTTCCTCAAAGCTTCGGGCATGAACCTTGCGGCTATGGTATCGGCACAAGGCTTGCTGGTAGCGTGCTGCTCTCACAGCCGTCCGAAGACGATCTTCCTCAAGGAGCGTTGCGTCATCTTGCCGCAATTGCTCTTGCTCAAGCTCGTCGTAAGCGAGCACTCGAGGCGACCCGTATATGAGTTCCGTGGGGAGAACTGCTTCTGCCCCGTATACCAGGGCAAAGGGTGTCTGGCCGGTGGCTCGATTTGGCGTCGTCCTGATCGACCAAAGAACCGCCGGCAACTCATCAATCCAGCGCCTTCCGCTCTTGTGCAGCCTGTCAAAAGTCTTTGTCCTCAGGCCTCGCAACACTTCAGCATTTGCCCTCTCCGCCTGGCCGTTGCTCCGTGGGTGTGCCACGGAAGCGAAACAGACCTTGCTGCCGAGGTCTTGGATGTATTGCATGAAGGTGTGGCTTGTGAACTGCGTGCCGTTGTCGGTGATGACTCTATTTGGCACACCAAAACGGCAGACTAGTCCCTTGAAGAACTTGACGGCTGACTGTGATGTCACCTTCCTCACCGCTTCCACCTCCGGCCACTTTGTGAACTTGTCGATTGCAACGTACAAGTACTCAAAGCCCCCGACAGCACGGGGGAAGGGGCCCAGTATGTCGAGCCCCCAGACCGAAAATGGCCAGGAGAGAGGGATTGTTTGAAGGGCTTGAGCTGGTTGATGAAGCTTCTTTGAATGGAACAGACACGCTTCACACTTGGTTACTAGTGTTGTTGCATCCTGGAGGGCAGTGGGCCAGAAGAAACCTTGCCGGAACGCCTTGCCGGCAAGAGCCCTCGACCCTATGTGGGAGCCACATATGCCTCCATGTATCTCCGCCAACAGCTCCAATCCTTCCTCCCGGGGAATGCACTTCAATTTCACACCATTCGGTCTTTTCTGGTACAGGACGTCGTCAACGAACTGATACATGGCAGACCGACGGGCTACTTTCTCCGCTTCTTCCTGCTCCTCAGGAAGCTCCCCTATTTGGAGGAATCGGACAGTATGTTGCGCCCATGCCGGAGCCTGGGGCTCGACGGCAAGGACCAAAGGTATTTCTTCTGCCATGGGAGTGGCCGTCTCTATGGCCGGGGCTTGACGCCCTGCCAGAGTCGGTTGCTCCTCGGCAGGCTCAGTATCCACGACAACGTCCTTTTCGGCGGCCCCAGGGGGCTCGGCGGGAAAGTACTGGCCGGGGCCTGATTTCCTCCGCTTGTTCTGCTCCGTTGATGGTTCGACGGATGGTTGAGTTAACCGAAGCACAAAGGTACCTGGTTCCACAGGTAGCTTGAACGCGGCGCGCTTCGACAGGTAATCGGCGATGTTGTTCTCCGCTCGGGGAACGTGCTCCGCTTGTATACCATCAAAGCGCTCCTCCAGCTTCCTCACCTCATCTACGTAAGCCTCCATCAACGGGCTCTGGTAATCTTTGTTGACTTGCCTGACGACAAGTTGTGAATCACCCCTGACGATGAGCTTCTTGACCCTGAGATCTGCCGCGATCCTGAGTCCAGCAAGAAACCCTTCATACTCAGCAGTGTTGTTTGTGGACATCTCCCTGTGAAAGTGCATCTGGATCACATACTTGAGGTGCTCTCCGGTGGGTGCGACGAGCAACACACCAGCACCAGCGCCTTGCAGCGAGAAGGCCCCGTCAAAGTACATGATCTAGTCATGACTTGCTTCCTTGTCGGGGAGAGTGGTCTCCTGGATTTCCTCGTCAGGCATTGAGGTCCATTCTACAATGAACTCCGCCAAGACTCTGCTCTGGATTGTCGAAGTACTTTCAAACTTCAACCCAAAGCTTGATAACTCCAAGGCCCACTCCACAATCCTTCCGGTTGCGTCTGGGTTGTGTAGTATCCGTTGCAACGGGAGGCGGGTGACGACAGTGATCTCGTGGGCTTGGAAGTAATGACGCAGCTTCCTCGAGGCCATAAGGAGGCCGAAGAGCAATTTCTGCACACCGGAGTACCTTGACCTAGCCCCCTGCAAGAGGGAGTTGACAAAGTAAACCGGGTGCTGCATCATCATCTTCTTCGGCCTCCGGGGTCCACTCCATTGGGCCCGCCTTTTCAAGATTTCGAAAAAGGGAAGGGCATGCTCAACAGACTTGGAGATGAATCGGCTCATGGCGGCAACGCAGCCAGTGAGCCAACGCACATCCTTGATCCGCTTGGGCGACTCAATCTGCTCGATAGCCTTGATCTTATCTGGGTTTGCCTCGATCCCATGCTGCGACACAAAGAACCCGAGAAGTTTGCCGGACTGAACACCGAAAACACACTTCTCAGGGTTCAGCTTGAGGTTGATCTTGCGCAGGTTGGCAAACGTCTCTTCTAAGTCTTGTATAAGGGTTGCCTTGTCCTTGCTTTTGACCACTATGTCATCCATATAAGCTTCCATATTTCTATGTTGTTGGGGCTCAAAACCAATTTGGACCGCCCTTGCGAATGTCGAGCCAGCACTCTTCAACCCGAAAGGCATCCGTAAAAAGCAATATGTACCACATGGGGTGATGAATGATGTCTTCTCTTCGTCTTCCTTTGTCATGAAGATCTGGTGGTAGCCCGAGTAGGCGTCGAGGAATGATAACAGATCGCACCCGGCCATGGAGTCAACAATCTGGTCAATGTGTGGCAACAGGAAGGGGTCCTTAGGACAAGCCTTATTGATATCTGTGTAATCAATACACAGCCTCCACTTCCCGTTCGCCTTGCGCACCACCACCGGATTGGCCAACCACGTCGGATGGAGCACTCCTCTCACCAAGACCGCCGCTTCCAACTTCTTGATCTCCTCTGTGATAAATTCCTGCCGTTCCAAAGCTTGCTTCCTGACCTTCTGCTTGACGGGTCGCGCATGGGGACAGACAGCAAGATGGTGCTCAATCACTTCCCTGGGAACGCCGGGGATGTCGGATGCTTGCCACGCAAACACATCGACATTCGCTCGCAGGAAAGTGACGAGCGCGCTTTCCTATTTGCTGTCGAGGGTGGAGCTTATGGTGAAAGCCCCTCCCGTGCCATCCTCCTTGACGGGCACCCTCTTGGTCTCAGGTGGCGCAGCTCTGGATTTCTTGCTCTTGCCGGTGGAGCTCTCTGGCACGTCCTCGACGGTAGCACAACACTCCGAAGAGGTGCGCTTGCCGGAGTGGGTGCGAGAGGTCTTGCCGGTCTTCTTCTTCCCTCCCGAGGCTTCAGCGGCAGGAGCAAGTGCCTTGGCGGCAGCTGCTGCAACTACTTCTCGGTAGAGTTGGTCAGGCAGATCAGCGCGTCCTTTTTGTCAGAGGGGACGGTGATGATGGTCATCAGCTCAGGCATCTTCAGCGTGTTGTAGGCATAGTGCGACGCTGCCATGAACTTGGCTAGTGCCTGGAGGCCGAGGATCCCGTTGTAGGGCAAGGGGATCTCGGCTACATCGAAGACAATCCTCTCCGTCCTGTAGTTCAACTCGCCTCCAAACGTCACATGCAATGTGACCTTCTGTCGGGGATATACCCCGTGGTGTAACCCGGCCGGAAGTATAAACCGGCCGGACTTGGTGATTCACCGGCAACCCGCACAGACCAGACGGTTTACAAGCAACCGGATTGAACATTATGATTCACTGGTAACCCGGCGGGTGGGACAGACGGTGACAAGGCCCAAGGCCTAGAAGGCCGGCTCATGTTATGGTGGGCTGGTTTAAAAGGAAAGGCATGAGGAATATTTGTCTTACAAGGAGTTAAGACCTGGACTTGTATCCGGTTGGTAGATAGACTGGTCCTAATCCTAATAGGACTCCACATGTAACCCGCCCCTTTAACATATATAAGGAGGGGCAGGGCTCCCCAAAGGGGGACAAGCAACAAGCAAGAAGTAATCTCTAGGGCTAAATACCGAGAGCCGGAGCCGGCGACTCTCCCGTAATCATAATGAGACTTAGCCTCAAATAGCACGTAGGGTTGTTACCGGATGATGTTTCCCGGGGCCCGAAGCTGTCTAAACCCTTGTCTGTGCGTTGATCCGCCCTGCGTCTCTCATCCCAATCAACCCCTCTCAAGCTACTACATAGATGCGCTGGCCTCACGACTATGTCCTCACGCTAAGGACATCTGCCGTGACAACTCCACGATAGTTGGCGCCCACCGTGGGGCTCGCGCACTGCGGTGATGAGTTCTTGGAGGGATCTCACCTAGGGTTCGAGAAGCTCGAGATTTCATCGGATAAAGAAGAACTGGCAAGTTCGTTATTCTGTGATTTGGAACATGATTTACTTTGAAGCCGGCGCATACAAGATTGAGATCAAATAAATGAGGGTTGCATGGTGCACGTCGCTGCGGCCGGGTCATACATCTTTGCTGGGTGATCTGATGAAGCCCGATCGATTTTTACTATGTTGCCATTAGAAGCCGAGGAGAAGCTATCAGATTAAGCAATGCAAATTCCTGCAGAGAAAATACCACCAGAAACTCCCACGTGGTCAGATGGAAAGTCAAACTAACCAAAACGAGAACAAAGACGTGAGATGGGATTTGGATTCGGATGTTGCCGCTGTGGTCTCGTCTTAGAAAGAAAGGAGGAAACGTCAAAGCCAACAATGACCCGGAAACAGAATACGGTAGCGACCCGGACTCCTCCGCTGTGTGCGCTTTGAGTCGACAACCCGGACTCCTCCTTCGAGGCCGGCGGTCCCGCCTGTCTGCTCGTGTCCTCGGGTCATCGCCTGTTGGCCAGCCCATCGGCCACCGCGCTGAGTCGCCGGCCGCCGAGCCCTATGAGATGATGTCCGCTTCAGCCTCCGTGGCCGGCTCTCTGCGTTGCCTGCTTCAAAAAAACACTGCTCCCCGCAGCCTTGCCGACCCATCGCGCCACACCCAACTCAGCCATGGCCGAGTCGCCGTCGCTGCTCATCTGTCGTCTGCGCCACGCCAAGCCGCCCAGGGTCAGTTCTGTCGTCGCCTCCGCAGCACCCTCGCCACTGTTGCCAGCTGCGCATCCATAGCTTTGAGCCGCCTCCGGCTGCGCCGCGCCTGCATCGTCCCGTGACGACCCGGGGCCCCGCCGCGGATCACAGACTTCCATTGCCCCGTCGTCTGTCTCCTCGGATGCACCCTTGAGCCGGCGGCCTCGACCCGCCGCTCCTGTCGTGGCTTTCGCCTCCGAGTCGTTTTGAGCCGCCGGTGCCACCACAAGCCGTCCACTTCCAAACCGCCATGGCATCACGTCGCTCTTCCGCTGAGCCGCCCGATTGCGTCGTCGCCACTTCCTACTGAAACCATTACTGCTCTGAGTCGCCTCGAGTAAGCCGCCTTCACCTCGTCACGGACTCGCCTCCGCTGAGTCGCCGGTTTTCTTCGACCCGCCAGGGGCTTCCTTGAGCCGCTCCGGCCAAGTATCCGGCACTTCCGCGCCCTGCTATCATTATAGCTTCTGATTTGACCAACCGCTGTTTGTTTATATCATTACAAAACAAGCTATGCGGATATGTTTTACGTGGATCAAGGGAAATACCAAAGCACATGGCAGGTTTTTTCACGGACGCGGATGCATGTACCACGAGGGAAACCAATTAAGTATTCCATGAGGTGTCCAAACAAAGGGGTCTCCTTGCCTTAAGACTATATTTGTACATGGACATCATGAAGACTGGGACTCGACGGGCTATGTGATTCCTGCACGTGAAGACCTGTTTATCCGAGCACGACTATTCGTTCAGAAAAATTACCCAGTGCTACAGTGATGATGCTAGGATTTGTTGTGGTCAGACGCCGCCCCTGCGGTGGTGAGCCGCCCTGTTGAGCCGCCCGGCGCTTCGCGCCTCTGCCGTCGTCTCATCCTTGTGGCCTTCACGGCCGCCATTACTTCTGAGCCGCCGCAGTTGTTTGCTGGTCTGCCTGAACCGTCGAGATTATATTAAGCCACCTCTGATGCAGCATATAGGGAAATTACCCATCGCAAGGCGGCGTTATACGCGGAGATGGAGACACGCCAAACGTTATTTGGCACATGTGGTTGTCCTTACTCAACGGATTCCCGCACCGGCTTACAACGCTGCGGTCGGCTCATCTGCCTGCTCCCGCGGCCGACTCGGCCGTGATTGGTTTCAGCTTCACCGTGATGATCATCAACTCCGCGGTGGATAATTTCTGGCCTGACATATCAAGTGAAATCAATCCAGTGAATTTTTATATATTATATATTGTTTTCTTTAAAAAGAGCAATTACTCTGGCTTGCGATGTTTTTTGATGTAGGACAATTGTTCACTACATCAACACGACATGGTTGACTCGCCCATCCGCGCGGTTTACCGCGCCGACGATTGACTCGCCCGGCCGCACCGGCTTACAACGCCGTGGCCGTCTCTCACGACCGCGCCGGCTTACAACGCCGTGGCCGTCTCTCGCGACCGCGCCGGCTTACAACACCGTGGCCGTCTCTCGCGACCATGCCGACTTACAATGCCGAGGCCGCACTTGTCTGGATGAGTTGTTTATTGATTATGAGCAAGTCACTACTTGGGAAGCCCGGTTTTTCTTCCAACAAACTGGAGGCAAATTATCATATATTATCAGCCGTCGTCTGCACTGGACGGCTCAATGGGCATGCACACAAGACGCCGCCACTATAGTTTGGTTAACTTCAAAACATCCAGTTGGAAGGAACCATTGGCCGAGTTGCTGACACGGCTCATACGGGATCATTTATAACCCGCCGCAGTCACTTCAACCTTCTGTGGATTCACATCGCGCTATCAATACCAATGATATACACCTTATGCCATGATCAATATGGAGAATCTCAAAGCCAACTCCTTGAGTCGACTTGAGACTCGGGGGCTACAATGATATGACTCAACAGCATTGGTCGGTTTCAATGCATTCAAGAACTCCGGGTCATTGGAGGGAATGATAACCCGGTTCCGGAGGACACCGCCATATTGATGAAAATTTAAAGGCCGTCAGAAAATTGTCGGTTCAAAATAAAGATTCCGGTTTAAAATCCAGTTCAAGAGACATCTCTCTCCCACAAAACTTTGAAGCTCTCAAATCCGGTTCAAACATCCGGCTCAAGGTAAATTTGTCTCTTACAAAGCTTTTAAGCTCTCAAATCCGGTTCAAGGTAAATTTGTCTATCACAAAGCTTTGAAACTCTCAATATCCGGTTTTTCCGGTTCAAAAAGAATTTATCTCTCGCAAAGTTCGAGTTCTCAGGAAAAATTAAAGGGACCAAAAAGAGTCTTTTACAAAGCACAACCCAAACATAGGTACCCTGCTTTAATGACCATTGGGAGCTGATCGTATTCGAATTTAGCTTAAACCCTTTTGGTGTGACCCTGATCGTATTCGAATCAGAGTCATTAAATATTCTCATGATCACTAGGGGGCTTCCTATTCAAACATAGGTCGTATTCGAACCAAAGAGAACATAGCTGCCGGTACCCTCTTGATCGGCACACTGCCGAGCTCACTAGGGGGCTTCTTGATCGTATTCGAATCATAGCTCAACCCCTTTTGGGAACCGACGTGGATCGTATTCGAATCAGCGTCGTTAAACAACTCTCCAGGTCATTTGGGGGCTTCCTGTTCAAACATAGGTCGTATTCGAACCAAAGAGAACATAGCTGTCGGTACCCTCTTGATCGGCAATGCCAAAGCCACTGGGGGCTATATGATCGTATTTGAATCTTAGCTTAACCCCTTTGGGACGGTTTTTTGATCGTATTCGAATCAGAAGCCTCAAATTTTTTGAAGTCTCTTTTTGCAAACAATTTTTAGATTTTATTTGAAGCTCTTTTGATCATATCTAAAGTGTATATGAGTGGTTGCTATTTAACCCGGTTTGACTTTGGATGATAAGTCGCCACCATATGACAATCATAAACATTTGGAAGTCTTGATTTCTAAAGATTGGGTTATCACCCTTACTGCACAGGTCACATAAACCGGCAGTGAAAATTCAATATCACAGGTATAATATTATTATTATAGTTATGTGTCAAAGTTATGATTCATAACAGGCTCATCTGTGACTCCTTATTACACATCAATGGTTATATGTGAGATATTATGACCCGCCCTGCGGTAAACCGCCAAGGGATCTTGTGATCTAATTATGTGCAGGATAAGACTACATTTGGGTGGTTACCCGCCCTGGTTTTTGACGTTAAGTCGCCAGGGCATATGTTGTTTAAACTCTGCAGGATTTACAGAGCTATGACTTACATAAATGATTAAATTCAAGCCCATCATCAAAGATTGAAATTGGTGTCTCAAAAGGGTTATCAATTCTTGATTTTCTTAAAGGCTATAAGCTGTCGGGTTGTACAAATTCCGGATTACAATGGAGGCGTATTAAATCGCCATCGGCCAAGAGCCGCCGGGTACTTAAACTCCGGATTAACTTATCAACAGATGAGGTATTCAAATTCGTTTTGGCGCAATGGTTATTATTTTATCAATGGATATGATTTATTCTACAATGGAAAAGAATAGTCCCGAGTCGCTGCAGGCTTACGACCCGGCACTTGGGGCTACATTATTTAAATTGAGATCACATCAAATATGCAAGTCCCATGTCATTGCCAGCATGCACCATGGCACTTGGGGGCTAATGTAAAGACATTTTTTGCTCAACTTATTGAAGACCCGACTCATCATATTGTAATGAGCCAGCCCTTGGGGGCTACCAATTGCTCCTGTCGAAAATTCAAGGTACACAAGCTTTAATCTATTATATTGAAAGATCCACTACTCAGTTGGTAGAGTACAAAGCTCTTAACCTTGTGGACGTGGGTTCAAGCCCCATGGTGGAGATTACATCGTATGCTGTTATTATCAATGAATCATATACAAAGTCCCAGCTCGGTAATATCTTACTGACCCGGCCCTTGGGGGCTACAAGTTATTGTTCAAATCTACATGATCATATTTATAAAGTCCCTACTCATTATTGCATAATGACCCGGTACTTGAGGGCTACATATATGGAGTATTCAGTTTTTAATAGTGGCTGAGATGAGCAACATGGATTTCTTCAAAGTGGCAGTAATTATATGGAAACAAGTCTTATACCATCACTTTGTTCTGCTCAAGACTTGGGGGCTACAGGTAATATGGATATAAGGGAGAAAAATCTTTAAATTCTCAGTTCTGAGCAAACCAGATTGACCCGGTGTCTGCAAAAATTATGACCCGGCGTCGGTAACAATTATGACTCGGTGCCATCCATATTTACAAACCGGTAATTTTGGTAATATTAAAATGGAAAGTTTTACATCTTCAAACCGGCTGAATATCAGATGAGTATTTCAAGACCAATATTTCTTAAACCGGCGCTTTGGAAGCCGACTCAAGTGGATTATTCTTCAGAATATTTTTTCTATGAGAAACCAACGTCAGCAATTTGAGTATGAAGCTGGTTATTGACCTAGATTTTCTAGAAGGAGGAATGACAAGAACTTAAGGATGATCATGTGCCGGTTTACAAGAATTCTTAACCCGGAGCACAACCTGTCAAATTTGTTCTTGTGTTTATTTTGCAGCATAAGTTTACCATGGATAAATCCAAGCTAAACTTGGGGGCTAATGTCGGGGATATACCCCGTGGTGTAACCCGGCCGGAAGTATAAACCGGCCGGACTTGGCGATTCACCGGCAACCCGCACAGACCAGACGGTTTACAAGCAACCGGACTGAACATTATGATTCACTGGTAACCCGGCGGGCGGGACAGACGGTGACAAGGCCCAAGGCCTAGAAGGCCGGCTCATGTTATGGTGGGCCGGTTTAAAAGGAAAGGCGTGAGGAATATTTGTCTTACAAGGAGTTAAGACCTGAACTTGTATCCGGTTGGTAGATAGACTGGTCCTAATCCTAATAGGACTCCACATGTAACCCGCCCCTTTAACATATATAAGGAGGGGCAGGGCTCCCCAAAGGGGGACAAGCAACAAGCAAGAAGTAATCTCTAGGGCTAAATACCGAGAGCCGGAGCCGGCGACTCTCCCGTAATCATAATGAGACTTAGCCTCAAACAGCACGTAGGGTTGTTACCGGATGATGTTTCCCGAGGCCCGAAGCTGTCTAAACCCTTGTCTGTGCATTGATCCGCCCTGCGTCTCTCATCCCAATCAACCCCTCTCAAGCTACTACATAGATGCGCTGGCCTCACGACTAAGTCCTCACGCTAAGGACATCTGTCGTGACAACTCCACGACACCTTCCCCTTCGGCTGGCTCATTCCCGGGTTGACCCCTTGAAACGTGCCCATTTCCTCGAGGTCTCCATCAGGAATTTGCAACCTTTTGATCACAACAGGTGAGATAAAGTTCAGACCGGCCCCGCCGTCAACCAGCATCTTGTTCACCTTGAGGTTGCGTATCGTTGGTGAGACCAACAACGGCAAACACCCGACCATAGTTGTGCGGTCAGGGTGGTCCTCGGCGTCAAAGATGAGGGGCGTGCTGGACCACTTAAGTGGCTTCTGAGCGTCGAACGAGGGCTCCGCTGCTGTGATCTCACGCGCCCACTGTTTGAGCTGGCGATTAGAAGTATGCAGCGAGGCGCCACCATCAACGCACATGGCCTCCATAGCCTTCTGGAACTCATGCTCGCCGGACTCATCGTCCTCGTCATGATCATCGTCTTCCTGCTTCTTGTCGCGGCCCCGAGCGGGCCTCTCTTGCTGGTTATCCTTGCCACGGCGACCTCCTTGGCCGCCACGCTTCTTGCCGGATCCTTCAGCGCCATCTTGGCCCTTCTCCTTGTCCTGCCTCTCATACTCGGCTTTTTGCTTTTCAGCAAGCAGCTCGACCTATCGGCAGTTCTGGAGGTCGTGGCCCTTGGTGCGGTGGATCTTGCAATACTGCTTGTCGGAGCCTCCTGGCTTGGCCTTCTTGGTAGCCCCGGTGTCGTCGGATCCCTCGACGGCAAGCACGGCCTTGCCCTTGCGTTTCCTGTTGCGACGCCGGCCCTTCTTCATCGGGGCGGCGGTGTCTTCATCAGTAGAGTCGGTTTCCACGCCTGCGTCCTCGCCAGGGTACTTCCTTCCCTCTTCAGCCCGGGTGCACCTATCGGCTAGAACATAAAGTTCGGCCACATCCTTAACCTTGTTCATCGCCAGCTCTTCACGCATCTTGCAATTGCGCATGTTCTGATGGAACGCGCTAATCACGGCGGCGGGATGAACATCGGGGATGTTGTACTGCACCCGGCTGAACCTCTGTATGTACTTGCGCCGGGTTTCCCCTTCCTTCCGGGGAATGATATGCAAATCACCGGCCTGGCCATGAGCTTGGTGGCCTCCGGTGAAGGCGCCAATGAACTGATGGCACAGATCCGACCAAGAAGAAATGGAATCCACCGGCAAGTGCATCAACCAAGACATGACGTTGGGCTTCAGTGCCAACGGGAAGTAATTGGCAAGCACCTTATCGTCGCGAGCTCCAGCAGCTTGCATCATGATGGTGTAGATGTTGAGGAACTCTGACGGATGGGTCTTGTCGTTGTACCTCTCGCCGACGTCGGGCTTGAACATGCGGTGGGACGGCCACTGGAACTGCCGCAGCTCACGGGTAAAGGCTGGGCAACCCACCTCGTAAGGTAGGCCGCCGGAGCCCCCCGGTGCTGGGTGGTCCATAGCGGGTCCCGCCCGCTTATCCGACTGGTGGCGTGTATCACGCCGGTGCTCAATGGTGGTTCGAACGTCTTCACGGGCTCGCTCGCGAAGAACTTGGCGCTGATCGCGGTGGGTCCGTGGGTCGGATGACGCTATGGAAATGTTATCACAAGCGTCGTCACGATGGACCGGCACCGGCGGCAACTGGCGCGGGGGAGGAGAGTGCACTGTGGCGGCAGCTCCCCCGGTCCTTCCACCGCTGGCATGTGGTGGCTCGATGGAGCGCCGGCCCGAGGGCCCCGCCGGTCGCGGATCATCTTTGTTGGCGACGGCGACGAGGCTCCAGATGGTGGCTCTCCACTCCTCGAGATTCTCCGTAGCAGGAGGGAAGTCGAGGAGCAGTTGCGCGCGCACCAAAGCTTCTGCTGGCGTGGGTGGTGGCGAAAGCTACATGGACCGTGGCGCGCTTCGACTTCTAACCATGTTAGAAGGAGCTCTATCACGGCCCAGCGGCTGCGTGCCATTTTCGCCAGCACTTCGGCGGGCATGCTGGCCTCCTTCGTCCCGCAGATGATGCACAGGGCTCTTCCCACGGCGGTGTCCAGGGTCACCGGTGTGGTGACGCTGCTCGTCACGCACACCCTGGGAAGAGCGCGCTGTGGGCGCCGGGGTGGGCGTCTTGGAGGTCATCGCGCTGCCCGTGGGTGGCACGGCGACGCCCCCGGAGGGCCCTGCGCCGCCTGCGGGGGGGCCCAGCTCCATCTCTGGATTTTGCGGCGTGCGGCCCGTCGTCTCGCGCATGAACGACGCCGCTCGCCAGGCTCTGACTGCCAGAGCGATGTTGGTGCTCGCGGGCCGCGCCTCGGGTCCTGTCCGCGACCGGCCCGCTGCTCGCCCGCACTGGCACGGGCCGTTCGGCTCCCGACGATCCGATCGCCGTGATCGTCTTCTTCTTGGGAGCCATGGCAATGAAGAACCGCTAGGCTAACTACTAGACCAGATTCTCACTACTGCGCCCCCTACCTGGCGCGCCAAAGATGTCGGTGGGAACGACACCTATGGGATCACTGGAATCCCTTCTACGGTTGGCGGGCACGGGGTCGTGAGAAGAGCAGGTTTAGGAGCTAGCACACGGATCGTTTACCCAGGTTCGGGCCACGAGGATGCATAATACCCTAGTCCTGCTTTGGTGGATGTATTTGAATGTTCTTGCGTTCTTGAACTAGCTATGGTGGCTGCGTAGTTCAAAAAAGCCGAATCCCTCTCCGGGTCGCCTCGAGCCTCCTTTTATAGGAAAAAGGGGTTGCCACAGTGGCACACAGGAGGTGGAAAGGTCTACAGTTGATAAGCCTATCCTCTAGGACCGTCAGACAAACGCATTTAATGCACTGTTGACATGCCCCCTTGCTTTATCGGGGACGGCAAGGAAGCACGTCCCAGCTATCGCCGCCTCGCCTGGCCTTGACACGCATCCGAGCTGACGAGGCGTCGTGGCGCCACGTTGGCTGGCTGCTGGGCTGGCGCGGTGGTGGAGCCTTCACGAAGGGTTGCATGCCACCACGCGGGTGCTTGCTGAGTCAGTGTACAGGCCGCCCGTCGCTACGCAGGTGCCTGCCCAGCTAGTTGAGCTAGCGGCTGCTTGGGGACGGCGGTGGAGTCTTGGCTGGTGCGGGCCTGGCAGTGGCCCTGCTGATGCCCTCGGCAAGGGTCTTGCCGGGGGCCCGGCAAGGGTCTTGCCGTGGCGTTGCAGTCGTCCCCGGCAAGGCGCTTGCCGGGGGTCTTGTGGATTTCCTCGGCTAGGATCCCATCGAGGGTCGCCGTCTTCTGGTCCTCATCTGATTTCATGTGTTTATGATCTTGACAAAGATCTGCATGCCACCACGGAGATGCCTCCCGAGCCTTGGTTCCAATGTAGTTGTTGGCGGTGTTTGGAACTCCTGGGCTCAAGGGTGGCTCGCTTTGTTGGTGTTGGGCAAGTTGCCCCGGCAAGGCTCTTGCAGGGGCCGCAGAGGTCGCCCCAGCAAGGGTCTTGCCGGGGGAGTCCACCTCGCCCCTCTGCTCTTTGTGTCTCTGGTCTTGGCATTGCCTTGATTGTTTGTGATTTGTCTTCTCTCCGGCTTCCCTCCTCTGCCCTGCTAAGTGTGGCCGCGGCGCATGCCTCTGACTGCCCATGCACAAGTAAAGGGGTCAAAAGGAGAGCCCCTACTTTTGTACACCGACAGGGAAATACCGACGTAGCTTCAAGACGCATCAAAAGGAATTTCTGGTGCCGTTGCCGGGGAGGATCTTCAACATCTACCAGGTTCCTAATCACAGATCTCATCTCCTCGCAATTTACATTATTTGCCATTTGACTCTCATTTTCCTCTCCCCACTTCACAAAAATTTGCCCTTTTATTCGCCCTCTTTTTCGTTCGTCGTTTTCTTGCCGGATCTGTTTTTTAGTGCAATCTTGCTGCGTAGTCACCATGACTCAAGAGAACACCAAGTTGTGTGATTTCTCAAATACCAACAACAATGATTTTATTGGCACTGCTCTTGCTCGTCCCACCACTAGTGTGGAGTCTTGTGATATTAATACTGCTTTGTTGAATCTTGTTATGAAAGATCAATTTTCTGGTACTCCTAATGACGATGCTGCATCCCATTTTAACACATTCGTGGAATTATGCGATATGCAAAAGAAAAAAGATGTGGACAATGATATTGAGAAGATGAAATTATTTCCCTTAGAACCAAGATCATGAATTTCAAGCAACTTGAACATGAGCATGTTGCACAATCTTGGGAAAGGATGAAAATGATGCTAAATAACTGCCCAACTCATGGGTTGAATATTTGGATGATCATACAAAAAATTTATGCGGGGTTGAATTTTGTTTCTCTTAATCTTTTAGATTCCACCGCGGGTGGGACTTTTATGGAAATTACTTTGGGAGAAGCCACCAAATTGCTTGATAATATCATGGCAAATTATTCACAATGGCACACCGAAAGAGCTCCTACTAGTAAAAAGGTTAATTTAGTTGAAGAAATTTCTTTTTTGAGTGAAAAAGTTGATGCTCTTATGAGATTGGTTACTAGTAAAAGTGCTCCTATTGATTTCAATGATATGCCTTTGTCTAATTTGATTAAGCAAAATAGTGATGCCGTAGATGTGAATTTTATCTCTCGAAATAATTTCAATAACAATGCTTATAGAGGTAATTTTAATCCTAGGCCTTTTCCTAGTAATTCCTCTAATAATTATGGTAATTCCTATGGAAATCCTTCTTATAATAATAATAGGAACACCTCTGATCTTGAAAATAATATTAAAGAAATTATCAACACGCAAAAAGTTTTCAACACTACCACAAAAGAAAAGTTGAATAAGATCGATGAGTTGTCTAGAAGTGTTGATAGAATTTCTCATGATGTTGAAAATCTCAAGATGGAAATTTTTGTGCCTAAGGTTGAGGAATCAATTAAAGCTCTTTATGTTTCTATGGATGAAAGTAAGAAAAGAACCACTATGCTTAGAGCTAGAAGAGAATTTTTAGAAAAAAGCGTTTTCTAGTGATTGCTTCATAAAAGTGATGAAAATCTTAAAATAATTGGAGTTTCTTCTATTGATTCCTTGTTTAGTAAATTTAAGATTGATGATAAAGGGACTGAAGAAGATCAACTTTAGCTAGAAGGCTTCCCGATAATTCGGAGTGTGAAAATCTTGTTGAGAGAATTGATATAAGTGGGTTTGAAGAGGTCAAGACTTTAACTAGTGATGTGCCCACTCTTTTGGATTATAAAGACTTTAATTATGATAGTTTCTCTTTGCTTGATTTTATTTCTTTGTTGCAATACATGATAAATCCACCAGGCTTATGAACAAAATAAAGCTTTTACTAAATATATTGTTGATGCTATGATGAAAGCTTTTGAAGAAAAATTGGAATTAGAAGTTTCAATTCCTAGAAAATTACATGATGAGTGGGAACCTACTATCAAAGTCAAGATTAAAAATTATGAGTGTTTTGCTTTATGTGACTTGGGTGCTAGTGTTTCTACAATTTCGAAATGTTTATGTGATGTGCTTGGTCTTAGCGATATTGAAGAATGTTCTTTAAATTTGCACTTGGCGGATTCTACTATTTGAAAGCCTATGGAAAGAATTAATGATGTTCTTATTGTTGCAAATAGGAATTATGTGCCCATAGATTTTATTGTTCTTTATATTGATTGCAATCTGTCTTGTCCAATTATTCTTGGTAGACCGATTTTACGCACTATCGGTGCCGTGATTGATATGAAAGAAGGCAATATTAAATTTCAATTTCCACTAAGGAAGGGAATGGAACACTTCCCTAGAACAAGAGTTAAGCCACCTTATGAATCAATCATGAGGGCATCCTACGGATCTCGAAACAAAGATGACAAAACTTAGATCCTTGCTTTATGCCTAGCTAAGGGCGTAAAACTATAGCGCTTGTTGGGAGGCAACCCAATGAATAAAATTTATTTTTGCTTTTTGCTTTCTGTTCTTGAGTGTTTGCACAATTATTCTACTGTTATGATTTTGTTTTTTGTGCCAAGCAAAGCCTTTAGGATCTTCTTGGGTAATAGTTGTTTGATCTTGCTGAAAAACAGAAACTTATGCACTCACGAAAATAATTTTCATAAATCACACAAACGTGCTTTTTCCCTAATTCTTTTTGCAGAAGATTAATATACAAATTTCTCAGGTCTTCCTAATTTTTCAGAATTTTTGGAGTTTCGGTAGTATTCAAAATATTCATATTGCTACAAACTGTTATGTTTTTGACAGGTTCTGTTTTCTTTGCATTGTGTGCTTGTTTTGATGATTCTATGGTTTTATTTGATGAGTTTTTGCCATAGAGAAGTTGGAATACAGTAGATATAATGCAAGAATAAAATATGAATTGGTTTGCTATAGTACTTATAGTAGTGATTTGCTTTCTTATACTAATGGATCTCATGAAGGTTTTGTTGAGTTTTGTGTGATTGAAGTTTTCAAGTTTTGGGTTATCTTACGATGGATGAAGGAATAAGGAGTAAGAAGAGCCTAAGCTTGGGAATGCCCATGTCACCCCAAGTTATTATCCAAAGAGAAGCAAGCAACTAAGCTTGGGGATGCCCCGAGTGGCATCCCCTCTTTCTTCTAACGACCATCGGTAGTTTACTCGAGGCTATATTTTTATTCGTCACATACTATGTGTTTTGCTTGGAGCGTCTTGTATGGTATGAGTCTTTGTTTGATTTGCTTTGTGTTCTAAGTCATGAATCCTTGCTGAACACACCTACTTGAGAGAGCCAAAATTATGACATGACTTGTTAGAATTGCTCTCTATGCTTCACTTGAATTTTTATGAGCTATGGATTTGCTCTAGTGCTTCACTTATATCTTTTTGAGCACGGCGTGCTTTGTTATTTTTGAAGAAATGCTCTCTTGCTTCACTTAGATTTGTTTGAGAGTTAGTAAAATTTTCAAGAAATGCTCTCTTGCTTCACTTAAATTAATTTGAGAGAAAGAAATATTATGCTCATGATCTTCATTTATATTTGTTTGACCTTATCAAAAGCAACACATGAAAATTAGTTCCAAAGTGATAGATATCCAAGAAGGATATAATAAAAACTTTCATGAAGATCATTGGACAAAACAAACTTGAATCCTTGTAATAGTTTTGAGATATGATGATGTGATATGTGAGTCATGTTGATGAGTAATTGTGCTTTAGTAAGAATATTGGTGTTAAGGTTTGTGATTCCCTATGCAAGCACGAAAGTCAATAGTCATGCAATGAAATTACATCCTACTTGTGGTGCATTATTCGGTGTTAGTTATGCTTAATGCTCGCTTATGAGATTATTTGTTTCTTGGTTGGTCGCTTCTCAATCTTTTGTTAGCGTTCATTTTGCACTAAGTATGATCTCTACTTGTGCATCCAAATCCTTTAAACCAGTTTTGCCACATGAGTCCACTATACCTACCTATATGCGGTATTCTTTGCCGTTCTAAGCAAATTTGTATGTGCCATCTCTAATTTTCAAAATAAATTTCTCTTTTGTGTGCTCGTACCGCTCGTGAGGCAGTGAGGGGTGGCCAATATTTTCCATGCTAGATGTGTTATTCTCACAATGAGTGTTTATTCACTTGTCATTGCACGAGAGTAAGGCAAAGGTATTAGGGATGCCCAGTCCCGAAATGAAAAATGAATTTACTTTATGTTGTCAAATAATAAATTCCTTGGAAAGTGTTGGTATGGAAGGCAACCGTGGATTTAGCTAGCCATGGAAAGTGAAAGCATGGTGGAGAAAGGAATAAACTTTATTTTCTATTTAGGAACCGCCTATGATATATCTAGCATAGAAAGTGTTGGGAGCTCTAAGTCATTTTCGTTGGTGGGAAAAGGATGCCTCTCAAAATGTTTTTATCTCTATATTTTTCGCCTTGAGCTCTGGCACCTCTACAAATCCCTACTTCCCTCTGTGAAGGGCCTTTCTTTTACTTTATGCAATTTTTATTTTGAATTTGAGTCTCCATCTTCTGTTATAAAGCGCCAACTAGGGGGCACTATCACTACAGGAATCAGCTACTTTGCCGTCCGCCAAGGCAGACGGCAAAGGCACGGATGGCGGACGGCAAAGGCCTTTGCCATCTGCCACGGACGGCAAAAGGCGCGCCGGCAAAGATAGGATCGGTAAAGACCTTCTTAGGCGTCTGCTTTCTGCAGCGGACGGCAAAGGGGCCTTTGCCATCAGCGGCTGACGGCAAAGAAAGCCGACGGCAATAAATTCGCTGTTAGTCCGTTAGGTGGCTAACGGCAGTCTTTGTCGTCCGCGGCTGATGGCAAAGAGTATCAGGCCTTTGCCGTCGGCCAAATGACGTCAGTTGGACGCCACTGCCCACCAAGGCTTTGCCGTCCGCCGCTATAGGCAAATGCGGTGATCCTTTGCCGTCTGCCACTGTAGGCAAACTGACCAAATGGGTCAGCTTCAAAGGAAACACAGGTGGCTGCCACGTGGCTTCTTTGCCGTCGGTGGCGGACGGCAAAGAGCCTGCATTGCCTCTTTTTTTCTTTTTTTAAAATCCAACAATTTTCATAGCAAATATATATGACAAATATATATATTTCACAAGGCTATTTCATAGCAAAATATGACATATCCAACACATAAGTTTCATCGTACATAGCAAGTTCATACATAGCAAGTACATAGCAAGTTCATACATATATAGTTCCATCCATTCATACATAGCAAGTTGCACATACACATTGTTCCATCCATACATATTACCATGCAAAGTTTCATCAAGATAGCAAGTTCCATCATAGCAAGCTAGAAAATACTAGAAGAGAATGAAAGAAAAAACAAGCACTCCATCATAGCAAGCTAGCTTCCGTGAAGTGAATGAAATCTGCAAAATGGCAAATAAGAAAGTTAGAAAAAGGTGACTAGAAGAAGAAGTATATGTCATTTATGAGCTAACTTAGGTGAAATGGATAACTTAGGTGAAATGGATCATTTATGAGCTAACTTAGTTGAAATGGATCGTTTATGAGCTAACTAAGGTGAAATGGATCATTTATGAGCTAGCTTAGTTGAAATGGATCGTTTATGAGCTAACTAAGGTGAAATGGATCATTTATGAGCTAACTTAGGTGAAATGGATTGTTTATGAGCTAGCTTAGGTGAAATGGATCGTTTATGAGCTAACCTAGGTGAAATGGATCGTTTGTGAGCTAACTTAGGTGAAATGGATCGTTTATGAGCTAACCTAGGTGAAATGGATCGTTTATGAGCTAACTTAGGTGAAATGGATCATTTATCAGCTAACCTAGGTGAAATGGATCGTTTATGAGCTAACTTAGGTAAAATGCATCATTTTAGAGCTAACCTAGGTAAGATGGGTCATTTTGGAGCTAACCTAGGTCATGGGTCATTTTAGAGCTAACCTCGATAAAATGGATCATTTTGGAGCTAACCTAGGTAAAATGGGTCATTTTAGAGCTAACTTGGGTAAAATGGATCATTTATGAGCTAACTAAGGTAAATGGGTCATTTTAGAGCTAACTTAGGTAAAATGGATCGTTTATGAGCTAACTAAGGTAAAATGGATCATTTTAGAGCTAACTTACGTAAAATGGATCGTTTATGAGCTAACTAAGCTAATTATGCCATTTTTGAAATAAGTAAGCTAAGTACATGTCATTATTAAGCAAGCCTAGTTAACTAAGCATATTAGAGCTAACTTTGGTCATTTTGGAGGAAACAAAGCTAAGTATAGATCGTTTTAGAGCTAACTTAGGTAAAATGGATGGTTTTGGAGGTCAGAAAGCTTATTAAGTCATTTTGGAGGAAATAAAGCTAAGTCTAGGTCTTTATGCATTTGTTAAGCAAAACACTAGAGAAACTTACCGTGATCATGGAGGTGTGGAAGCGGGCTGGCTCGTGCCAGTAGCTGGAGAAGGATCGTGCGATGCTTGTCTGGAGTTACACTGCACCAAAGATCATTTCCAATGTCTCGTTAGCATGATGACACTCAAATGTTAAGACTAGCAAGTAATGTCCATTCAAATTAAACTCACCGTGGTCCCAGGAGCAATCTTTGGCATCGGTGGAGCGGTCTGACCGGACTTCTCGCACACAGACTGCACATTTGGTTTTGACGACTCAGTCATACTAGTTAGTAATGAGACAAACACTACATAAATGTTTTGGCTAATTAGCAGAAGAAACTTACCACAAGGAGCTCGTACTTGGCCCTTGCCTGCATGTCATTACGTGCCCTCTCCTCCTCCAACATCTTTGTCGTCCTCTCCTCCAACTCCCGCTGCCTCTCTGCCGCCTCCGCCAGAAGTTTCTCCGTTCTATCTCTCTCACTCTGTATAGCAGCCTGCAACACCACTCCTCGTTAGCATTTGTAATCATTGATGGAAGCGCACACAATGTAATGGAGAAAGATAGCTGAGTACGTATAACTAACCTTGAAGGCGAGTTGGACTGGCCGTTCACGAGGCCTTATCTCAGGAGCGGATCTCGACTGGCGCGCCTTGATCTCCGGGAGAGTGCTAGGACAACAGATAAGTCCATCTCCAATGGCTACCGAGCCATGGGACCTCCCGCCACCAGCTATCATCACCAGCTCTGGATCAATGGGACCCTGGCTCGGGTTAAAGTCCTCCCCTTTCCTCGCCTTCCCTGATCTCTATATTTCACGAGCTTGTCGTGGGAGGAGATGTTGGTGAAGTTGTTTGCATCATCGAGGTCAGACGGAGAGAATGCCTTGACTTTCTTGTAAGAGGCAGTATGGGCCATGGCATAGAGGTCGTACACCTCTGGCACCTTATCCGCCTTATTGTAGCGTGCCTGAAAGAGAGAAACAAAGTAAATTAGTAATTAAAGGGCTCAAGCTAGCATGATGAATGAATTGCATGAATCATGAAGCAAACCACATACCCAGTTCCGCCCGAACTGATATAAGTTGGAGCTGCCTTGATGGTGTGGCACACCTTCCATTTGGGCACGTTTGTCCTTGGCCGCGTTGTGGACGGCTAGCCATTCTTTTGAGCACCACTCATTGACCAACACCTCCCAACAATCCATCCGATCCGCACACCATCTCGGAGGCGCCTAAGTTAGCAAATAGAAACTTGAGCGCTACGGCTATGAATTACTAAATGAAGGAAGTAAGTACAAGGCCTTAAGAATTACCTTCATGTACTGCTCCTTACTCAGGAACTTCTCGCGGCACGCCGGCTTGGGCTTCTTGATACCACGCAAGGCGTAGTAGTCTCGAACAGCCTGCACCCGAGCCTCGTGCCGTAAGTTCTGTAGTAGGCGCTTGCAGACGTTATCGATAACATTTGCCGCTTCCTCCTCGTATCCCTCCTCACACCTGTAGAATGTCTGCAATCAAATGAGACAATATTGATTAGTACAATTAATAACTAGCTAGTTGAAGATTTTTAATTGTGTAAAGGAGAAATTACCCAGAACTTTCTGATCACCACGTCTACCTCGTGTCGCACAAGACACCGTCGATAATCTCACCCGGCGGGGCCGGGGCAGCCAAGTAGTGCTCCCAGCTCAATCCAAGCTCTGGAAGCCGACCCTCACCAGGCAACGTGACAAACCCCGGGAAGTTTTGCCGGCAAAGCACTCCAAGGACGGAGTTGGGCCGGCGGACCTTCTCATGGTGGTCCCAACCCCTGCAGCATGACAAGGCCAACGCAATAGATATTTGAAGAAACGTGAATGCAGAAGGTACAAAAAGATTAAATGCACTTACCTCTCCCCATCAGGGAAAATCAACCACCTCTGCTCGCGGGTCGCGGGAACGGACGGGAGTCGTGTGCAACCACGCTGGTAGACGGTGCCCCTCCTCCTCAATATCAGTCGGCTCCCCGCCATCATCAGCATGGCCACTCGGCCCCTCAGGCTGATCCGGCCAGGTACCCCATCCAGACGTGTGCTCGTCCGAGGTCTCGTGGGCCGAAGGCCCGTGGACCCGAGGCTCGTGGACCGGAGTCCGTGTAGCCTCCTCCTCGAACGAGTCCACCCTAGTAGTCACGTGCTCGGGTGAAACAGCTGGGGGTGGCGGCGAGGAAGGCACCCTAGCAGTCACGTGCTCGGGTGAAACAGCTGGGGGTGGCGGCAAGGAAGGCACCCTAGCAGTCACCCTACCTCCTCTCCCGCGACCACGTGCTCCAACTCCTCTCTTCTTCCCTCCCTTACCTCGTCCCCTACTAGGCACCGCGGTCGACGAAGAAGGGCCCGGCGGTATCACCATACTGTCCAGCAACGCTTGGCGGATTTGTGCGGGTGGAATGGAAGACCTCCCACCACGCGCCGGCGAAGAAGGGGCCTCGGAGCGCTCCGGACCAGCGCCCACCATCTTTCAACACCTGCCATGACAAAGAGTAAACGAAATTACTACAACATAAAAAAAATACCGACATGAATAATAATATATGATGTTTTTCATAACAAAATCGAAAAATATATATATGATGTTTAAATCTACCCGATCAACACAATTATATATGATGTTTTTCATAACAAAATCGAAAAATATATGACCTAACTCATAATTCACAAATATATGACCCCGTCGGCCTCTGGTGTCGTGGGTGTCGTGTCGGGGTCGGGGTGCTGTTTCGGGGTCGGGGTGTCGGGGTCAGGGTCGGGGTGTGGTGTCGGGGGTCGGGTGTCGGGGTCGGGGTGTCATGCCGGGGTGTCGGGGTGGCGTGTCGGGGTCGGGGTGTCGGGGTCGGGGTGTGGGTCGGGGTGTGGTGTCAGGGTGTCGGGTTGTCGGGGTCGGGGTGTCGAGGTGTCAGGGTGTCTTTTCCTTCTTCTTCTTCTTTTTTCCTTTTCTTCTTCTCTTCTTCTCTTCTTCTTCTTCTTCTTCTTCTTCTTTCTTCTTCTTCTTCTTCTTCTTCTTCTTCTTCTTCCTCTTCTCCTTTTTCCTCTTCTTCTTCTTTTCTTCTTCTTCTCCTCCTCCTCTTCCTCCCTCCTCCTCCTCTTCCTCTTCTTTCTTCTTCTTCTTCTTCTTCTTCTTCTTCTTCTTCTTCTTCTTCTTCTTCTTCTTCTTCTTCTTCTTCGTCTTCTTCTTCTTCTTCTTCTTTCTTCTTCTTCTTCTTCTTCTTCTTTTCTTTCTTCTTCTCCCTCCTCCTCTTCCTCCCTCCTCCTCCTCCTTCTACTCTTCTTCTTCTTCTGAATTAAAACTAAAACTAATCTAAAATAAACTAAACTAAAAATAAAAATAAAACTAAACTGAAAATAAAACTAATGTAAAACTATAACTAAAACTAGGGTTTAGGGTTTCCTCTTCCTCTTCTTTTCTTTCTTCTTCTCCCTCCTCCTCTTCCTCCCTTCTCCCCTCCTCTTCTTCTTCTTCTTCCCCTTCTACATATTCTAGCACTAAAACTAAACTGAATCTAACACTAACACATATCTACCACTAAATCTAACACTAACAATTAAACAGCAAAAAAAGAAAAAACAGGAAAAAATAACTCACCGGAGCAGATGGGGACTGGGGTTTCGCAGCGGCAGGGTGGCGGTGGCGACGGGGGCCGCAGGGCTCCGGGGCGGTGGAGCTCAGGGGGGGCGATGAGCGGCGGCGCCGAGCCGGCAGGGAGGCGGGGGCGATGGGGCCGCGGTGGCGCCGGGGTAGTGGGCGGGTGGTGGGGGCGGCGGGGCACCAGGGTGGTGGGGTCGGCGGGGCCCCGGGGCGGTCGGGCGGTGACGTGGTGGGGCGCCGGGGCGGCGGGTGGTGGGGCGACGGGGCATCGGGGTGGTGGGGCGACGGGGCGTTGGCGGGTGGGGCGGCGGGGTGGTGGGGCGACGGGGCAAGCGGCGGCGGGTGGCGGGGGCGGTGGTGGAGGCTGTGTTCGTCGGGGAGGAGAGAGGGAGAGAAACAGATAGATGGAGGGGTGGGGTGGGGATTGGCCGTTAGTTAGGTTAGTTCTTTGTCGTCCGCCCCACCTTTGTCGTCCGCTTTTTTTGTCTTTGCCGTCCGCTAGCAGACGGCAAAGAGGGGGGCCGTTAAGTTTTTCTTAATCAGCTCGTTAGTGGGGGCCACCTCTATCTTTGCCGTCTGCCAGCTGACGGCAAAGAATTGGCTGATGGCAAAGACCTTCTTTGCCATCAGCCAGTTCTTTGCCGTCCGTTTTCTGTAAGCGGACGGCAAAGACCTTCTTTGCCGTCAGCCAGCAGACGGCAAAGAATTGGCTGACGGCAAATAAGCTAATTCCAGTAGTCTATGATCGTACTTGAGCATTGGGTGTAGCTAATATGCGAGTGTGTTTCATGAATGGATCAATGATTGAGCATGATGGGCTAGGGATAACTTATTTTAGCATTGATATTTTGAAAGACATGGTTGCTTGTTGATATGCTTGAGTATTTAAGTCTCATGTCAAAACCAGACTATTGCTTTGAACCATATGAAAAGTCCAAATGTCCATGCTATAAAGAAAAGAATATGATATGACATGTTAGGCAGCATTCCACATCAAAATTTCTGTTTTTATCATTTACCTACTCGAGGACGAGCAGGAATTAAGCTCGGGGATGCTGATACGTCTCCAACGTATCTATAATTTTTGATTGTTCCATGCTGTTATATTATCATGCTTGGATGTTTTACAATCATTTTATAGTAATTTTATATCATTTTTTGGTACTAACCTATTGACATAGTGCCAAGTGCCAGTTGTTGTTTTCTGCATGTTTTTTACATCGCAGGAAATCAATACCAAGTGGAGTCCAAACGCAGCGAAACTTTTTGTGGATTTTTTTGGACCAGAAGACATCTAGTGGGCCGGAGAAGCGCATGGGGGGTGCTCCGAGGGGAGCACAACCCACCAGGGCGCGCCAGGAGGCCGAAGCGCGCCCTGGTGGGTTGTGCCCACCTCGGGTGGCCCCTGAACCGACTCTTTGCTCTATAAATACCCCAATATTCCAGAAACCCTAGGGGAGTCAACGAAAATCAATTACAGCCACCGCACAGTCCAGAACCACCAGATCCAATCTAGACACCATCACGGAGGGGTGCATCATGTCCATTGGTGCCTCTCCGATGATGCGTGAGTAGTTCTTTGTAGACCTACGGGTCCGTAGTTGGTAGCTAGATGGCTTCCTCTCTCTCGTTTGATTCTCAATACAATGGTCTCTTGGAGATCCATATGATGTAACTCTTTTTGCGGTGTGTTTGTTGGGATCCGATGAACTTTGAGTTTATGATCAGATCTATCTTTTTATCCATGAAGTTATTTGAGTCTTCTTTGATCTCTTATATGCACGATTGCTTATAGCCTCGTATTTCTTCTCCGATATTTGGGTTTTGTTTGGCCAACTTGATCTATTTATCTTGCAATGGGAAGAGGTGCTTTGTAGTGCGTTCGATCTTATGGTGCTTGATCCCAGTGACAGAAGGGGAACTGACACATATGTATCATTGCTACTAAGGATAAAACGATGGGGTCTATTTCTACATAAATAGATCTTGTCTACATCATCTCATTGTTCTTATTGCATTACTCTGTTTCTCCATGAACTTAACACACTAGATGCATGCTGGATAGCGGTAGATGTGTGGAGTAATAGTAGTAGATGCAAGCAGGAGTCGGTCTACTAATCATGGACGTGATGCCTATATAATGATCATTGCCTGCATATCATCATGATTATTTGAAGTTCTATCAATTGCCCAACAGTAATTTGTTCACCCACCGTTTGCTATTTTGCTCGAGAGAAGCCACTAGTGAAACCTACGGCCCCCGGGTCTCTTTCTCATATTATTTGCCTTTGCGATCTATTTTATTTGCCATTTATTTTCAGATCTATTAACCCAAAAATACAAAAATACCTTGCTGCAATTTATTTTATTTGGCGTTCGATCTATCAATATTTACAACTCTCTCACGTCCGTTTGCCTATCTTCAGGCGCCGCTACTCGAAAGGGATTGACAACCCCTTTTACATGTCGGGTTGCGACTATTTGTTATTTGTGTGCAGGTGTTGTTTACGTTGTTTTGCTTGGTTCTCCTACTGGTTCGATAACCTTGGTCTCATCACTGAGGGAAATACCTATTTTCGCTGTGCTGCATCATCCCTTCCTCTTTGGGGAAATACCTACGTAGCTTCAAGCTGCATCACACCGCGAAGATATGAACCTTGGGCCCAAGACCAACACTCATCTTTGAAGCACAAGTGGCTAATGTGAAAGATTTTTGTTCGATTTATGCACTTCTAGGATAAGATAACTCATGAGTTGAGATAGCTCCCCCTATACATGTGCCTACATCTAAGCAAGATATGATATGAGTATGTGTGCATGAGCAAGAATTTCACCCCAAGTTACTTATATCCACGATATTTAGCTCATGCCTTAACTCGCGGAATCTTGCTTCTTCAAGTGGCTTGGTGAAGATATCGGCTAGTTGATTCTCGGCGTTGACATGGAGTAGTTCAACGTTTCCATTGGCCACATGATCCCTAATGAAGTGATGATGAATCTCAATATGCTTGGTCTTGCTGTGTTGAACTGGGTTCTCGGCGATCTTGATTGCACTTTCATTGTCGCACCAAAGAGGCACTTTGTCACATTTGACACCATAATCCATAAAAGTTTGCCTCATCCATAATAACTGAGCACAACAACTTCTGGCGGCAATGTACTCGGCTTCGGCCGTTGAGAGGGATATACAATTTTGCTTCTTTGAAGACCAACTTACCAACGATCTCCCTAGGAATTGACATGAACCGGAAGTGGACTTGTGGTCAACCTATCTCCGGCCCAATCCGAATCCGAGTATCCCATTAACTCAAAAGATGATCCTTTGGGATACCAAAGGCCCAAGTTTGGGGTATGAACCAAATATCGAAGGATTATTTTCACTGCCGAATAGTGGCTCTCCTTAGGAGTGGATTGAAATCTTGCACACATACACACACTCAACATAATATCCGGTCTAGATGCACAAAGGTAAAGCAAGGAACCGATCATGGAGCGATATACCTTTTGACCCACTTCTTTACCATTGGGATCAAGATGAAGTTGGCCATTTGTGGGCATGGGTGTCTTGATTGGCTTGACATCTTTCATTTTGAACCTCTGGATCATGTCTTGAATATAAAAAGAATGGTTGATGAAGGTTCCTCCTCTCAATTGCTTCACTTGAAAACCAAGGAAGAATTTCAACTCTCCCATCATGCTCATAGCAAATTCCTTAGTCATAAGATTCTCAAACTCAACGTTAATAGCATGGTTAGTGGACCCAAAGATAATATCATCAACATATATTTGGCAAACAAACAACTCTCCTTTTACCCTATTTGTGAAGAGAGTAGAATCTATTATCCCTATCTGGAACCCCTTCTCGCTTAGGAATGTCGTAAGGTGATCACACCAAGCGTGAGGTGCTTGTTTGAGTCCATAGAGAGCCTTATGGAGTTCATAAACGTGAGAGGGGTGATCGGGGTCTTCAAAACCGGGAGGTTGCTTGACATACACCAACTCCTTAAGAGGACCATTAAGAAATGCACTCTTCACATCAATTTGATATATTTTAAAATCATGATGAGAGGCATAAGCAAGCAAGATGCGAATGGATTCAAGACGGGAAAGGGGGCGAAAGTTTCACCAAATTCCGAACCTTAAACTTGGGTGAAACCTTGTGCCACTAACCTTGCCTTGTTCCTTATTACTTGTCCATGTTCATATTGTTTGTTCTTGAAGATCCACTTTGTTCCAATGACATTATGATTCTCTTTGGGTTTTTTCACAAGGGTCCATACTTTGTTGCGGGTGAAGTTGTTGAGTTCTCCATGCATGGCATCTATCTAATCCGGATCGTCAAGTGCATCTTCTACCTTAAGGGGTTCAACACAAGAGACAAACGAGTGATGCTCACAAAAGTTTGCCAAACATCTACGAGTAGTTACCCCCTTTTTTATGCTTCATAGATGTTCTCGGTGAGATGTTGAAGATGCTTTAGCTTGGCGGCCACTTTTTGCTCTTTGATTGCAAGCTCTTCTTCACTTGGTTTTGGACTTGATGAAGAAGCTTGTCCTTGAGATTGTTTTAGCCTCGGAGACACCCTTCTATTCGCAACCACAAGTTCTTGCTCATTGGGAAGTGACGATGATGAAGAAACTTGCGGTTGGGGTTGATCTTGATCTTGATCATGAACTTGAGCTTGATCTTGAGCCTCAATAATTGGTTCTTCACCATTTGAATGAGCTTGCCCTTGATCTTGCTCGGGAATATGAGGGACTTGATCTTGTTCTTGGATAGGTTCATGATCTCCTGTAGCATCTTGTACAAGAGGTGCCGGTGATGACTTCCCTTGTGGAGACTCCACAAGAGGGGCTCTTACTCCTTCTTCTTCTACTTGGACTTGGGGTGTTTCTTGTGGAAGAATGTGGCCTATCCCCATCGTCCTTATAGCTTGTGAAGGAGCCTCATCACCTACAACACTAGGAACAATTTGCTCCACATGGGAGCCGCTATCTTCATCAAACTCCACATTTACCGTTTCCTCAATGCATCCGGTGGATTTACTGAGAACTCAGTAGGCATGAGAGTTTTATGCATATCCAACAAATATGCCCTCATAAGTTCTAGGCTCAAACTTAGCTAACCAAGACTTCTTGTTTAGAATGAAACACTTACAACCGAATGCCCGAAAGTATTTGACGTTAGGCTTTCTCCCGATTAGGAGTTCATAAGGAGTCTTGTTCTTGAGCTTGCGAAGATAAAGCCGGTTTCAAACATGACACCCAGTGTTGATGGCTTCGGCCCAAAGCTTGTATGGAGACTTGTACTCGTCAAGCATGGTCCTAGACATCTCAATAAGAGTCCGATTCTTCCTCTCCGCAACACCATTTTGTTGGGGAGGGTATGGCGCGGCATATTGATGCTTTATCCCCTCTTCACTCAAGAATTCATCCATCGTGTAGTTCTTTAACTTGGTGCCATTGTCACTTCGAATTGCCTTGATCTCACAATTATGTTGACGTTGAGCTTCTTTGGCAAAGTTGATGAAGGTTTCTTGAGTTTCATCTTTGGTCTTGAGAAAGAACACCCAAGTATATCTTGTGAAGTCATCAACAATGACAAGGCAATTCCTCCTCCCTCCCAAACTATCATAAGTTGGAGGCCCAAAAAGATCCAAATGGATAAGCTCAAGGGGCCTCAAGGTGGTGATGATAGTCTTCACTTTATGAGCTTTTTCATGTAGCTTTCCGGCAATACAAGCACTACAAGGACGATATTTGGCAAAAGACACATTGGTTAGTCCAAGGATGTGCTCCCCCTTTAAGAGAGCTTGTAAATTTCTCATGCCAACGTGGGCTAGCCGTCGGTGCCATAGCCACGCCACGTCGGCCTTGGCCATTAGGCATGTTGTAAGATGTGTTTTCTCTTTTGAGAAATCAACCACGTAAAGGTTGTCTTCAACATGCCCAACAAAGACCACTTTGAGATTGCTTCTCTTAAAGACGGTCACATGGAATTCACCGAAATGAGAATCATAACCAGCACGTGCCAATTGAATAGTTGAAAGTAAATTGTAGTGAAGGGATTGGACAAGCATGACATTTGAAAGTGAGGAATCATTAGAGATTACCACCTTGCCCAAACCCAATACCTTGCCCTTGCTATTGCCACCAAAAGAGATGTTCGAAGAGGCCTTGAGTGAATCAACGAACTCCACAAGCTTCTCCCTTTCTCCGGTCATATGATTGGTGCATCCACTATCGATCACCCATTGCTTTCGACCAGAGATATAGTCCTACAAGAATCAAGCTTTGGTTATAGGTACCCATTTTGCAATGGGTCCTGGAGAGTTAGCAACAAGGGTCTTGGGAACCCAAATAGTCCAAGCATAATCATCATAGTTAGTGCCAACAAATTTTGCAAATGTATAGCCATCATCTCCTCTCATGAGGACATAAGATGGATTGTTCTTGCCGGCAAAATTCTTGGGAATGGCCTTGTCCCTAGTGACCTTGCCACTCCCAACAACCCCTTTTTCCTTCTCCTTCTCCTTGTGCCCTTCTTGCACAAACACTACCTTTTGGGGAGGGAAGGAGTCAGGCTGATCTTCTTCTTGTTGTTCTTCTTCTTGTTCTTACCATTCTTGGATGCGGGATCAAACCCAATTCCCTCCTTGGCAACACACTCCTTTTGGTTACTAAAGAGGTCATTAAGATTTTTCTCCCCTTGGGTGCATGAAACAAGCCCTTTCTCAAATTGGGCCTTCAACTTCTTATTCTCCTCTTGGAGAGAGGTGCAATCATGAACAAAGTTAGCCATACAAAAATCATCATTTAAATCCATATGAGGTACAGAAGTGAGAGCCTTAATGGTTGTAGCTTTAAGTTGAGCATAAGACTCGGTGAGGGAAATGAGGTCACCTTTAACAACCTTGGAACTAGTCACAAGGAACTCATGTTCCTCAACAAGTCTCATGTGATCAACTAGAAGCTTTTCAACTCTAACATTAAGAGCATCTTTGTTCTCAAGAGCAAGTTGCAAAGCATCGTTGGTTTTAACAAAGTCAATTTGATGAGCCGACAAGGCTTCCTTAGGTGATGCTCTCATGACACTCTCTTCATTTAGTTCGTGCTTGAGGAGTTCGACTCTCTCTTTTTCCTCTATGAGGAGGTTTTCAATGTTCTCAATAAAGTCATCGCGTTCGGCGAGTGACTTAAGGAGATCGCCAAAACGAGCATGAGCTTCACCATGAAGAGTTTTCATGAAAGCCATTAAGGATTCCTCATCATTATCCATGCCCTCATCACACTCATCCTCCACTATCTCACATGAGACATTGGGAGTGTAGATGGCGGGTTTTTTTGATTTGGACTTTGTTTTTACCTCTTTGGCCATAAGGCATCGATGAGTGAAAGGTTTGTCCTCGTTTGGAGAGTCAAAGAGGCCGGTGGTGGAGGAGGAGGTAGTGGCATGCATGGCAATGGCGGACGTTCCCACTTGATCATCATCACCATCATCTTCATCTTCAGACATGTATTCTTCATGGACAAAAGCCTTGTCATCCTTCCTCTTTGCAAGCTTGGTGAACTTCTTCTTCTTGAGCACAAGCTTCTCGGATTTGTCTTCACGTCTCTCATACGGAAAATCATGTACAAAGTGTCTTGGGCTATCACAATTGTAGCATTTCCTTCATCCAAACGATCTTCCTTGAAGATTCTTCCCTTTGTTTGCCATGGTCTCGGAGTACTTTTTGACTAAAAGGGCCAAGTCTTCCGCAAAGTCATTTGCCGGGCATGAGGTGTCAACATCTTCCTCACATATCTCTTCACTCACTTCTTCATCCCTTGAGGGTTGGCTTATCGCTTTCTTGGCCTTGAAGGCAAGATTGGAGTTCTTGGTTGCTTGAGCAATTGCAAAGGTCTTCTTGGACTTGGTCTCCAAAAGAACATGACTGGAGAAACTGGAAACAACTTGAGCCGCGGTCAACTTGTGATAATCCGGACGTTGATGTATCATCATGACCATGGTATGTTCTGTGAGGACCATAGCATCTATGAACTTGTCCTTGATGAAGTCATCATTTTCCCATGTGCACCCAAAGGTTCTCAAGTTCAGCACAAGAGACTTTAACCTTCGGTAAACCTCTTCTGCGGACTCACCCTCATTCCTCACAAAGAGATTGACTTCTTGCTTGACCAAAGCCAATCGAGATATTCGAATTGCTTTATCTCCTTCGAGAGCCTCCTCAAGGCAATCCCATATTTCCTTGGCGGTCTTAAGGAGAGCAATGGAGTCACTATAGTCTTCGGTCACCGCGGTGCACAACAAGTTGTGGGCGGTTGCATTGAGTTGATCATCAACTGCTTCTCTTGGAGTGAGATTCATTGGGTCCTTGGGGTTGAATCCATTGACACAATCCACCACAGTTGAGTTGAAGCACTGCGCATGTAAGACTCCATATCTAGCTTCCATTTAGCAAATGCATTAGCTTTCAAAGGGGCGGAGGCCCAACAGGACCAATGCGAGGATGTTGCAAGGGTTGTGATGAGTAAAAGGGTTCCACGCCATTGTACTTAGGAACTTGAGTACGAGCCAGAGATGCAAGAGGTTCTCTCGAGTCATCCGCATCATGAATGGCATTTGGATCAATGAGTTTGATGCGGATGTCGAGGGCTTTAAGCGAGCATCAATTTACTCCTTGACCGCTTTCAACATAGAGGCTTTGAGGTCCGCAAACACTGAAAGAATATCGGCCGCGGTCAAAGGGGCACCCAGATTAGTAGGAGCGGCGGGAGCAACGACCAGGGCACCAAGTGCCTCGGGCGCGGCGGGGGGTAAGTTTTGACCATCCTCCGCAACGGGTGCGCCACCTCCCTCATTCCCTAGATCGACCATATCCTCTAAGGTTGTAAAACCTTATATTAGAGCACGAGGCTCTGATACCAATTGAAAGGATCGATACGGTCAACTAGAGGGGGGTGAATAGGAGACTACAAATTTTAATATTTCTTATCAATTTTAAGGTTTAGCAGATAAATAGGGTTCACTAGATATGCAACTAGGTGAACACAACTTACATGACAAGCAAGCTTATAGCAACGTATGCTAGGCAACAATCTAATTAGCAAGCCAACAAGATACAAGGCAAAGTAAAGTGCGGGAAAGGATTAACCACAAGTGAGTCGAGGACGCAAATTTTATCCTGAAGTTCACTCTTCCTTGGGGAAGAACTACTCTTCGTTTAGAGCGGTGCTGGAGCCAAAGCTTGCGGAAGGCCACGAAGGCTCACCGTAGTCTCTTTCGAGTCACCCCCAATGGATGAGCCTCGAATCACTCAGGGTTGGTCTTGAAGGCGACCACCACACCTTTACAAACTTCTCCGGAGCACACCACAAGCAAGGAAGCTTCCGGAGGAACCTCTAACTGCCTAGGAGCCCAAACTCCAAGAGTAATAAGTCAATGGGGAAGAAATGTTGTGGGGAACACAATTTGGTTTGGTCAAGATGTAGATCGGGTCTTGCTCTCCCAATCCCCAAAGTTTCAACAAGTTTGGGTGGAGGGATTGAGAGTATTGAGCAAAATGAGGTGTAGCAATGGTGGAGCTCAACAAGACATTGGGGTTAGGGATGGAGGAGGAAGAAAAGGGGGGATTTTATAGTGTTTGTGCTCGAGTGGCTGTTTCTGTCCGTTGGACCCCGTGCGCATGGGCTAAGTCGGTCCCGTGTGCACGGGGTACTCAGAGACTTTCACACCACCCCGTGCGCACGGGGGTCAAAAGACCCCGTGCGCATGGGGTACTCAGAGACTTACACAGTACCCCATGCGCACGGGGGTCAAAAGACCCCTTGCACACGGGGTACCTAGAAACTTTCTGTTGCAAGCCCTGTGAGTACCACATGCACGCACACTATGGATTTTACTGGTAGGAATGGGTAGGCTAGTGTATATGTTTCGGCAATGACATTCCCAGACAACACATATCCACACCGACCCCTCTTAATAGTGCGGTCTTTCCTATGACAAGAAGTAAACCAAAAATAAAACCTTCGAATCACCGGAAGACCACGCCTTTGATCTTTTTGAATTGGGGGGTCGCATATCTCCATCAAACGCAATATGGAACCAATATCCTGAGATAAACTATAGCACCATATATTAGTTCCACTAACCACATTGTCATCACACCAAAATAATTTTTAAGTGCCAAATGCACTTTCACCGGCTTCATAACCAAGTTGCTGATGTTGGTTCCTCCCAGGAAAATATTGGGAATAATAACCCATCTGACATTGAGTCAGTTTTTTGTGCTTCGGCTTAAAAAATATTGGGAATAAAAATTTGTCTGATGTTTGAGCTAGCTTCTAGTGCTTTCTCTGAATAACTTAGAAGAGTTAAATTTTGCAAGCTTCAACCAAGAAAATGAGACCCAGCTTGCTCAAAACTGAGAGCTTGAAGGTGTTCTTCTATTTTTTTAATCTCTATATTACCTGTAGCCCCCAAGCTCCGAGTTTATCAGTTCATGATGACTTGGGCTTTGCATAAAAATAATATCTTGATTGTGTAGCCCCCAAGTGTTGGGTTGTCTTGCCTGCAGGAACATGTGACTTGCATTTTCTTTGCATATGACATAAATAGCATATGACATAAAAAATAACAAGCCGGCTTTCAAGGCATGACATAAAGACTGGCTTTCGAGGCTCGAGTTTAACTTGCTTCTGTGAAGCAGGCCTTGTAGCCTCTTATGGTTTATCCCAGCTTTGTGAAAGTCGGTTCTTACATGACTTAAGTCGGTGTTTTAACTTTGATAAGTTTAGGGTCAACAAAGTCCATGATAGGTGTCAGTGTGATTGACTTATCAAAAGTACAACCGGGTCACCTTTTCAGAGTAGCATCAAACTAACAGGCAGGTTTAACCATGTATTGTGGTGGCATATGCCGGGTCAAGAGGGATGTTATTAGCTAAACTCGATGAGTTGGAAGCCCCCAAGTGACCATATGATCATGGAAAAACTCAACATAGGATATTACAGGAGACAATGCTACTACTGCAAAACATGTGGGGTCCAGATAAGCCGTCTTTATTCCATTGATCATAATATGATGAGCCAATAAGGCAGGATACCCATGTTTGAACCGTGCATTATGGCAACTAGTTCTCTTTGGAAACCTTTACTTTTTCGCCAATAAGGCAGGATAGCCATGTTTGAACAACGTATCATGGCAGCTAGTCCTCTTTGAAAACCTAGGCGTTTGATGACGTTGTATAAACCAGCAAAGATTTGATGATTGGAGACTTTGAGGTTGTAAATGACCCTGTAGGAGTCGCAAGTCCATAACCCAGTTGGAGGTCTGAGCCGGCGGCGGAAGCCAGAATCTGTCGGCAGAGCCAGAACTTTGTCGGATAAGCTCGAATACAAGTCTGAATTTTTCTGAGAGCCGGATTTTCATCACAAGCCGGATTTGGTGACAAGCCAGATTTCTTGTCACAAGCTGGATTTTGATCAGAAGCAGGATTTTGGTGACAAGCTAGATTTTTCTGACAAGCAGGATTTTGGTGACAAGCCGGACTTTGGTGACAACCAGGATTTTGATCACAAGTTGGACTTTAGTCTCAAGCCAGATTTTCCTTGAGCCAGATTTTTCCGAGCAGATTTTCCTGAGCTAGATTTTGAGCCGGAATTTGAGTTGGATTTTGAGCTGGACTTTCCTTGAGCTGGATTTTGAGCTAGATTTTGAGTTGGACTTTCCTTGAGCTGGACTTTCCTTAAGCTGAATTTTGAGCTGGACTAATCTTGAGCCAGATTTTGAGTTTGACTTTCCTTGTTCGGTCGACCACAAATTTTCTCGATTCCTGGGAGAGCTCCCTCCAAGAACACAACACCTTTGAGCGCAGGCCCCATGATGGGCGCCAACTGTCCTGGTTTTGTCGCGGTAGATGTTCTCGGAAAAGGACATAGTCATGAGGCCATCGCAACTAGGTTGTAGCTTGGATGGGGTTGATCAGAAACGAGAAGACGTGAGTTTACAAAGGTTCGGCCCCTCACGGTGGAGGTAAAATCCTACATCCTGCTTGATTTCTATTGACCCTCATGGTCTCGATTACAAGGGCACTATTTCACCGCCTCTGTCTCGAGAGATATCAAAACATCTATCTCGAGACTTGTCTATCTAAAACCTTATCATTCTGATGACCCAGGGACTCCCTTTATACAATAGATGAGTCCTTGGGGTTACAAGAGATTCCGGGTAATACCCGTAGTCAGAGTCCTACTCTAAGTCCTCTAAGTCCTTCGTGTCATCCAAGTCGGGGTTCTCCGTCTTGTATTTGGACTCCTGGAAACCAGGACTTGTCTCTCCAGGTTGGGACTCATCCTCAAGCTGGGTCTCATCTCCAGAGCAGGCTCATCTCCCTGAGCCGCCTTATCTCCAGAGCCGGGTTATCTCCATGAGCTAGGTTATCTCCAGAGCATGCTTATTTCCGTGAGGCTGCTTATCTACGTGAGCCGGCTTATCCATGAGCCGACTCATCTGTGTGCCTGCTTAGCTCTGTGTGCTATCTTATCTGTGAGCCTGCTTATCCATGAGTCGGCTTATTCATGAGCCATCTCATCTCCATGAGCCTACTTATGTCTGTGAGCCAGCTTATCCATGGGCTTGCTTATCCATGAGCCGGCTCATCTATAACGCCCACGATGCGGCTATATCTCCCACGTGTCGAGGCACGACTTAGAGGCATAACCGCATTGTGGTTTTGTCGCAAGGAGGGTCATCTTCACACAATCCCATGTAATGAACAAGAATGGGATAACAAGAGTTGGCTTACAATCGCCACTTCACACAATACATAAATATAATTCATACATCATCCAAAATCCACACATAGACCGACTGCGGTCAAATCCAAAAGAAAATAAGATAACCCCAAATGCTAGATCCCCGATCGTCCCAACTGGGCTCCACTACTGATCATCAGGAAAAGAAACATAGTAACGACCACGTTCCTCATCGAACTCCCACTTGAGCTCGGTTGCGTCATCTGCACTGGCATCGTCGGCACCTGCAACTGTTTTGGTAGAATCTGTGAGTCACGAAGACTATGCAATCTCACACCCGCGAGATCAAGACTATTTAAGCTTATAGGAAAGGATGGTGTAATGAGGTGGAGCTGCAGCAGGCACTAAGCATATGTGGTGGCTAACATACGCAAAAGAGAGCGAGAAGAGAAGCAACGCAACGGTCGCGAAGCTAGAAATGATCAAGAAGTGATCCTGAAACTACTTACGTTCATGCATAACTCAAACCGTGTTCACTTCCCGGACTCCGCCGAGAAGAGACCATCATGGCTACACACACAGTTGATGTATTTTAATTAAGTCATGTGACAAGTTCTCTACAACCGGACATTAACAAATTCCCATCTGCCTCATAACCGCGGGCACGGCTTTCGAAAGATAATACCCTGCAGGGGTGTCCCAACTTAGCCCATTATAAGCTCTCACGGTCAACGAAGGATAAACCTTCTCCCGAGAAAACCCGATCAGTCTCGGAATCCCGGTTTACAAGACATTTCGACAATGGTAAAACAAGACCAGCAAAGCCACCCGAATGTGCCGACAAATCCCGATAGGAGCTGCACATATCTCGTTCTCAGGGCACACCGGATGAGACATCCTACGAGTAAAACCAGACCTCGAGTTTCCACGAGGGGGCCCCGCAGTCTACTCAGTTCGGACCAACGCTCGAAGGAGCACTGGCCCGGGGGGGTTAAAAATAAGATGACCCTCGGGCTCGTGAAAACCCAAGGGAAAAGGCTTATGTGGCAAATGGTGAAACCAAGGTTGGGCCTTGCTGGAGGAGTTTTATTCAAGGCGAACTATCAAGGGGGTCCCATAAATCACCCAACCGCGTAAGGAACGCAAACTCAAGGAACATAATACCGGTATGACGGAAACTAGGGCGGCAAGAGTGGAACAAAACACTAGGCATAAGGCTGAGCCTTCCAACCTTTTACCAAATATATAGATGAATTAATTAAATAAGAGATATTGTGATATTCCAAAATATCCATGTTCCAACATGGAACCAACTTCAACTTCACCTGCAACTAGCAACGCTATAAGAAGGGCTGAGCAAAAGCGGTAACTTAGCCAAACAACGGTTTGCTAGGAAAGGAAGGTTATAGGCTTGACATGGCAAAATGGGAGGCATGATATAGCAAGTGGTAGGTAGCGCAGCATGGCAATAGAACGAACAACTAGCAAAGCAAAGATAGAAGTGATTTTGAGGGTATGGTCATCTTGCCTGCAAGGTTCTCAGAGTTGTCGAAAGCTTGATCCTCGTAAGCGTACTCAACAGGTTCCTCATAAGCATACTCGTCTCCCGGCTCTACCCAAAACAAGAACACAAGCAACGGAACCACAATCAATCACGAGAAATGCACAAGCAACATGATGCAAAACATGTATGATATGCGAGATATGGTATGCGATGCATATGCGTGCTCCGGAAGAAAAATGATGAACAAGGCAGTAACTTGGTAAACCAAGCATGCCACTGGAAATATGAGATGATTTCGGTCGAAATCGATATAAAGATCACCGGAAACGGATGCACGGTTTGCAAATGGCAAGCAAAACAAGAATGACACGAATCTGCGATTAACAGCATGATAGCACTTAGAATGCAACAAGTAACTATGCTACAGCACCACAACATAGAAAAAACGCATATGACAGTAATCTACAGGAGATGCTTGACAAAAGATGAACACTGAGCTACGACTAGATCACAACATAACAAGCTCAAACAAGCATGGCAAAAGTGCAAAAGATATCAGGTTCACAGACTTGGTGAAATTACTGGACATGCCAGAAACAGCACCAGGTAGCAATGTTCAGAGCAAGAAAAACAGATGCTACAGGAACCTAACATAGCAAAGCAAGGCATGGCATGAATCTAATAAATGCATAGAACAAAAGTCCCTTACTGACCATAAGTCAAAAAGGATCAGAAGATATGATGGCAACCATGTAAACATAGCAAGTTTCGTTTAACAGGTTTCAGACTTAGCAGAAAACAGAGCATGGCAGAAACAGTATTATGAAGGCATCTTGGTGAGCTTGATTCACTCATCACAAAGCAATGCATGACAAAACAAGCATACCTAAAGCAAGATGGCATGTTTATGAAGTTATCCATGGTAAGAGAAAATACATAGCATGTATGAAACAACTACAACAAGCTTGGCAAAATTGAATATCATGTTAATAATCTGCCAGAAATATTTTATAGCAAAAGTAGAGCAAGATTGAGTCATTATATGGCACTCTATAATTGCACACAAGGGCATGAATGGATCAAATACAGTAATATATACAAAACATCCTTAGTGAACATCACCAAAATAAGCATGGATCTCTCTGTAGCCACATGGATACATAGCAACAAAATAACAGCAGACAGACTTAGCAAAATTACTAGTGTCCCTGAAATCAGAAACATCACGAAGCCTAGTTTGCATGCTTGTGCTAGTCACCACAGAGATC
The DNA here is from genome assembly GCF_018294505.1 of Triticum aestivum. Lineage (NCBI taxonomy): Eukaryota > Viridiplantae > Streptophyta > Magnoliopsida > Poales > Poaceae > Triticum > Triticum aestivum. Next base: position 514,959,710 of record NC_057802.1, on the reverse strand, counting down.
ACAAAAATACATGGCATACACATCTGTAAATATGGCATGGCATACATCAAAACACATGTAGAGCTCGTGCCCATAAGATGCACAGATTAAACGCAACAAAAATAACAAATCCTCATGTTCTGATAAGTAACAGCAGTTAACAGCAAGTAGCGCTCTTGCACCAGAGATTTGGGCATCAAGATGGACTCAAATGAATATGGCACAATGGAACAAAATGAAGAGCATCTCGTAATTAACATTTTGGTATAATACACGCACGAAACGGAGCTATATGCAGAGAGTTATGATGCGATGAACATGGCAAGATATTGTAAAATCTTCAGGACTTGGAGATTTCCGGGGAGGAGAAGAAAAGTCAACCGTCTTGTTTGTCCAGATCTGGATCGGCGTGGCGGCGGCGCGAGCTCGCCGGAGCAGTGGCGGGAGGAGGGCACCGGCGAGGCGCCGGAGAGGAGGGAGAAGGCGGGGCCGGAGCGGAGGAGGGCTAGGGTTAGGGTGGTTTTTGCCCGAGATTTTGGAGGGGGGAGGTATTTTTATAGGTAGAGGGAGCTAGGAGAGTCCAAATGGAGCACGGTTTTTGCCCACACGATCATGATCGAACGACCTAGAGCATGGAAGAGACTTAGAGGGGTTTTGGGCTGTTTAGAGTGGGGTTTTGCTCATAGATTAAAATAGCCCGCGAAATAGCCGCGATAGCTGCGCTATAGCTGCCTGGGAGCCTTGCCGCTAAGCTATGACTGCTGCCGCGAAATCCTCTACATATCCTCTAAATAGCTAAAAAATCAGCAAAACCCTCCAAAATCATCTCTCCCACCAGAAAAATTTCCGCTATTTGCCGCGATTGCCCGCTATGGCGGCCGCAATAGCTACTGGGAGAGGCCGCCGCGAAATCGTTTCTCCCGCGATCTTAATCTATGGTTTTGCTGCAACACACAAACGGACTTTGCGGTTACCCGGTTAACCGTTGGAGTACCAAACGACCTCCAAATGGAACGAAACTTGACAGGTGGTCTACCGGTGGTATACCAAGGCCACTTGGCAAGACTCGGTCCATTCCGAGAACGTTCAACACCCGCTCACGAAAAGAAACAAGAGGGGTGCGCCGGAGGAGGTGGGAGTGCCGGATTGCAAAACGGACAACGGGGAAAATGCTCGGATGCAAAAGACGAACACGTATGCAAATGCAATGCACATGATGACATGATATGAGATGCATGACATGAACACAATGCAAAACGAAAAACAAAACCCGACCACGAAGGGAATATCAAAACACATAGCCGAAAATGGCAAGAGTCGGAGTTACAAATATGGAAAGTTACATCCGGGGTGTTGCATCATCTCTGTGAGCCTTCTTATCTTTGTGATCCAGCTTATCCATGAGCCGACTTATATATCTTTAGAGTCAGAAAACTTGTCTTGTAATAGGTCGGGTCAAGATTGTAACCGGGTCAATGTTATAGTCGGGTCATGATTGTACCCCATCGACTTAACTCCAGAGATGACTTAACTCCATAAATGACTTACCCTCAGACCCGGGTCTAGCCACGGGTAACTCCCCCGACACTTATCGAAACCAATTTTTCTTATAAAAAGGCAGAGCCTTTAATTACAAATCGAGTGAAAACACAACTTCATAGACACGAAAACTACACGTGGGCAAAAAGGTTGCCAAACATGAAGCCCTAATCTAGAAGTAAAATACTACAAGAGGCATTAGAGCAGCTATAAGGCTAGAGAATAAGGTATTTCACGCAACAGTGAAAAACGACAGTAATAACTTCATCATCATTCGTAAACATCTTGGTGTTGCAAACTTCCAAAGGTTCAATGGGAAAAGATGAGAACCGACGTATGATCCTTGGGAGAAGGCATATTGCACAAAGGTCGTTGATCCTATTACAACCATGAACATATGAGTGGACGGTGGGCAACCACTGGCCAAAACAAATGAATAGATGAATAGTGAAGGAGAATATGCTCTGCTGATTCTAGAAGGTTAAAAATAGGCAACCATTTGATTGGTGAAGAGCCTGCCATGGCCATCGACCCATAATAATGCGCTACACATATTCATGGAGTAATTTCTCCAAGTCAAAGTTGCGAAGGGAAAATCCTGCAGAAGTTCAAAATCGGGAGGAGCGTCGTCCCAAACAAAAGGGTTATTCATCCGTCCCCATCTAGCCAAATCATGAGCTACAATGTTCAACTCTCTAATACAATGCGACAATCTTCTAGCACAAGCGCTGCCACCATGGAATGTCCTTCATTATTATTATAAGCGTCCACCACTGTAGTATTATCTATTTTCACCACCAAATTAGAGCAACTAGTATTATGAGCTAATTTGAGTCTCTCGAATAACATCGCTGCCTCGGCTGAGACGAAATTAGCTACATGTTCCAACCTTGCCATTGAAGCTCTTATGAAAGTTCCCCGATGATCATGGAAAACTACTCCACATGCACCGATATATTCACCGTCTGAAAAAGATGCATCAACATTCAACACCTGATGTCCTGCAAGAAAACCCAACCACTTGTTGATTTTTGGAGTGACCTTGGTTATCCCTATTGCTCGAGAATAGTTAAGGGCCAACACAATAACAACCGAGATGTTCTCTCTGCAGTTTGTACATCCTCGCCTCTAACTAGTTGTCTTCTCTGCCACCAAAGATACCTCCAGACCTATCAGTCATAGTAGCAAAAGAAACATCCGCTAAAATCCCAAGTGGTTCCCAAACTTTCTTCGATCTTTCACATGTGAATAGTAGATGTGGCATCCCATTAGTTTAGGCGATAAAACCCAGAAATTAATTAATGATTTCCTTTGTTTGGTAACTACCCTATAAGAGCACTCGTTTCATGCTGGTCCACATACAAGATCACAAGTGTGTGCCTCCATCACGAGATTAAAAACGCATGCATTGGCTAAGAAAATGAGGAGAATTAAAACCAGAAGGTAATTGAGGGAACAATAAATGGTTTTTAATAGCAACCGAGGAGCGTCCTTGGAATTACTTACTCTACTAGGTTTCCCTCTGACCCAATAAACCCGGAGTATAGGATTAATTCCCATGGTGCATTGGAGGGACAATGACCTTTGGCCAAGATCTTCATCAATTTGCAATGTTGTGAGCCTGAATATTGCGAAAACCTAAGACACATGTTTTCAAAAGGAGCACAAACACCCTCCGAAGAAGCCATCTTGCATCTCCCTGCATGACCATGGTCTTCCCCAGACTATAAGAAAGTGATGTCTTGCAAGTGCATAGGGTTTAGTTGTAGCCTTTTCGAAGTAGGAGTATGGATCCCACAGGGAGTACATGAATCAATCTTTTCTCTCTTGAAAGGGTTAAATAGTTGTGCCTGCAAGTTGAAATAAATCCAAAGCAGAGGTGGTATGATGGAGTGAAGTGATGAATAACAAAGTAATGTACTGAATTGAAATGAAGTAACAAGGAATGTAAAACACGATGAAGAAATCAATAATACTAAGGCGTTCCCAGGGAGTCTGGATTCCCCACTAGCACACATCTACAGCAGTGTCTAAACACAATGCTACGTCGGATTCGTAAGCCACTATGCATACTTCTATTTGTGGGCAGAGCCGGTACAGATACGTGCATACACGTGACAGCACCGTATCACATACGCCACTGCCGTTCTTCCCCACACTGGTTATATCAAACGGTGATTAAGGGGAAAGAGGTCCCCGTGGATGCAACCTACAAGTGGTCTTTGTTTTACCCCTTGCTGCAACAATCCGGTATGCACGGTCACGTACCTACCCCCACAACTAGCCGGTTCGCCAACAATAATAACCTTCCACGCAAAGTTGGCATATGTTGGATGGTCGAGTTCACCCAACATCAAGAAGATTATTAAGATAAGCATGCAAAGAGGATATTAAATCCTAATATCAAATGATCTATTGCACACTAGGGTCCATCCATGTCACCAAGAAGTAGGGAAACTACTCACACATGGAGGAAACAAACATCATGATGGTGTTGAAGGTGTACATGAAATGATTACAAACGTGATACACAAGACGATCCACTAGGGTTCATGATGTTACAATGAGATGGATATGGATGGCGATCCTGATGACAGTGGTGATGATGTTGATGATGATGACAGTGATGATTATGTTGTAGCTCCCATTGTGCTTGGTGAAGATGGTGATCTCTCCCTTGTCAAGTCCTGCTCCGTATGATCCCCGGAAGCTAGGGTTCTTCCTTCCGGATGAGTTTCTAGTGACTCGTCGTGTCTGGTCTCCTATCCGATTTTACGGGGTTGAAATAGTTGACGAGGCGGCGACTCTGGCACCTCATACGACCGCCCATACGAGCGGGCGCGCTCGTATGGAACGCCGTCTTTGGCTCTGGAAGCGCCATGGAGACTCCTCCTTTGGTCTCTTCGCTCCATTCTTTTAGGATAGATGATTATCACATTAAATATGAGATTTCACTACCATTTCTTGTGATTCCTTCCATAATACATTATTTGCTCCAAAAGGTGTTACCTATGGAATACCGACAAAAATAGGTGCGCCAACGCGGTAAAATCTCACAAAGCCTACCATGTAGGCACAAAATAACTATCAAAATAATCACATAAAATGGACTCATCAGAAAGCACGAAAAATTTCAAACGAGACGAATCAATTTATGAACGAGTCGGGAAAATTTGTGTGGACAAGTTGACATAGCTTAACATCAAGTACATGATCCATTAGTACATGAATTCTATGCGTTTACACTATCTAACCAACCATGATCGTTGCGAACAATTCAAACAAATAGAGCACACCCTCCCCTCTTGGTTGTCCACACAAACCAAGTTAAACTCCATGTTTCCATGGTTACTACTTAGAGATTTTAATGAAAATTTGTACAATACTGAGAAAGAAGGGGAAATCCAAGTCCAAACAGATACAAGCAAGCTTTTCGAGACACGTAGATTGACTATGATCTGGATTACATGTCGTGCATGGGTGAATTGTTTACTTGGTATCGTGGTAAAATTAGAGAGAGACTCGACATATCTTTGTGCAACCAAACTTAGTCGAGCATTCGTTTGCATGCGACTACACTTAATGGCGAGATGACCGAGTTCGATCATAGACTAGCGCTTAATTATATGGAAGGGTGCATGGGACCTACTTCGGATCTGGAGGGGAATGCTTTGAAGCTAGATGGCTCCAAGAGTCGAAATGCATGGAATACTAGAAGAAGCATGGTATAGAATTATAAAAAAGCTTGATGACGTCCACACCAACTTACATAATTGGGATAGACATGTGCTTAAAGGCCCAATAAGCATGTGCTTGAAGGCCCAAGAAAAATAATAATTGAACTTAAGAAGAAATTAGAAGACCTACGTTGTGATCCGATGATGGATGCAACGCCAAGCGGACAACAAGAACTATTTGCAGCCCTTGAGCTGCTATCAAGTAGGAAGAGGTGGCATGGATGTAGCAGGAATGTTCCAACTTGTTTAGGCACAATTACCAAAATTCAATCTTTTTATAGCATTATGCATCAGAGCGGAAGAGGAGGAAACCCATCAAAGCTTGTAGGACGCAAATGGGAATGTTGTGGAAGCTAATGATGAACTTGCCAATCATATTTTTGAATATGTTAAGAGCTTGTTTACTTCCAAGATCAATGAACCTAGTAATGTTGTTCTAGGAAATGTAACTTTGGGGTAATTGTGAGTATGCATGAAATTCTTATAGCACCATCCACAATCGCATAAGTAAAAAAATTGTTTATCGGAGACATGAAGGCATCTGCACCTAATAGGTTGCATGCAATATCTTATAAAAAGGTTCTCGCCAATGTTGGAAGAATATTTGATCAATGAAGTCATCTTAGCTTTGAATGCAAAAAGACCCTAAGAGGTGGATAAATCCATACTTGTCTTTATTCGAAAGAATGAAGATCCACGTAAAGTCACGGACTACCATCCCATCAGTCTTTGAAATGTGATCTATAAATTTATAAGTTAACTGTTGGTGAACAGACTCAAAGCTATGTTGCCAGAGATCATTGGAGAGTACCAAAGTGTTTTTGTTCTAGGGATGATTATAACTGATAATATTCTTGTTGCTCATGCATCCATACACCGGATCAAGAAGAAAGGGGAGAAGGGCGTATGTGTGGTATAATTATATATGCAATGATGAGAATGGGCTTCAATGATGGATGGATTAACATGATAATGAAATGTCTAATCACAAAGCAATTCAGTTCATTTTAGTTCTATTGAAACTAAGATTTTTATTTGCCAACTAGAGGGTTGTCACAGGCCCCCCTCTCCCCTACCTCTTTCTAATTTGCATAGAAGGGTTGTCTAGCCTGTTATCACATGCTGAGGCAGAAGAGTCCTTGGTCGGGGTCAAAGTATGTCGCGATCCCTGTCGATCTTACATCTGTTGTCGCTGATGCGTCTCAAACTGATCTATAATTTTTGTATGATTCCTCATATATTGATATCAATTAGGTAGTTTTGGTATACTTTTTATCAATTTTTATTAAACTAACATTTCCAGTGCCTAATGCCATCTCATGTTTTTGGTGTTTTTGGAATTTTAGAAAATCACCACAGAAGAAGTCCGAGAAAAAAATAAAACAAAAATAGGTTGAGAAGATTCATGCCGGAAGAGGACCAGGGGACAAGACCCAACCTTTGGTGGGGCCCACAAGCTCTAGGCGGCCGCCTACTTCATATGGGGCACTCCCCAAGTGGCTCCGGTGCCGGATGGTCTATATATTCCTGGAAAAGTTCACCCTGATTACCAAGCATTTTTCCGTCGCTTCACGTCGTGTTTCCAAGGTGATCTTAGTTTTAAGCCAAGATCCAGAACTCTACCGGAGGGGGGGATCATCTCCGCTATCATCAACCTCGATCCTCACGCTCCAAGGAGAGTTGTGAGTAGTCCACCCTGTTTCTTGAGTGCCAGATAGACCACATAACAGAGATCATCACAGCCCTCTCCTTGTCAGAAAATTGCGCATCACATAGAATATCACGTGACCATGTATTTGGGTGCAAGCGAGGTCTTCGGATGCCAAAAAGCGCATGTGCTTGTTCCCAAAACAACTTGGCATGAGAGCAATGCACTAGGGCGTGTATCAAATCCTCATCCATCGCAAGACATACATTGCATCTACTGATGACTTTGATATGACGACGCCGGAGGGTGCACTCATCTGGTAAAATACCCCGGACAACCCGCCACCAGAATGCAAGCACCTTCGGCAAAACCTTGAGCTTCCAAAGTAGTTTCCACATCTGTTCTTCAGTCTGTGAGGTATTGGTCACCGTCCTTTCCTCTAGAGCAGTACGCTCTTTCCGAGTCACGAGAGCACGGTACGCGGATTTAACAGAATAGACACCACTTCTTTCATGAGCCCATGCTTGAAAATCATCACCACCACCATGGCGCAAAGGAATATTCAGGATAGCTTCGGCCTTCGGTGGGATAAAAAACTGCCTGACCAAATCTTGCCGCCATGTCCAATTTTCAGAATCAATAAGTTGATCAACAGTAGCAAGTGTTGTACCCCCAGGTATAACCGAAGGGGACAAAGTGGGCAGACCCGGGATCCAACGATCCTCCCAAATGGAGATGGTAGTTCCATCACCAACTCTTTTGATTAAACCTGTTGTGAGCACTTCCTTACCTGCCACAATGGCTCGCCAAATCGCCGAAGATGAATGTGTAACAGAAGCATCCATAAACTCACAATCAGGGAAGTAGCGCCCCTTCATGACCCGTGCACAAAGCGAATTGGGATTTGTAATAAATCTCCAGCCATGTTTGCCTAATAGCGCCAAGTTGAACAACTCGAGATCACGAAAACCCATGCCACCTCGGGCTTTCGGAGATGCAAGTTTGTCCCATGCCACCCAATGCAACGAGCTGCGATCAAGGGAACCACTCCGCCAAAACTTTGCCATAGAGGAAGTAAGACTCTTACAAACCTTTTTTGTAAGTCTGAAACAGCTCATACTGAACGTAGGGATGGCTTGAATGACTGACTTGATAAGTGCTTCTCTTCCAGCGCAAGCCAGAAGCCTCTCAGCCCAACCGTTCATGAAACTCCTAGATCTCTCCCCAATATGATCAAAAGTGTCACTAGTAATCCTTCCAACTGCTGTTGGTAAACCCAAATATCTATCGTTGAACGTCTCAACCATAATACCCAGGACTATCTTCAAAACTTGCCTTCTAGCAGTGGGAGTATTGGGTGAGAAGAAAACAACACTTTTTTCTCTATTCACAGACTGTCCGGAGCATAGCGCATATATATGCAGGATCTCATTCAGTCTGTGTGCACTCTCCTCAGTTGCACTGATGAAAATGAGGCAATCATCGGCAAATAACAAGTGACTAACCCACGGTGCTCGAAAGGACACCCTTATGCCTCTATCAACATTAGGGCCATAGAAGTTGAGTAGGGAAGTAAGGCCTTCCGCACACAAGAGAAAAAGGAAGGGTGACACAGTGTCCCCTTGTCGCAAACCACACGAGGGTGTGAAATATGGTTGTAGTTCACCATTCACTCTCATCGAAAACCTGACCGAAGTTACACATCGCATGATCAAGTTCACAAAATTACTGCTAAAACCAAGCTTGAGCATGATTGCCTCCAAATAATGCCATTCAACACGGTCGTAGGCCTTCATCATGTCCAACTTGATAGCACAAGTATAATTCCCTCCTTTCTTCCGCCGTCTCATAGTATGGACACTTTCAAAAGTGACCACCACATTATCAGTAATCAAGCGTCCAGGAACGAAAGCACTCTGTTCCTCTCCCACAACTGCATCCATAATCTCTTTCAAGCGGTTAATTATCATTTTGGCCCCGATCTTATAGGGCACTGGACACAAAGAGATGGGACGGAATTGAGATATAGAGTGTGGATTTTTCACCTTAGGGATAAGAGTAATCGATGTATCATTGAAGCCCACCGGTAAGTCACCACCATTCAAAAAACCAAGTATGGCCGGCACCAAATCACCTTGAACTAGGTTCCAGTGCCGTTGAAAAAATCCTGCTGTAAACCCATCAATGCCCGGAGCCTTGGAAGGAGACATCTGGAATAGTGCAGTACGGACCTCCTCTGGCTCGAAAGGTTTATCCAGGAATGCATTCATATTTCCGTTAACACGCTCCGGAACAAATTGCAACAGCTCGCTCATATCATGCACACCTTGAGAAGTATATAAATTCTGATAGAACGTCTGCACCTCCGCCTTATCTTCATCTTCAGATTGGCAAAAGGAGCCATCTGAACTTCTGAGATTGGCAATCCTATTCAGCCGCTTCCGTTGTGCTGCTTGTGCGTGGTAATATGCTGTGTTCCGATCACCTTTGCGCAGCCAAGGCACACGGGAGCGCTGTCTGATCCATATCTCCTCTTGCCTTAGTGCTTCACGAAGTTTGAGCACCGTAGCTTTCTCCTCCTCGGATGGTCCTCTGCCAATAGACTGCTGCCTCAAAATCTCCAGTTTCTTCTGCGGTTTCTTTACTTTCTTGGCAAGACAACCAAACTCACGGGCGCCCCAATTCCCCAGCTCGCTCTGAAGCTGAGTTAAAGTGGCTTGAATCCCGGCAAGTCCCTGACCAGTGCAGTTTCTACGCCACGCCTCCGCGACGAACTTATCATAATCCACATGGGACTGCCAAACATCCTCGTACTGAAAAGGTTTCGGCCCCCTTCTGTATTGCACCTCTTGAGTCTGAACCGTGGTGAATTGAGCGTAGCTCAAATGGTTAGCTCCCCTGTGGTGGAAGGCCCCACCATGGTACAAGTCATAGACTTGGCACTGGTGTTAGGATTTTCCTAGATTTATTTCAGGCTTTCCAACGATATTTGTTCTGTGAGAGAAGAGGTCCCCGTCGACTACGAAGGCTTCTGTTGTGACTTCGTCGATCTTAAAATACTGCGCCGACTCGGTATTCCATAGGTGCCCATAAGGGTGATAAGTGCCTGCATGTAAACATTTGCATTTCTAACGTGTTAAAGAAAACTAACAGTGTCTCCCGCAAAAAAACAAAAACAAAACTAACAAGGAACAGTTGGTACAAATCGATCACACCCTCACCTCATCCTCATGGCTGTTTTTTTTTTTTTTTTTTGCGGGGACATCCTCATGGCTGTTGAGCACAACAAGTTAAGCCAAACTGGAACTCGTGTTCCTTAGCGGCCGCTGCCCCAGCCCGATCCACGTGCGCCGGTATTCTAACGCGAACGATCTTCCAAAAAATATTCCAACACAAACTATACTAACACTAATTTTTTTTAAACAAGCGTACATCCATCCTACCGCGATCTTTGCGTCGCCCGATCGTCTCCGGCGTATACGTAGTACTACGTGTACACGCATCCCCGTTTCTTTAATCCCGCGTACAAAAACCAATGATGACCACCGGACCAGCTCACTGGAACCAGCCACGCCAGACAGCAGTACAAACTTTGGCAGCAGCGAGCGAACGAGCGACCATCACGCAAAAATGCGTACGCATTTCGGCGGTTGTTTACAGCCAATTCCAAGAAAGCGGCGGCCGCGCAGCGCAGAATACTAGTAGTATTTTCGGGGCTGAAAATAATGACTTGGTATACTCCCGTAAAAAAGTAGGGAGGAAATTGTTTGGTAGAGCCAGGTGGCAATCGGCCTGCCTGCCTGGCTGGCGGGCTGGCTGACTGGTGACTGACTGACTGGCTGGCTGGCCTCCGTGCTCCAATGATTGGCGGAGCTGCCTAAATTAGCTCCCTGGACATCGAGAGGGCCTTTTGGCAGGAGACGGGCGGCCTGGATGATGAAAGAAGGGAGCGGGCCGGTTTCACCGCCCGGATTCAGCCCGTTTCTACAGGAGTCAACGGCCGCCGCAAACGGCCACCAAGATTCCGTGAGGAGGGATCTTTTTTACCGGCGGAGTGGCCGGGCTAGAGGCACGCACACAAAGAGCCACCCTTTTTTGCACCGCACGAAAAGCACGAGGAAGAAAGAAACGTGTGCTCACAATCTGAGATTTCGATTTCGATTTCGATCTTGATGGCGTATCACGATCAAATCCAGTGGATTCTAATTTAATTACTTCCTCAGTTTCTAAATATAAGTCCTTTTTATAGAGATTCTAATATGAACAACATACGGAGCAAAATGAGTGAATCTACACTCTAAACCAAGTCTATATACATTCGTATGTAGTTCATATTAAAATCTTTAGAAAGATTTATATGTAGGAATAGTGGAGTACTTTATAGCGCATGCGCAATCTTCACAATCAATGAAATTGTAATATCCAGCACGTATATACTTCCAAAAAAGGTTGTATGCGCCAGCTCAAGTACATTGACTACAAATTAGTGAGTATCCAATTCACTGATTGCCTCGCAAATAAAATTCACTGATTCACGGCAAAGTTTTTTTTTCGCATAGAGTACATCAACGGTAATCATGGTGCTTGGATGTAGAACCGCGTGTTTGGTTGCACCATGTTCCGGACAAATATGGAGAGTTTTGTATTAGCGGACTGTAACACTATTTCAAAGGGATAAATACCCACTATTCCCCCCCCCCCCCCCCCCCCAAAAAACAGTAATCATGGTGCTCGGATTTTTTTTTTCCAAAAGTTAGCGCCATATTCATTCATCATGTAACGACTTGAATGTGTTATAGTACTAGGTGAATATGCATTTTACATGTCTTATATACTTTTATCACAAATAAGTTCTAATGGGTGTACACCTAGCGCAACAATAAACCCCCTCAGTGAAAGTAGAAAGAAAGAAGCCTAACACCGACAACGAAAGAAACTTGTGATCAAATTGGTAAGTGTCTACGTTAATGATAATTTTTTTCACGCAAAAGTACATCAATGGTAATTGTGGTCTCATTTTTTTAAGTTCGCGCCATATTCGTTTATTCCCATAACGACTAGATTGCGTTATAGTATTAAGTGAATTTATATTTTACGTATCTTATTATGTACTCCTCTTCTTCTAATAGGTTCTAGTGTGTCCCTAGCATGATAATAGATCCTCTCCAAAAAAAATTAAAAAAAACTACAACATCTGCCAACGAAAAAAAAAGAAACCTAACATATGTTCTGGTGGGTTTTATTCAATAGATTTTATTTTAACTACTTTGTAGCACATGGGCAATGATCACGCTCGATGAAATTGTGATATCCAACACATATACGCTTCCGGAAAACGTTTTATGCTTCAACTAGTGAACATTGATTACAAAAGAAACGAGCAATTAGTGGGTATCTGCGCTAATGGCAATATTTTTTGCGCGCGAAAGTGCGTCAATGGTAATCGGGATATACGCTTCCGGAAAACGTTTATGCTTCAACTCGTGTACATTGATTACAAATGACACGAGCAATTAGTGAGTATCTACATTAATGGCAATATTTTTTGCGCGCAAAAGCGCGTCAACCGTAACCGGGGTATTTGTTTTTAAAAGTTCGCGCCATATTCATCTATCCCATAACGACTCATGGTATTCATTTATTTTATTTTTTGAAAAGTTCGCGCCATATTCATCTATCCCATAACGACTCATGGTATTCATTTATTTTATTTTTTGAAAAGTTCGCGCCATATTCATCTATCCCATAACGACTCATGGTATCCATTTATTTTTGAAAAGTTGGCGCGCCACATTCATCTATCCATAACAAACTCATGGCATTCCTTATTTTTCAAAAGTTTGCGCCATATTCATTTTCGAAAAGCACCCGATGAATTTATATTTTACATATCTCATGTACATTTTCCCTCATTTTTTTGGGGAGGGCGTGTACATTTTTCCTTCAAACCATTTATCTTGGGTGTACCTAGCACAACAATAAACCCTCTCCAAATTCCAACCAAATAAAAAGAAAGAAACCCAACACCGTTGAAGGAGGAAGATTTACAGGGGCGGAAACCGTCTGTGATTTTCAGCGACAAATACTGCAGGGAGAGAGAATCCAAAGCCCTCCTTTGGGTTTGTCTCTTCCCCTCTCTCCGCCCCCTTCTCCCCACCCACCCCGCCCTGCTCTCCCCCCTCTGCGGGTGTGTTGTGGAGGGGAGGAGGAGCAAGAACCACGAGCTGCTGCTGCTGCCGCTGCTGCCAACGCTGCACAGCCTGGGCTCGCCGATCATTGATTGCGCATCTATTACCTTCCTCTTCTGTGCTAAACAATCCCATCTATCCCTTATATATATCCTCCTGGTCCTTGCCAATCGCTCCTCACTTCTAGATTTCGGGGATTGCCCCTCCCTACCGTAGCTTTGCTAAGTAGTTGCTTCTTCTTCTTGGTTTCTTTTCTTGATTGCTTTGGGTCTCCGATTTTTTGGGTCCTCGGTTTCTTGGTCCTCCCCTGAATCTTGTAGAGTCTGTTCCTTTCGCCGTCGGTAGCCATGGACGACAGGATTCCGCCGCCGTCTCACCTGCAGCAGTACTCGCAGTCCCCTGTCCATTCTTCGCCTCATCACCACCACCTCAATTCCATGAGGTACTCTGCCTCGTCTGATAGAGAAAGGTGGGGCTCCTGCTTTGCTATCCCTGTTCTTGTTTCTTCCGGTCGAGTTTTTGTTTTTCGTTTTTTGATCCAGACACTTCGGAATCTTCCGTGAAGCACGAGATTTGATGCGGCCGGCGGAGATTCCTGCCTGGTTCCGGCCTTCTTCGAGTGCTGAGATTGTGATGGAGGAGTGATCTGTGGAGATAGGGATTTAGATGATTGCTCCTCGTTGATAGATTTATTTTTTTTGGCCTGTTGATGTAAAATTCGTATGTAATAATTCGGTCATTTATTGGTAGACGTGTGTACAATTTTACATCTTGCTGGATCTTGATGTATAAATCTAATCAAAGTTCTAGTTTTTTACATCGTTTTGGTTTGCCTTCTGGTTATTTTAGATGCTTCAAATCATGATTGTACTTTCTGTCATATCGTATCAATCTCTCATGTGAACAACAGAGTTCGAGTGACCTGTGTTATCCTAATGTGCTTGTTTCTTCGGCAGGTATCTGGCTGAGTTGCTTGCTGAGAGGCAGAAGTTAGGCCCATTCATTCAAGTTCTTCCCTACTGCACCAGGCTCTTGAACCAAGGTTTATTTCTCTTTCAGGCATTACTTTGATTCTTCCTGTTTATATGGTCTTTTGCAATGTAGATACTATGTGTTGTTCATGATGCAGTCAGTCATTCACTCACAGCTATCTTTAGTCCATAACATAACAGAATTAGGGTGAAACAGATTAAACTAAAGATAGACTATCTTTAGTTTAATAGATTTTAATCTGTTTATATGGTCTTTAGTTTAATCTGTTTCACCCTAATTCTGTTAGGTTATGGGCTGTTAGTAATGATTATGACTTGTTTTGACAATTTGATGACCTGATATATCTTTGTGGATGTATGATGCTCTTCCTGTCCAAAAATATTGGTAGCGTTATCATGTACTAGTCAATCGGGCAAGTTAAACCAGATCTTCTGTTAATACATTTCTCATATATGCTATCATCTAAATATACTTGTAACTTGTCCAGTTCATGGTCACAAATAACTTTGCCCTTGTAAATCTGTCTCGTAATTGGCTTCACACTTTGGAATTTGATGCTTTTTATATCGACAACAAATATCGATTAAGAATGGTCACAATACAGCTTATTCCTATTCTTTCAACTGTGAAAGTCTCTACTTGCTATCTAGTTGCTGCCATAATTCAAGGCATTGGATGTAGTTGTAAATATAACGATTACTGCCCCTTTCCCAATTTAGTGCAGGACAACGATTTTACTCTCATCATTGTACTATCGTATGCCAAAAAATATTTCACTCACTGCCTCATCATTACCATGTTTGTTTAATGCAGAGATTTTGCGGGCATCTTCTTTGCCGCCTAACCATAATTTTGTTGATGCTGAGAGAATTGAGCATGGTAGCCCATTAAGGTTACCTGGCCACCCAGTGAATGGTCAACCAATGGATCTGGAGGGATGGTCAGGAAGGCAAGCAGAGGTAATGCAGATTCAAGCAATCGATGATTACCATTGAGATTGAATTGCTATGTTGTAATTGCATTTATAGGATGGCTACCCTGGTAAAATGAAAAGATTTTGCATGGATTGTGGATATTTTATGCATACCATGTAGTCAGGTTTAACCTTGCACTAGTTTTCTGGAATGTAATGTACCGCAGTACCAGTATAGTATCATTGAAAACGCAGTCCCATTTTTACCTGACTTATGTTAATGACAGATGAATATTATTTCTCCATTTTGACTCCATCTGTTCCTTGCAACTAACAAAAGATCCCTTTGGTATTTATAATGTTGTGTTGTAGTTACTTGATCCAAATTTAACCCTTGCAACTATTTTTGCAAGGACCCAGTTTCTTTATATTGGATCTTGCTTATGTTAGAAAGTTATCTTAAGTTATTATATGGAGAAAATATCATTGAAAATGCAGTCCCATCATTACCTGACTTATGTTAATGGCAGATGAATATTATTTGTCCATTTTGACTCATCTGTTCCTTGCAACTAACAAAGAATCCGTTTGTTATTTGTAATATTGCCTTGTAGTTACTTGATCCAGATTCAACCCTTTCAACTAATTTTGTCAAGGACACAGTTTCTTTATATTGGATCTTGCTTATCTTAGGAAGTTATCTTAATTTATTTTATGGAGAAAATATTGTCTCTTTTTTCAGCATATGGGGGTTCTGCAAGCATCACCAATGAGCTGGAATGGTGCTCCAGCACTTGGCGGTACTCCTGTTGTCAAGAAACTTGTGAGGCTAGATGTTCCTGTGGACAAGTATCCTAACGTAAGCATGCATTACTTTAGGGCTTTCTATCACTTTATTAATGTGCTGTGTCTTGTCATCAATGATTTACACTCTTTTGTCCAATACTAGTTCAACTTTGTTGGCCGTCTATTGGGGCCACGAGGAAACTCCCTGAAAAGAGTTGAAGCTACGACTCAATGCAGAGTTTATATTCGTGGGCGTGGATCAGTTAAAGACTCTGTGAAGGTAACTAAGCACACTATCATGTATTGTTCTCCAGTTCCTGATTTTAGCAACGCTAAACCATTGGACAGTTTTAGGATGTATACCATGTGTTACTGTCATAGTTAATCATGTGGAATTAATTTAAGAGATTTTTTTTCCCTGGTTGAATTGGCTAATATATTTAATCGCTAATACCATAAACAACTGAACCTTTAGTCTGGCCTGATTGATATGCAATGATTGCCAAGTTATTTTAGGACTAGTAACACTGTCGGAAGCTCATTGAGGATATAACATCTATTTAGTACTTACTATCAGGTAGCCCGCACCTGCGGATATTTTATCATTCAAAATTTTATTACTGTATATATTTACTGCTACTTGTTTATTCTGAGAACTGAGCACTAGCTCAGTGGCCCGCCCGCGTTCCAGTCCGCTGGGGGGCTATCCGCGTTGAATCTTATTGCTGTAGGCTTTTCAAATCTGATAGTATCTTATTGCTCTGATGCAAACATCATTTCAGTGCTACGGTGTTACCCTTGGACGCGAAATGCCTCGCTCTTTAGTTATAGACTTTGACATTGGGCTTTCTTGTATTTATCTGTTGCATAGTAAGATCATTGAATTCTTGATACATGTAACTATGTAATGTTTTGCTTCATTTCTGTTTTCCCGCACCCCCTAGCGATATGAATGAATTAATGAGTATATCCTTACTGTAATATAGGAAGAGAAGCTGA
Source organism: Triticum aestivum (assembly GCF_018294505.1). Taxonomy (NCBI): domain Eukaryota; kingdom Viridiplantae; phylum Streptophyta; class Magnoliopsida; order Poales; family Poaceae; genus Triticum; species Triticum aestivum. The sequence continues at coordinate 514,942,928 of NC_057802.1, read as the reverse complement.
GAGATAAGCCTGGATATGAGCACCTCAATGAGGCACTGCACGTGCTTGTGGAAGCAGAGTTCCCAGCAGACATTATTGATGTGCGTCTAAACCAGGCTGTGACCATCCTGGAAGATCTTCTCAAACCAATGGTAAGCACATTTGTTTCCTGTTTCGCTCCCATTTTGTCTCCACGATTTCGACATGCCCTTTCTAACCAGTGCTGTCATCGATCAGGATGAGTCCATGGACTACTACAAGAAGCAGCAGCTGAGAGAGCTGGCCATCCTGAACGGCACTCTGAGGGAGGAAAGCCCAAGCCCCCACCTTAGCCCAAGCGTGTCCCCCTTTAACTCCGCCGGGATGAAGCGTCCGAAAACGGGGCGGTGATCTACAAAAACTTGGTCTGTCTGAATCTGATGACAAGGGTGGAGATGATTGGTGTTGCATATGCCGCGATGATGAGTGCTGGCCTATGCCTGTCATGATCTGCGCGCTTTACCAACCGTATGATGGGTCCGTGGGCGAATGATGATCCTTGGTGGGCTTGATTGATGTTTGACGCTGTTCCTATTATTTATTCTTTCTGTGCAATCTGACTTTGGAAAAAATTGACATTGTTTATTGGTTTGGGGTAAGTTAACAAGGCCAGGTGGCCATCCAAGTGTCGGACAATAATCAGCCAGGTATTGTGTGCCTGGAAGAAATAGCTGTGATATGATATTGTCATGTGCTGGTGCTTTTGTGTGCTAGTAGTGGTAGTACTAGACAGGCAGGCAGACAGGCTCTGTTAATGATTGATTTGCATTCATAATTTCCCTTTCCTTGTCTCCCTTTGGCGTGTTGCCTAAGTACCAACCTAGGTTTTAGGCTTTAGGCAGTAGTGCCCTTTTTGTCTAAGTAGCAGTATCGAAATTGGATGGTCAGTATCAAGTACTGTAGGATCATAGTGTCGTAAGGTACTGTCATGCATATGGGAATACTGACAACCATGCTAGGAAGAATTGTCTCCTACTAGAAAATATTACCCAAGCAAACTTGTCTAACTTTGTCCATTGAGAGCCTGCCTCTTTGATTTGAAGGATTTTCAAAGAAATTCTAGAGGATTAGGATCCATGGGATTTTTATATCTTATATTGTTTGTTTGACTCATAGGATTGAATCCTATGGGAACTTTTTCCAAGGATTACTTTGCACTAAATTTCATATGAATTTTAGTGTCCACTCCAACCTTTTAGGCTCCTTTAGTTCATAGGACAGGAATCTCTTAGGGACAGGAAACTTGTCTTAACTTTTTAGGTTATCACAGTACCCAAGTAGTTATCCTTTGAGAGCCTCGTTGATTTGAAAGATTTTTCAAAGGAATTCTAGAGGATCAGGATTCATGGGATTTTTTTCTTCTTATATTGGTTGTTTGAAACATAGGATCAAATCAAGTAGGAACTTTTCCCAAGGATTACTTTGCAGTAAATTTCATAGGAATTTTAGTATCCAGTCCAACCTCTTTAGGCCTCCTTTGATTTACAGGAATTTTATAGAAATTCTATAGGATAGGATCCTACGGGCAAATTTCCTTCTGTGTCCTTTGGTTTTGTAGGAATGGGTTTCTATTCGTATGTACGATTGTCGATTGGTTCTTATCCTTTACATTTCAAAGGGAAACGAACATTGGCTCGGACTTAATGGAAAAATCCATATCCTGTGAACCAAATGACATATTTCGTATAAAAATTGTCATATCAATTCTTATGACTTTCTTATTTGTATGATATTCCTATCCTATGAACCAAAGGAGGCCTTAAAAGATTCCTTTGTTTTCCTCATGGTGCATAGAATATGCATGATTTCCTATTCCTAAGTTTTAGAACCCTTTGGGCAGGATGCATGTTACCATGTTCCAAATGGTGGCATGCAAACCTGAATACTCCCACTACATGTTTTGACCGTGGCAGGTAGGTTGAGCTGTGACTCATGTCATGTGCACGGTGGCAGCCAATAAAGCGGCCGATCTGGCAGAGAGAGAGGGAAGAGGAAAGCTCTCAATCATTCTGCCCGCAGCCTTTGCCAGGGCAGCTTCGCATAAAACGTCATGGCTAGATTTTCTCTCACTCACTCACTCACTCATCACATGCCTTTCTCCGCTCTCCTCTGGTGTGGTGGTCCTCCCGTGCGGAAAGTTCGAATCAGGGGACGAGAGTAGTTTTCTAGGCCTGACTTTACCACTGCTATACTACTATGGTACCGTACTTCACATGTACTACTCCCTTGGCCTCACAATAAGCGTCGCTCATTTAGTACAAAGTTGTACTGCGGTAAGTATGAGCGATGCGAGGTACTCGTAGCAGTGTTTTTGGTGATAAAATCTCTGATGATCTTGTCCGCTCTGGTCCTGGAGACCTGGACTAAGAAAATCTGGAGATGCGGCTGGAGCGGCAGCTGCAAACGCTGACCGTTGATTCACTGATCGATCAACAGCCTAGCGTGTTACTTGGAACTTTGAATTGTACACTCACCTGCAAGACTTCCCTATCTTGCTCTCCAATCGTATGGGAGACAGCTGATACTGATAAAAATGAAATCAATAATACAAGCATTTCATTTTCGCCTGACGTAGGAAGCGTTTGGTGTTGGTGTATGTAGTACTGCTGTGGAGGAACACAAATCTTGTTTAACAATGATGCCCAAGAAAGAAGCATGAACATCACTGACTCCAGCGAGGTGACGTTGACTACTAATCAGGAACTTAAATATAGACACCATGTTTAACGAGACAGAGAAAGATTTGATTCGAGGCGATGATGCGCGAGGCCCCGAGTATTTCAATGCGAAACAGCGATTCTACAGACGAACAATATATGCTACCGACAGCGACGCCGCGCAGGATATTCCGGTGGTGCGGGGACGGCGTCTCCGTCACATGATGCTCGCATCCTCGCACATGCCTTGACGAAATTGATCCTTCACCAGGGTAGAATACTGACGGCGTATCTCGCTGAATCCCTGAAATTATTCAGATGGAACGTCAGACAAGCAGGAGGTCGCTTCAGGCTCCACGTGGCGTGTTACGCTTCTGATAAATACTAGTACTAACCTGTTTGTTCATGTGATGTTCGCTCTACATGCGCCTCCACTTGTCGAGCTCCTTTGTCGTCGCTTTGATGAGCTTCCTGGTGCTCTCCATCACCTCGTCAAACAGGATATCAAACTCCTGACTGCAGATGTTTTTTCGGAAAATATCGTGTTAAAAGGATGAGATAACATGTGAAGTTTAGACATGTCAGAAGACTGAACTATAAGCAGTTTAACGCCTTAACCATGGATAGTCTCCTACGAAAATTACCACAGTTCACATCAAGTGTACGAAACTATGAACCAGCCTTTGACATCTATAATAACGTATAAGCAGAATCAAGATCAAACACGCCCACTCTATGGATGTAAGCGTCTCGAGCAGCAGGAGGTGCCCAATGGAGACATTTTTGTGATAGTCCAAAGCTCAGAGTGAGTTACTGCTTACTCATAAGGAAGGCTCCTGGTGTTCTGAAATGATCTCCTGATGTTCGAATATTTCCCGTTCTCGTCATATGCAATTCCTTTTCCAAAACCATAGCCGAAACCTATTCCTATTCCACATCCAGCACCGGCTCCGAATCCCAGCTGTAAACCAGGGAATCCAGCTCCAATTCCTGCGCCTGTTCAGCCAAATAAGAAATGAGAAAGGAACAGGCAAGATAATTTGATGTTAAACAATGCCCACAGTCAACATATGCAGAACCAGTCGTGTTATGGTGTTCAGAGTCATAGGCTAAATAATTCGTTCTCCCCAAAGGTATTCCCTCCACATGAACCTTGATGTATTTAGAAAGCCAATATCATCTTGTATTTTGTTACAACTAACACAACTGATTAAAGTGGGAGGCACAACTAGGAGCAGGCGCTTGTGGCAATATTTGCAGTGTTGCAGATATTTATCAAGGGGGGAGCAAAATGTACTTTGATGCATAGAAAGATGCAACCTAATATAGCGCAGATGACTTCAAGCATCCATGTGCATATCTAACAGCCGTATCTTACTGCTTGAATTAGAAATATTGACTTCAGAGAAATCTCGATCACCAGTACTTGTTTATTTGTTTTAATCTTTTAGACTTTGGAAAGTTATATTAGTAGCTGCCTCCATTTCGAGTGGTCTACTGAGCTCTGCTACTTATTGGCTCACCAACATTCTCGAATATTAACTGCAAATTCCTCTTTAGATAAGCTTCAGAATGACATTCAAAGTGCACAAATATTTGCAGGAAGCCTTTTCGTTCGCAAGCCTATCATTTAGAATATACTACCATACTCCTACTATTCAGGCATTCCATAAAGGTATTGCGTGCTTGTCCAAAAAAGACACAGATATTCTGCAGAACTAGTCATCCACACAATCCCAAGCAAATAATTACTCATCCACACTTTGCTGCGGCTGGGAAGGGGCTAGATTGCTAGTAACCCCTATAGCATTGCACGGTGGCACACACACTTCCACGGTAATCTATGAAGTGGGTTGAACACAGATTTTGACAGGAATTCAACAGCATGGGAATCATCCAGAACCCAATATTCCATACATACAGACCTAAATTATCGCACCTGAGTTACCTGAACCCTGCAGTCTTCCCACTCCAAAAGCTGCTGACAACATGCGACTGATTAGAAGTGCAGGATACGTTTGTAGGGTTCAAACAAGTAATGGTCTCGAATCGAATTACTCGAATTAGCTACCCTGATCCTGACGGGTCCCGAATCCCCGCACACTATTCGCCACTGACGGCACCAAACATCCAAACTAAACACGGGCAGCCTAGTCGGTGGCAGGCAAACATGTGTCCATGCCCATCGCCAAGTCAATCCAGGTCAACGGAGAGAGGAGGCGGCAGAACAAGCCTAGGTACGTACCGCCGATGAGGCCGACCCCGACGCCGACGCCGCAGCCGGCGCCGATGCCGAAGGAGGGGCCCAGCTTGCCGAGCGCGTCCGACCTCACCATCGGAAGGCCCCACCTGGAAGAGCCCCTCCTGCCGCCGCCGTATGCCATCTCTCTCCCTCGCTCGCCCCGTGCGCGCTCCGAAGGTTCGGGAGGGTTCGATATCTCTTCTTCTCTCTCAGCGACTGGGGACTGGGGTGGGGAGGAGGGGGGACGGGGATGAGAGTGACGGCTGAACGGGTCCGTCTGGCCGCGCCTCGCCGCCCGATCAGCCTCGTGATCCGTGTAGGCGCCGGGTTTGCGCAACCGCACCAAGGTTTGCGCTTGTCGTTAGGAGGCCGCTGCGGCGCTGCGACATCCACCTTTCTTTCTCTTCAAAACTGCCCAGCTGAGACTTCAGACCCTCCGTGTGTGGTGTGAGCCATTTTTTAGCACCATTGACCTGAAGATTCATGTTCCATAAACGTTCATATGATAGTGATCATGAAAGGTGCTCCCTCCGTTCCATAATTCTTGTCATGGTTTTAGTTCAAATTTGAATCGTACAGCTTTCCCGAAGAAATCATTCGAGTCCTGTAGATACTGCAGGACAAACATCAGGATGTTTTACAGACAATGCTTGAAAGTTGAAACCTGTACAGGTGCTACTGGGCAAACTGCGCCTGCTTATTATAACTGTGAGGAGGTTGATTGGTGTGTACACCTTTGCCAACAACTATAAGCTAGCCCGCCGGGTTGGGGGGCACCAGAAGGGAAGAATGAGAAACATGTTGCTTATAGCAGGATGGTTGCTCAATCAAAAGGCAACTCCTGTTTACATCAACAATTACAACAAATGGCGCGCCGGCCGGATCTCTGCTCGTCGGACCTCACCGCAAACTTTAAATAGATCACAGGAAAATTGGTTAAATTGACTGGGTGTGAGTGGAGGACATTTTACATAATATACGGTGTCTGTAAGGTTAATCACAAGCTAACAATTCTTGACAGCATGTACGCGTCTTCGAGCTCCCCCGCCAAAGCCTCGTTAGTTTCCTGCAAGTTAAGAGCAGGCATTAGAGGAGGCAGTGCAAGTTGAGAGCTATTTTCTCCATTTCAATTTTAAAGAGAAAACATATTGTGCTGATAGCATGTGACACAATAGGGTAACTTTTCTGTGTTTCACAAACCGAGTACCATACCGGTGAATTTGGAATGTTATTTCTTATTATGTACTGCGCCAATGCGCCGTCCCCCCGAAGAATTTTAGCCCCGCACCCAGGCCTGTCGACGGAACCAATGGCCTCCTCGTCCACCACAACAGCATCTACTCGCTCATTTCCAGCTTTCTCGTCAGGGATCTGTTTACGAAGAATGTCAGAACGTATGCCTCGATTTTGCAGCGTTCATTACAGAAAACTGCAAGCAGCTACCTCGTACATGGCCTCCAGTAGAATGGTCTCTAAGAGGGCTCTTAGACCACGTGCACCAGTGTTTTTGACTATGGCCTTCTTTGCTACTATTCTCAGTGCACCATCAGTAAAGTGCAGCTTAACCTGAAGAATCGGGGAAAAGGGAATGTTAGAAATTAGCGCAAAGAAGCAAGTCTATAATCACTTCCAAGTTTTAGTGCACTCACATTGTTCAGGCTAAACATTTTCCTGTATTGTCTTGAAAGTGAATTCTTTGGTTCTGTAAGAACCTGAATGCAGATCAAATCACTTCAGTTAGCTTCAGCAGGCTAGCCATATGAAAATCGTGCAAGAACTTATACAGACGTCGGATCATTTAGTTTATGTGAAAGGGAAGAACAGAACATGATTCTGAATGAAGGAGGACATCAAAGGCTTAAACCAGCAACTTCATGTGGATACTCAAATAAGAATACATAACATTTTACCTGAACAAGCTGATCTTCATCGAGAGCTGCCAAACTAACTAGAATGGGCAGGCGTCCAATGAACTCTGGTATTAGGCCAAACTTTGCAAGATCTCCACTCTCAACCTGCCAATCGGCATGGAATTTTATGTTCAGGATTATGTGAAGAATATTTTTGTGAGATAAAAGGCTGCTCCAATTACTGAGGAAATGATCAGAGCATCACAGGCGCTGTCGATAAATCAATCAGTAGATATTGAAATGCTTACAGATTCTAACAAAGATGACGTGACCGTTGGACTGGTCACTCCTGAACTTCTCATGTTTGTACGAATGGGTGCCCCAAATCCTATAGATGAATCTTGTCGTCTGCTTTATGTAAGAAGTCGGAGTTAAATTCCAATCCTCGTGGAGATCACAAGTATGAACTTAAAATGTTTGCAAAATAAATCATTTCTATAATCATAAAGTCTGCAGTACCTTTCAGAAATAGTCTTCTCCAAATCTACAAAAGCACCACCACATATGAAAAGAATGTCTTTGGTGTCTATCTGCATTAGAATAAGATTTGTTACAGGCTTAAAATGCTCCTAATGAGCAAAGTAGCTGAGAAACAAAAATATCATACTCTTGGACATTTCCTCCACAGTCCCGTGGATCAATGCTATTACCATCAACAGGCAGCCTTTATAAAATAGTCAATAACTGTAGCCAGTTCTACTCTAACCAAGAGCATGGTGGCCTTTTAGTTGTGAAAACATTCTTTCTGTTTCTAAGTTCACTATTTAGTTAAGTGGAGTGTCCTTTGCACACATAAAAATATCCATTTGAAACTCTTTTATTCAATGCAATTAATTCTCAATCCATATGATACTAGATGTATATATGATACTGAACATATTTTTTTAAGCACCAAGTAGGGATATAACCTGTATACTATCATTGCGAGAATTTTTCCGAGATCCCTTTTCAGGAATGGTAACAACCTGTGTACAAAGCATAACTAAGTTAATACCCAACATACAACATACTGCAGTAGCTCATAGCAAAACCAAAAAAAGTAATAATCAAAGTAACGCAGTATCACCAGATTTTAGACACTAATGGTTTGATTACTCCAGCTATGAGAACAAAAAGAAGAATACCAATAATAAGTGAGATCACTTACAGTTCCCTCTAGGATTTTTAACAAAGCCTGTTGAACACCTTCACCAGATACATCTCTACTAACATTTGCACTCTCTGCCTGCAATGTAGTTATTGTTTACAAACTTCCCAGCTAAAAAGCTACTCAGCAAAAGGGAGAAAAAAGTCGGTACCTTCTTTGTTATTTTATCTACTTCATCTATGTACACTATCCCTTGCTGGGCAGCTTGAACATTATATTCGGCCTCCTGAAAATAAATTCGGAATGTCAGAAGGGCCAACAAATCTTAAATTTCTTTCCAAACAACAACGTGAGCACATGCAAAGGTAAGGCATTAAATAGTGAGCCACACATACCACTAGTAACTTCTGCAGTATCGACTCTACATCTTCACCTACATATCCAGCCTGCAAATTGCTGTCAAATTTAGTAATGAAATACCAGTTCACTGTGTAGAAATCTACTACGATATAAACTCTTGACAAAAATACTTAGCGGAGAAACTCGGAACTCAAAAGTTAAGCAGATTATAAGATAGGGGAGTATTGGTTGAAGTGTGAATTCTAGTGAAAGCACACAATTAGAGTCTAAGAGCAGAGCAACTATGTTAATCATTGAGCATTCATGAATAGATCGAATGGATTTAAGTAGGAATCTTCTCAGACAGTTCCCCAAACAACGTGACAGTGAAGTGGTGATGCCCTTGCCTGTGTTAATGATGTCGCATCAGCTATAACGAATGGTACATTTACAATGCGTGCTAATGTTTTTGCAAGCAATGTTTTTCCTGTCAGCAGATAGCACGAAGAAAGATATCAGTGTCAGCTCCAACTTATAATAAATCTCGTTATACATGTATATTGTATCATGTGAAAATGCTAGTTAGAAACGTGGAAGATTAAAATAAAAAAGCTGACCTGAGCCAGTTGGACCCATCAGAAGTACATTGCTTTTATCTATCTCTACATTATCGTGATCAGCATTTGCAGCGTCTGGACACCCAGAATTGTCCGCAGATCTAGATAGAACAACATCACAAATATGCCATTTAAAAGCCAGAACATGGCAATTAACAACTACTGGGAGTACATTTGAAACACAACCCGTTGAATTAATACATTACCAATGTGTAAAAATACTTCAGCATTTGTCTTTCATGATTTGCTGATGTGGAGATATGATAAAAAGGCTAGACTGAGGCAGGTAGTTACAGGACAGAGACTAACCCTTTCTGTACAGTTGCGTTATATACTCTCTTGTAGTGGTTGTATACGGCTACTGAAAGAACCTGAAACAAAAGTAAGAGTTTGGATATGTATGTTGGAATTATGGTATGTTGTGTTCTGAAGAAACATATACTATGCTGGAAAAGAAACACAAGGTCATATTTGTTGCATTTTACTCCTTCGATGAGTGAAAATAATAGATATCCAGTAAACCTGCGACAGGATGCATCATAGGTACTTCCAAAAACAAACACAGAAGGATCATATCCAATGCATACAAATTTTATTAAGTAGCACCAGGAACTCTTGCCTAATTTAGTTTACAGCATATCTGCACACCCACGAGTAGTACATACTACCTCCGTACCAAAATACATTTTTGTAGGCTAGTTAGAGCCTACAAAAACGTCTTATATTTTGGTATGGAGGTAGTATATGATAACCTGTACATGCAATTATTCCAGAATCAGCAGCATGCCAGCATTGATGATCATATACCATTTACTCAGCCCTGATTTGTCAATCTTGAATCACCAGAACCCAATTCTACATTTCTACTAGAAACACTGACAGTCGTAGTCGTCCATCAAACATATTAATTACCAGCATATCATCCAACTATATTCTCACAGACCAAAAATTCGGAGAACCACCATTGAGCAAAGCAACCACAAAAAATGCAGAGTGAATTTTAATTTAAGGCACAGTCAGCTAGTACTTAAAACCAGGTGCATTTCCGCATTGCCGCAGCAACCAGCCGTACACTATTTCACTCAATTATGACAACAGCCTAGGACGATTCACACTAAAACCCAGAATTCACCCACCGATACCAAGCTACCACTGAATTGTCCTAGTCCAACGTACTACATTGCATCACGTACGCGAGCACTCCGCAACGATCGCACCAATTTGGATCAATTCAACCAGAATCGAGGACAAATGGGCGCACCTTTTTAGCCTTGCCCTGCCCGATGACGAACTCATCGAGTCTCCGGCACATCTCCCGCGGCGTCGGGAGCTCCTCCCCCAGGGTGGCGCCTCCCCACCACTCCCTCTTGGGCGCCGCGCTCGTTCCCTCCCCGCCCGAGGAGTCCCCTCCGTTACCGTTGCCGCCACCGCCACCGCCGCCGCCGCCTCCTTCCTCCCTCCCTCTCCTCCTCCCCTGCTTACGTCGGGTGGGGGGGACCTGCGGCGGCATCTGCATCGGGGGAGCCTGCGGCGGCATCGGGGGCCAGTCGTCCGGCGGGCGCTCCGCAATCCACCTCTTGATCCGGGAGAGGTCGCCCCTGGGCGCGTCCTCGCCGTCGTCGCCCGCGACGCCGCCGGGGATCTCGAGGAACGCGCCCCGCATGGGGTCGATCCGGTGGGCGCGGAATAGGAAGGCCCCGCGGCACGTGGGGCAGACGCTGGCGCCGTCGTGGTGGTGCGTGTGGGCGCCCGCGCCCTCGGTGCCGCAGGCGGCTGCCGGCGGGAGGGGCTGCAGGGAGAACTGGACGGAGATGTGCGCGGTGCAGCGCGGGCAATTGGCGTCGGCGTGGATCCGGGGCCCGCCGGAGCATAGCCGGACGGCGGCGGAGGCGAGCGGCGCCGCCGCCTCCCGGAGCTTCGAGATGGTCCGGAGCATGGCGATGCGCCGATGGGGTGAACAGGGGGGAAGGAGGATAGGGGGGAGTGGGGAGGGAAGTGGGTGAAGAAGTTTCGGTTTTTTATACGGTGGGGAAGTGAGATTTGATTGGGCGGATCTGGGCCGTCGGATGGGGGTCGGATCGGGGATGGTTTTCTCTTGCGGCCCGGAGCGGTTAACGGCCGTGGGGTGGGTGGGTGGATAGGGAGGGAGGCCGACCTGCGGGCCACCCACGGTTTAGGGGCGGCCATGTGGGGCACGTGGGGCCCGGGATTCAGCCGCTGGCGTGGCGTGCACCAAGTGCGGAGGGAACCTTATCTGTGGGCCCGATCCTACGTGCTTTTTTTGGATGGTTGCGTGCTCTCGGAGTCTCTCTCTCTCTCGGGATCATCTTTGGGAGACGTGACGGAAAGAAATACCGAACGAACTGCAGAGCATGCTCTTTACGTCTGCCGGGGGCTGCTCGCGCTCGCACGAACGCATGGCGGCAGGCGAGCGAGCCGGTGCGTGTAGCGGGGGTGGTTGCCGGGCGCGCTGCGCGTGTGCCGTGCGCTTACTTGGTTGGTTCGATCGCCTCCGCCGGCCGGTGAGCGGGCGGAGGAACGCGCGGCGTAGCTGTGGGTGGTGACATGGAAACACACGATTTCGACTGGCGCCAAATCTTAGTTAACGCTGGATAAGTTAGATCGTAACTATTTTATGCACAATGTCAAACGTCGACGGGGACGGACGGTAAACCGAAGTTTGCGCTTCTCGAGGGGATGAGTAGGAACCAGGAAGCATAATCCCCAGCCGGCACAACCACCGGCGGATGCACATCTGACCAGTATATTCCCCCCTACCCTTGTTTATTCTCGGGATTTTGCTTGGCACATGGGAGCACGTGACAAGAGAAACTGGATCAATCGGGCCTCCAGGCGAAGCCGGGTGCAGTCTCACTGTCGCTCTTTTTTCCTTTTTTTTTTAAGATAAGAATTGGAATCTCACCGCAAGGAATTTCTGCTGGGTGCCCAGATGAGTTCCATCATCAACTGCAAGCAAAGCGGAAACAGAACTATCCTTTCTTTTTCTTTTTTCTTTTTGAGCAAAATCCTTTCTTTTTCTGAGCTAAGGAAACAGAACTATCCAGAGAGGTGAATTCCATGCTCACTGCGTCCAATTGTATGGGCTTAGCAAAGGGTCGTGATGTAGGATGAAAACCTAGGGACCAGTCTTACACGATTTGGAGGGGGGTTTCCAAAGAACAGAAGAACACATGAAGAACACAAAGAAAAAAACAAGAGAAAACATTTTGTTAAGTATATTGTGTACGTGTATATTGTGTATTGGGCTCATCTTCTGTTTCCTCTGTATAGTCGAGGTTGTGGCCCCCTCTGTACTCATATATACGTGTCTGGTGCACCGATCAATGCATTGCGATTGCACAGCCTATTCTTCTCGTTCTACATGGTATCTATCGCAGCACGGTCCTAAACCCTAGCCGCCGCCGCCGCCGCTTCACCCCGCTGCCACCACCAGCCGCTGCCGCCGCCGCCGTTCCCTCGGTCGCCGCCACCGCCGCTCGTCGCTGCCGCCTCCCACCACCGCGCCGTCCGCCGCAGCCGCGGCTTCTCTAGCCGCCGATCGCCCCGCTTCCGCTCCCTCTCTCCACCCCGCGCCGCAACCCCAAACCCTAGCCATGAGCTCCTCCTCCTCCACCGTCTCCAACCCCTTCACCGGTCCCGATGTCACCCTCATCCGCGACCTCAACATCCACGAGTGTGTCCCGGTGAAGCTTGATCAATCCACCGCCTCCTACTTCGCTTGGAAGCGGTATTTTTCGTTGGTGTTTCGCGAGTACCTCCTCCACGGCCACGTCGACGGCACCGTGGACTCGAGCCTCATGATTCATGACGAGGAGTGGATGATCCTCGACGCCACCATCATCCGCTGGTTCTACCTCACCATCTCCAGCGACCTCTTCCACACCGTGGTGGATGATGACGACGCCGCCGCCTACGCCGTCTGGACCAAGCTCAACGGCCTCTTCACCGACAACAAACTGCAGCGCAAGGTCCTTCTCCACGGCGAGTTTTACGGGTGCCAGCAGCTTGACTCGTCCATCAACGATTTTTGCATGCGCCTCAAAAAGCTTGCCGATGAGCTCCACGATCTCGGGGAGACGGTTGGCGACGAGCTCCTCATCAGCACCCTCACCGCCGGCCTCAACGAGGATTTTGGGAACGCCGCCTCCAACCTCACCCTCACCCGGAGCCTACCTTTGATAAGGTGGTGGCGTACCTCAAGCTGGAGGAGCACCGGATGAGGATGGCACGGACTCAGGTGACCCACAGCGCCCTCGTCGCCGGCACCCGCGGGGGCCAGCCCCGCCATCGTCGTGCCCCGCGCCGGCCCAGCCGCCGGCGCCCGCCCCGGTTGCCCCCTTCCGGCAACCCCAGCCGGCCGCCAATAGGGGAGGGCGTCGCGGCGGCTGCCGAGGAGGCCGCAAGCAGCATCAGGGGCGAAGGGCACAGGGAGGAGCAGCCCGCCCTCCGCAGCAGCAGTACTCGCCGGCTTCATGGTACGCCGGCCAGAACCCATGGACCAGTGCCGTGCACGCCTACTCCATGCCGGTTCCGCGTGCCCCTGCCCCGGGTATTCTCGGCGCCCGGCCACCGTCTCACCAGGCGTTCTACACCGCGCCGCAGCCTTATGCGGCGCCCTACGGGCCCCTCTACTACGGCCAGCAACCGCAGCCAGGCGGGCTGCCGCTGCTGCCCCTGATGGCCCCGCCGCAGCCGCATGCTCTCCCGCCAGCGCCGTGGGACCCGGCTCTTCTGGCGGCTCTTCACACCGCCCCCTCACCTTCCACCTACACCAGCGGTGGTGACTGGTATATGGACACTGGAGCTACCGCGCATATGGTCGCTTATCCCGGTAACCTCCACACTTCCTATCCCGTCCACACTTTCGCTCGCATCACCGTCGGTGACGGTTCCTCCCTTCTCATTACTCACAAAGGACATTGATAACCCACAAGTATAAGGGATCGCAAATAGTTTTTGAGGATAGAGTATTCAACCCAAATTTATAGATTCGACACAAGGGGAGCCAAAGAATATTTGAAGGTATTAGCAGCTGAGTTGTTAATTCAACCACACCTGGAGATTACTTATCTGCAGCAAAGTGATCAGTAGCAAAGTAGTATGATAGTTTTGATAATAGTAGCAGCAGCAACGGTAACAGTAATCATGATAGTAGTAATTTTGTAGCAAGTGCAACAGTAACAGCAGTAGTAGTAGCTTAGCAAGAACAATATAGGATAAATCATAGGCATTGGATCGGTGACTTGTTGGATGATATTCATCATGAGAAAGTTATAACCTAGGGCGATACAGCACTAGCTCCAGTTCATCAATATAATGTACGCATGTATTCCGTAAATAGTCATACGTGCTTATGGAAAGAACTTGCATGCCATCTTTTGTCCTGCCCTCCTGTGGCAGCGGGGTCCTATTGGAAACTAAGGGATATTAAGGCCTCCTTTTAATAGAGAACCAGAACAAAGCATTAACACATATTGAATACATGAACTCCTCAAACTACGGTCATCACCGGGAGTGGTCCCGACTATTGTCACTCCAGGATTGCCGGATCATAACACGTAGTAGGTGACTATAACTTGCAAGATCGGACCTAGAACATGGATATAATGGTGATAACATAAACGGTTCAGATCTGAATTCATGGCACCCGGGCCCAAAGTGACAACCATTAAGCATGGCAAAGTCATAGCAACATCAATCTTAGAACATAGTGGATACTAGGAATCAGGCCCTAACAAAACTAACTCGATTACATGATGAATCTCATCCAACTCCTCACCGACTAGCGAGCCTACGAAGGAATTACTCACTCCTGATGGGGAGCATCATGGAATTGGCGATGGAGAAGGGTTAGTGATGACGAAGAAGAAATATCCCCCTCTCCGGAGCCCCAAACGGACTCCAGATCTGGCCTCCCGATGAAGACAGGAGGTGACGGCGGCTCCGTCTCGTGGATCGCGATAATTCTTTCTCCCTGATTTTTTTCCTGAAAAAACAGGATTTTATAGGGTCGGTTTCAGGGTCTGCGGGGCCACCAGGTGGGGACAACCCACTTGGGCGCGCCAGGACAATCATCCGGGACTCCGAACAACATTCGGTAACCACGTATATCTATTCCCTATAACCCTAGCGTCATCGAACCTTAAGTGTGTAGACCCTACGGGTTCGGGAACCATGCAGACATGACCGAGACGTTCTCCGGCCAATAACCAACAGCGGGATCTGGATACCCATGTTGGCTCCCACATGTTCCACAATGATCTCATCGGATGAACCACGATGTCGGGGATTCAATCAATCCCGTATGCAATTCCCTTTGTCAATCGGTATGTTACTTGCCCGAGATACGATCGCCGATATCCCAATACCTCGTTCAATCTCGTTACCGGCAAGTCACTTTACTCGTTCCGTAATGCATGATCCCGTGACTAACTACTTAGTCACATTGAGCTCATTATGATGATGCATTACCGAGTGGGCCCAGAGATACCTCTCCGTCATACGGAGTGACAAATCGCAGTCTCGATTCGTACCAACCCAACAGAAACTTTCGGAGATACCTGTAGTGTACCTTTATAGCCACCCAGTTACGCTGTGACGTTTGGTACACCCAAAGCATTCCTACGGTATCCGGGAGTTGCACAATCTCATGGTCTAAGGAAATGATAGTTGACATTAGAAAAGCTCTTAGCAAACGAACTACACGATCTTGTGCTATGCTTAGGATTGGGTCTTGTCCATCACATCATTCTCCTAATGATGTGATCCCGTTATCAATGACATCCAATGTCCATGGTCAGGAAACCATAACCATCTATTGATCAACGAGCTAGTCAACTAGAGGCTTACTAGGGACATGTTGTGGTCTATGTATTCACACATGTATTACGGTTTCCAGTTAATACAATTATAGCATGAATAATAGACAATTATCATGAACAAGGAAATACAATAATAACCATTTTATTATTGCCTCTAGGGCATATTTCCAACAGTCTCCCACTTGCACTAGAGTCAATAATCTAGTTCACATCACTATGTGATTGTAATGAATCCAACACCCATGGGGTTTGTTCATATCTCGCTTGTGAGAGAGGTTTTTAGTCAACGGGTCTGAACCTTCCAGATCCGTGTGTGCTTTACAAATCTCTATGTCATCTTGTAGATGCAACTACCACGCGCTACTTGGAGCTATTCCAAATAACTGCTCTACTATACGAATCCGGTTTACTACTCAGAGTCATCCGGATTAGTGTCAAAGTTTGCATCGACGTAACCCTTTACGACGAACTCTTTTACCACCTCCATAATCGAGAAAATTCCTTAGTCCACTAGTTACTAAGGATAAGTTCGACCGCTGTCATGTGATCCATTCCTAGATCACTCTTGTACCCCTTGACTGACTCATGGCAAGGCACTCTTCAGGTGCGGTACACAGCATAGCATACTGTAGAGCCTACGTCTAAAGCATAGGGGACGACCTTCGTCCTTTCTCTCTCTTCTGCCGTGGTCAGGTCTTGAGTCTTACTCAATACTCACACCTTGTAACACAACCAAGAACTCCTTCTTTGCTGATCTATTTTGAACTCCTTCAAAATCTTGTCACGGTATGTATTCATTTGAAAGTACTATTAAGCGTTTTTGATCTATCCTTATAGATCTTGATGCTCAATGTTCAAGTAGCTTAATCCAGGTTTTCCATTGAAAAACACTTTTCAAATAACCTTGTATGCTTTCCAGAAATTCTACATCATTTCTGATCAACAATATGTTAACAACATATACTCATAAAAAATTCTATAGTGCTCCCACTCACTTCTTTGGAAATACAAGTTTCTCATAAACTTTGTAAAAACCCAAAATCTTTGATCATCTCATCAAAGCGTACATTCCAACTCCGAGATGCTTACTCCAGTCCTTAGAAGGACTGCTGGATCTTTGCATACTTGTTAGCATCTTTCAGGATTGACAAAACCTTCTAGTTGTATCACATACAACCTTTCCTCAAGAAAATCGTCGAGGAAACAATGTTTTGACATCCTATCTACAAGATTTCATAAATAATGCAGTAACTGCTAATATAATTCCAACAGACTCTTAGCATCGCTACGAGTGAGAAAGTCTCATCGTAGTCAACTCCTTGAACTTGTCAGAAAACATCTTAACGACAAGTCGAGCTTTCTTAATGGTGATACTTACCATCATTGTCCGTTTTCCCTTTAAAATCCATCTGTACCCAACAGCCTTACGACCATCAAGTAGTTCTTCCAAAGTCTATACTTTGTTTTTATACATGGATCCTCTCTCGGATTTTATGGCCTCGAGCCATTCGTCGGAATCTGGGCCCACCATCGCTTCTCCATAGCTCGTAGGTTCATTGTTGTCTAGCAACATGACTTCCAAGACAGGATTACGTACCACTCTGAAGTAGTACGCATCCTTGTCGACATACGACGTTTGGTAGTGACTTGATCCGAAGTTTCATGATCACTCTCATAAGCTTCCACTTCAATTGGTGTAGGTGCCACAGGAACAACTTCTTGTGCCCTGCTACACACTAGTTGAAGTGACGGTTCAATAACCTCATCAAGTCTCCACCATCCTCCCACTCAATTCTTTCGAGAGAAACTTTTCCTCGAGAAAGGACCTGTTTCTTAGAAACAATCACTTTGCTTCCGGATCTGAAATAGGAGGTATACCCAACTATTTTGGGTATTCTATGAAGATGCATTTATCCGCTTTGGGTTCGAGCTTATCAGCCTGAAACTTTTCCACATAAGCGTCGCAGCCCAAACTTCTAAGAAACGACAGCTTAGGTTTCTCTAAACCATAGTTCATACGGTGTCATCTCAACGGAATCGCGTGGTGCCCTATTTAAAGTGAATGCGGTTGTCTCTAATGCCTAACCCATAAACGATAGTGGTAATTCGATAAGAGACATCATGGTATGCACCGTATCCAATAGGGCGCAGTTATGATGTTCGGACACACCATCACACTATGGTGTTCCAGGCGGTATTAATTATTAAACACTTTCCACAATGTCTTAATTGTGTGCCAAACTCATAACTCAGATATTCATCTCTATGATCATATCATAGACATTTTATCCTCTTGTCACGACGATCTTCAACTTCACTCTGAAATCACTTGAACCTTTCAATAATTCAGACTTGTGTTTCATCAAGTAAATACACTCAGCATCTACTCAAATCATATGTGAAGTAAGAACATAACGATATCCACTGCATGCCTCAGCACTCATTGGACTGCACACATCAAAATGTATTACTTCCAACAAGTTGCTTTCTTGTTCCATCTTACTGAAAACGAGGCCTTTCAGTCATCTTGCCCATGTGGTATGATTTGCATGTCTCAAGTGATTCAAAATCAAGTGAGTCCAAACGATCCATCTGCATGGAGTTTCTTCATGCATATATACCAATAGACATGGTTCACATGTCTCAATCTTTTCAAAAACGAGTGAGTCCAAAGATCCATCTACATGGAGCTTCTTCATGTGTTTTATACCAATATGACTCAAATGGCAGTGCCACAAGTATGTGGTACTATCATTACTATTTTATATCTTTTGGCACGAACATGTGTATCACTACGATCGAGATTCATTTTAGGTGCAAGACCATCGAAGGTATTATTCAAATAAACAGAGTAACCATTATTCTCCTTAAATGAATTACCGTATTGCGATAAACATAATCCAATCATGTCTATGCTCAACGCAAACACCAAATAACAATTATTTAGGTTTAACACCATTCTCGATGGTAGAGGGAGCGTGCGATGTTTGATCACATCAACCTTGGAAACACTTCCAACACATATCGTCATCTCACCTTTAGTTAGTCTCCATTTATTCCGTACCTTTATTTCGAGTTACCAACACTTAGCAACCGAACCGGTATCTAATACCCTGGTGCTACTAGGAGTACTAGTAAAGTACACATTAATATAATGTATATCCAATATACTTCTGTCGACCTTGCCTGACTTCTCATCTACTAAGTATCTAGGGTAGTTCTACTTCAGTGACCGTTCCCCTCATCACAGAAGCACTTAGTCTCAGGTTTGAGTTCTACCTTGGGTTTCTTCACTAGAGCAGCAACTGATTTGCCGTTTCATGAAGTATCCCTTCTTTCCCTTGCCCTTCTTGAAACTAGTGGTTTTACTAACCATCAACAATTGATGCTCCTACTTGATTTCTACTTTCGCGGTGTCAAACATCGCGAGTTGCTAAAGGATCATCATGTCTATCCCTGATATGTTATAGTGTTGGAAATATGCCCTAGAGGCAATAATAAATGGTTATTATTATATTTCTTTGTTCATGGTAATTGTCTATTATTCATGCTATAATTGTATTGTCCGGAAATCGTGATACATGTGTGAATACATAGACCACAACCTGTCCCTAGTAAGCCTCTAGTTGACTAGCTCGTTGATCAACAGATAGTCACGGTTTCCTGACTATGGACATTGGATGTCATTGATAACGGGATCACATCATTAGGAGAATGATGTGATGGACAAGACCCAATCCTAAGCATAGCATAAAAGATCGTGTAGTTTCGTTTGCTAGAGCTTTTCCAATGTCAAGTATCTTTTCCTTAGACCATGAGATCGTGCAACTCCCGGATACCGTAGGAGTGCTTTGGGTGTGCCAAACGTCACAACGTAACTGGGTGGCTATAAAGGTGCACTACGGGTATCTCCGAAAGTGTCTGTTGGGTTGACACGGATCGAGACTGGGATTTGTCACTCCGTATGACGGAGAGGTATCTCTGGGCCCACTCGGTAATGCATCATCGTAATGAGCTCAATGTGACTAAGGCGTTAGTCACGGGATCATGCATTGCGGTACGAGTAAAGAGACTTGCCGGTAACGAGATTGAACAAGGTATTGGGATACCGACGATCGAATCTCGGGCAAGTAACATACCGATTGACAAAGGGAATTGTATACGGGATTGATTGAATCCTCGACACCGTGGTTCATCCGATGAGATCATCGTGGAACATGTGGGAGCCAACATGGGTATCCAGATCCCGCTGTTGGTTATTGACCGGAGAGGCGTCTCGGTCATGTCTGCATGTCTCCCGAACCCGTAGGGTCTACACACTTAAGGTCCGGTGACGCTAGGGTTGTAGAGATATATGTATGCGGAAACCCGAAAGTTGTTCGGAGTTTCGGATGAGATCCCAGACGTCACGAGAGGTTCCGGAATGGTCCGGAGGTGAAGAATTATATATAGGAAGTCCAGTTTCGGCCACCGGGAAAGTTTTGGGGGTTATCGGTATTGTACCGGGACCACCGGAAGGGTCCCGGGGGTCCACCGGGTAGGGCCACCTGTCCCGGAGGGCCACGTGGGCTGAAAGTGGAAGGGAACCAGCCCCTAGTGGGCTGGGGTGCCCCCCTTGGGCCTCCCCCCATGCGCCTAGGGCTGGGAACCCTAGGGGGGGAGTTCCCCCTTGCCTTGGGGGGCAAGGCACCCCTTCCCCCCCACTTGGCCGCCGCCCCCCCCCTTGGATCTGATCTCCAGGGCCGGCCCCCCCAGGGGGCCTATATAAAGGGGGGGAGGGAGGGCAGCACACAACAGCCTTGGGCGCCTCCCTCCTCCCCTGCAACACCTCTCTCTCTCTCGTAGAAGCTCGGCGAAGCCCTGCACGAGACCCGCTACATCCACCACCACGCCGTCGTGCTGCTGGATCTCCATCAACCTCTCCTTCCCCCTTGCTGGATCAAGAAGGAGGAGACGTCGCTGCACCGTACGTGTGTTCAATGCGGAGGTGCCGTCCGTTCGGCACTCGGTCATCGGTGATTTGGATCACGGCGAGTACGACTCCGTCATCCACGTTCATTGGAACGCTTCCGCTCGCGATCTACAAGGGTATGTAGATGCACTCCCTTCCCTTCGTTGCTAGTATACTCCATAGATGCATCTTGGTGAGCGTAGGAAAATTTCAAAATTATGCTACGATTCCCAACAGTGGCATCATGAGCCAGGCCTATGCGTAGTTACTATGCACGAGTAGAACACAAAGCAGTTGTGGGCGTTGAGTTTGCCAATTCTTCTTGCCGCTACTAGTCATTTCTTGTTTCGGCGGCATTGTAGGATGAAGCGGCCCGGACCGACCTTACACGTACGCTTACGTGAGACAGGTTCCACCGACTGACATGCACTAGATGCATAAGGTGGCTAGCGGGTGTCTGTCTCTCCTACTTTAGTCGGAACGGATTCGATGAAAAGGGTCCTTATGAAGGGTAAATAGAAATTGGCAAATCACGTTGTGGTCATACGTAGGTAAGAAACGTTCTTGCTAGAAACCTACAAACCACGTAAAAACTTGCAACAACAATTAGAGCACGTCTAACTTGTTTTTGCAGCAAGTGCTATGTGATGTGATATGGCCAGAAGATGTGATGAATGATATATGTGATGTATGAGATTGATCATATTCTTGTAATAGGAATCACGACTTGCAAGTCGATGAGTATGACAACCGGCAGGAGCCATAGGAGTTGTCTTTATTATTTTGTATGACCTGCGTGTCATTAAATAAACGCCATGTAAATTACTTTACTTTATTGCTAAACGCGTTAGCCATAGAAGTAGAAGTAATCGTTGGCGTGACGACTTCATGAAGACACAATGATGGAGATCATGATGATGGAGATCATGGTGTCATGCTGGTGACAAAGATGATCATGGTGCCCCGAAGATGGAGATCAAAGGAGCATGATGATATTGGCCATATCATGTCACTATTTGATTGCATGTGATGTTTATCATGTTTTTGCATCTTATTTGCTTAGAACGACGGTAGCAAGTAGGATGATCCCTTATAATAATTTCAAGAAAGTGTTCACCCTAACTGTGCACCGTTGCGAAGGTTCATTGTTTCGAAGCACCACGTGATGATCGGGTGTGATAGATTCTAACGTTCGAATACAACGGGTGTTGACGAGCCTAGCATGTACAGACATGGCCTCGGAACACACGCAATACACTTAGGTTCACTTGACGAGCCTAGCATGTACAGACATGGCCTCGGAACACGGAGGACCGAAAGGTCGAGCATGAGTCGTATAGAAGATACGATCAACATGGAGATGTTCACCGATCTTGACTAGTCCGTCTCACATGATGATCGGACACGGCCTAGTCGAATTCAGATCATGTTTCACTTAGATGACTAGAGGGATGTCTATCTGAGTGGGAGTTCATTAAATAATTTGATTATATGAACTTAATTATCATGAACTTAGTCTAAATCTTTACACTATGTATTGTAGATCAAATGGCCCACGTTGTCCTCAATTTCAACGCGTTCCTAGAGAAAACCAAGCTGAAAGATGATGGCAACAACTATACGGACTGGGTCCGGAACCTGAGGATCATCCTCATAGCAGCCAAGAAAGATTATGTCTTAGAAGCACCGCTAGGTGAAGCACCAATCCCTGAGAACCAAGACGTTATGAACGCTTGGTAGCAGCATGCTGATGATTACTCCCTCGTTCAGTGCGGCATGCTTTACAGCTTAGAACCGGGTCTCCAAAAGCGTTTTGAGAAACATGGAGCATATGAGATGTTCGAGGAGCTGAAACTGGTTTTTCAAGCTCATGCCCGGGTCGAGAGATATGATGTCTCCGACAAGTTCTTCAGCTGTAAAATGGAGGAGAACAGTTCTGTTAGTGAGCACATACTCAGAATGTCTGGGTTGCACAACCGCTTGTCTCAGCTGGGAGTTAATCTCCCGGATGACGCGGTCATTGACAGAATCCTCCAGTCGCTTCCACCAAGCTACAAGAGCTTTGTGATGAACTACAATATGTAGGGGATGGAAAAGACCATTCCCGAGGTATATTCAATGCTGAAATCAGCTGAGGTAGAGATCAGAAAAGAACATCAAGTGTTGATGGTGAATAAAACCACTAAGTTCAAGAAGGGCAAGGGTAAGAAGAACTTCAAGAAGGACGGCAAGGGAGTTGCCGCGCCCGGTAAGCCAGTTACCGGGAAGAAGTCAAAGAATGGACCCAAGCCCGAGACTGAGTGCCTTTATTGCAAGGGAAGTGGTCACTGGAAGCGGAACTGCCCCAAATACTTAGCGGACAAGAAGAAGGCCGGCAACACCCAAGGTATATGTGATATACTAGTAATTGATGTGTACCTTACCAGTACTCGTAGTAGCTCCTGGGTATTTGATACCGGTGCGGTTGCTCATATTTGTAACTCAAAACAGGAACTACGGAATAAACGAAGACTGGCGAAGGACGAGGTGACGATGCGCGTCGGGAATGGTTCCAAGGTCGATGTGATCGCCGTCGGCACGCTACCTCTGCATCTCCCTACGGGATTAGTTTTAAACCTCAATAATTGTTATTTAGTGCCAGCTTTGAGCATGAACATTGTATCTGGATCTCGTTTAATTCGAGATGGCTACTCATTTAAATCCAAGAATAATGGTTGTTCTATTTATTTGAGAGATATGTTTTATGGTCATGCCCTGCTGGTCAATGGTTTATTTTTGATGAATCTCGAACGTGATGTTACACATGTTCATAGTGTGAATACCAAAAGATGTAAAGTTGAT
Organism: Triticum aestivum; assembly: GCF_018294505.1. Lineage (NCBI taxonomy): Eukaryota > Viridiplantae > Streptophyta > Magnoliopsida > Poales > Poaceae > Triticum > Triticum aestivum. Next base: position 514,919,424 of record NC_057802.1, on the reverse strand, counting down.
GACGATAGTCCCACATACTTGTGGCACTGCCGCCTTGGTCACATTGGTGTCAAGCGCATGAAGAAGCTCCATGCAGATGGACTTTTGGAGTCTCTTGATTACGAATCATTTGACACGTGCGAACCATGCCTCATGGGTAAGATGACCAAGACTCCGTTCTCCGGAACAATGGAGCGAGCAACCAACTTATTGGAAATCATACATACCGATGTGTGTGGTCCAATGAGTGTTGAGGCTCGCGGAGGATATCGTTATGTTCTCACTCTCACTGATGATTTAAGTAGATATGGGTATGTCTACCTAATGAAACACAAGTCTGAAACCTTTGAAAAGTTCAAGGAATTTCAGAATGAAGTCGAGAATCAACGTGACAGGAAAATAAAATTCTTACGATCAGATCGTGGTGGAGAATATTTAAGTCACGAATTTGGTACACACTTAAGGAAATGTGGAATAGTTTCACAACTTACGCCGCCTGGAACACCTCAGAGAAATGGTGTGTCCGAACATCGTAATCGCTCTCTATTGGATATGGTGCGATCTATGATGTCTCTTACCGATTTACCGCTCTCATTTTGGGGTTATGCTTTAGAGACTGCCGCATTCACTTTAAATAGGGCACCGTCTAAATCCGTTGAGACGACACCGTATGAATTATGGTTTGGGAAGAAACCTAAGCTGTCATTTCTAAAACTTTGGGGATGCGATGCTTATGTCAAGAAACTTCAACCTGAAAAGCTCGAACCCAAATCGGAAAAATGTGTCTTCATAGGATACCCTAAGGAAACTATTGGGTATACCTTCTACCTCAGATCCGAAGGCAAGATCTTCGTTGCCAAGAACGGGGCCTTTCTAGAGAAGGAGTTTCTCTCGAAAGAATTGAGTGGGAGGAAAGTGGAACTTGATGAGGTGATAGTCACCCCTTCCGAACCGGAAAGTAGCGCAGCGCGGGAAAATGTTCCTGTGGTGCCTACACCGACTGGGGAGGAAGTTAATGATGATGATCATGAAACTTCAGATCAAGTTACTGAACTTCGTAGGTCCACAAGGACACGTTCCGCACCAGAGTGGTACGGCAACCCTGTCCTGGAAATCATGTTGTTAGACAACGGTGAACCTTCGAACTATGAAGAAGCGATGGCGGGCCCGGATTCCGACAAATGGCTAGAAGCCATGAAATCCGAGATAGAATCCATGTATGAAAACAAAGTATGGACTTTGACTGACTTGCCCGATGAAAGGCGAGCCATAGAAAACAAATGGATCTTTAAGAAGAAGACGGACGCAGATGGTAATGTGACCATCTACAAAGCTCGACTTGTCGCTAAGGGTTATCGACAAGTTCAAGGGGTTGACTACGATGAGACTTTCTCACCCGTAGCGAAGCTGAAGTCCGTCCGAATCATGTTAGCAATTGCCGCATACTATGATTATGAGATATGGCAGATGGACGTCAAAACGGCATTCCTTAATGGCTTCCTTAAGGAAGAGTTGTATATGATGCAGCCGGAAGGTTTTGTCGATCCTAAGAATGCTAACAAAGTGTGCAAGCTCCAGCGCTCAATCTATGGGCTGGTGCAAGCATCTCGGAGTTGGAACATTTGCTTTGATGAGATGATCAAAGCGTTTGGGTTTACACAGACTTATGGAGAAGCCTGTGTTTACAAGAAAGTGAGTGGGAGCTCTGTAGCATTTCTCATATTATATGTGGATGACATATTATTGATGGGAAATGATATAGAATTCTTGGAAAGTATAAAGGCCTATTTGAATAAGTGTTTTTCAATGAAGGACCTTGGAGAAGCTGCTTATATATTAGGCATCAAGATCTATAGAGATAGATCAAGACGCCTCATTGGTCTTTCACAAAGTACATACCTTGACAAGATATTGAAGAAGTTCAGTATGGATCAGTCCAAGAAGGGGTTCTTGCCTGTAGTGCAAGGTGTGCAATTGAGCACGGCTCAATGCCCGACCACGGCAGAAGATATAGAACAGATGAGTGTCATCCCCTATGCCTCGGCCATAGGGTCTGTTATGTATGCCATGCTGTGTACCAGACCTGATATAAACCTTGCCGTAAGTTTGGTAGGAAGGTACCAAAGTAATCCCGGCAAGGAACACTGGACAGCGGTCAAGAATATCCTGAAGTACCTGAAGAGGACTAAGGATATGTTTCTCGTTTATGGAGGTGACGAAGAGCTCGTCGTAAAGGGTTACGTCGATGCTAGCTTCGACACATATCTGGATGACTCGAAGTCACAGACCGGATACGTGTATATTTTGAATAGAGGAGCAGTAAGCTGGTGCAGTTGCAAGCAAAGCGTCGTGGCGGGATCTACATGTGAAGCAGAGTACATGGCAGCCTCAGAGGCAGCACAAGAAGCAGTCTGGATGAAGGAGTTCATTACCGACCTAGGGGTGATTCCCAATGCGTCGGGCCCAATGACTCTCTTCTGTGACAACACTGGAGCTATTGCCCTTGCGAAGGAGCCCAGGTTTCATAGGAAGACCAGGCATATCAAGCGTCGCTTCAACTCCATTCGTGAAAGTGTTCAAAATGGAGACATAGATATTTGTAAAGTACACACGGACCTGAATGTAGCAGATCCGTTGACTAAACCTCTCCCTAGGGCAAAACATGATCAACACCAGGACGCAATGGGTGTTCGATTCATCACAATGTAACTATATTATTGACTCTAGTGCAAGTGGGAGACTGTTGGAAATATGCCCTAGAGGCAATAATAAATGGTTATTATTATATTTCTTTGTTCATGGTAATTGTCTATTATTCATGCTATAATTGTATTGTCCGGAAATCGTGATACATGTGTGAATACGTAGACCACAACCTGTCCCTAGTAAGCCTCTAGTTGACTAGCTCGTTGATCAACAGATAGTCACGGTTTCCTGACTATGGACATTGGATGTCATTGATAACGGGATCACATCATTAGGAGAATGATGTGATGGACAAGACCCAATCCTAAGCATAGCATAAAAGATCGTGTAGTTTCGTTTGCTAGAGCTTTTCCAATGTCAAGTATCATTTCCTTAGACCATGAGATCGTGCAACTCCCGGATACCGTAGGAGTGCTTTGGGTGTGCCAAACGTCACAACGTAACTGGGTGGCTATAAAGGTGCACTACGGGTATCTCCGAAAGTGTCTGTTGGGTTGACACGGATCGAGACTGGGATTTGTCACTCCGTATGACGGAGAGGTATCTCTGGGCCCACTCGGTAATGCATCATCGTAATGAGCTCAATGTGACTAAGGCGTTAGTCACGGGATCATGCATTGCGGTACGAGTAAAGAGACTTTCCGGTAACGAGATTGAACAAGGTATTGGGATACCGACGATCGAATCTCGGGCAAGTAACATACCGATTGACAAAGGGAATTGTATACGGGATTGATTGAATCCTCGACACCGTGGTTCATCCGATGAGATCATCGTGGAACATGTGGGAGCCAACATGGGTATCCAGATCCCGCTGTTGGTTATTGACCGGAGAGGCGTCTCGGTCATGTCTGCATGTCTCCCGAACCCGTAGGGTCTACACACTTAAGGTCCGGTGACGCTAGGGTTGTAGAGATATATGTATGCGGAAACCCGAAAGTTGTTCGGAGTCCCGGATGAGATCCCGGACGTCACGAGAGGTTCCGGAATGGTCCGGAGGTGAAGAATTATATATAGGAAGTCCAGTTTCGGCCACCGGGAAAGTTTCGGGGGTTATCGGTATTGTACCGGGACCACCGGAAGGGTCCCGGGGGTCCACCGGGTGGGGCCACCTGTCCCGGAGGGCCCCGTGGGCTGAAAGTGGAAGGGAACCAGCCCCTAGTGGGCTGGGGTGCCCCCCTTGGGCCTCCCCCATGCGCCTAGGGTTGGGAACCCTAGGGGGGGAGTTCCCCCTTGCCTTGGGGGCAAGGCACCCCTTCCCCCCCACTTGGCCGCCGCCCCCCCTTGGATCTGATCTCCAGGTCCGGCGCCCCCCCCAGGGGGCCTATATAAAGGGGGGGAGGGAGGGCAGCACACAACAGCCTTGGGCGCCTCCCTCCTCCCCTGCAACACCTCTCTCTCTCTCGTAGAAGCTCGGCGAAGCCCTGCACGAGACCCGCTACATCCACCACCACGCCGTCGTGCTGCTGGATCTCCATCAAACTCTCCTTCCCCCTTGCTGGATCAAGAAGGAGGAGACGTCGCTGCACCGTATGTGTGTTGAACGCGGAGGTGCCGTCCGTTCGGCACTCGGTCATCGGTGATTTGGATCACGGCGAGTACGACTCCGTCATCCACGTTCATTGGAACGCTTCCGCTCGCGATCTACAAGGGTATGTAGATGCACTCCCTTCCCTTCGTTGCTAGTATACTCCATAGATGCATCTTGGTGAGCGTAGGAAAATTTCAAAATTATGCTACGATTCCCAACATATAGTTCATCACGAAGCTCTAATAGCTTGGTGGCAGTGACTATGGAGAACCATCACTATCTCGTCTGGAAGATTAACTCCCACTCGATTCAAGCGATTGTAGTACTCAGACAATCTGAGCACATGCTCAACGATTGAGCTTTTCTCCCTTAGTTTGCAGGCTTAAGAAACTTGTCGGAGGTCTCACACCTCTTGACGTGGGCACGAGCCTAAAATCCCAATTTCAGCTCTTGGAACATCTCATATGTTCCGTGACGTTTCAAAATGTCTTCGGTGCCTTAATTCTAAACCGTTTAACATTACGCACTGAACTATCACATAGTCATCAAAACATGTATGTCAGATGTTCGCAACATCCACAGACGACGCTCGAGGTTCAGCACACCGAGCGGTGCATTAAGGACATAAGCCTTCTGCGCAGCAATGAGGACAATCCTCAGTGTACGGACCCAGTCCGCATAATTGCTACTGTCAACTCTCAACTAAATTTTCTCTAGGAACATATCTTAAACGTAGAACTAAAGCGTAAGCTATGACATAATTTGCAAAAACCTTTTGACTATGTTCATGACAATTAAGTTCATCTGATTATTTAATGAACTCCCACTTAGATAGACATCCCTCTAGTCATTTAAGTGATACATGATCCGAATCGACTAGACTGTGTCCGATCATCACGTGAGACGGACTAGTCATCAACGGTGAACATCTCCATGTTGATCGTATCTACTATACGACTCATGTTCGACCTTTCGGTCTCTTGTGTTCCGAGGCCATGTCTGTACATGCTAGGCTCGTCAAGTCAACCTAAGTGTTTCGCATGTGTAAATCTGGCTTACACCCGTTGTATGCGAACGTTAGAATCTATCACACCCGATCATCACGTGGTGCTTCGAAACAACGAACCTTCGCAACGGTGCACAGTTAGGGGGAACACATCTCTTGAAATTTTAGTGAGGGATCATCTTATTTATGCTACCGTCGTTCTAAGCAAATAAGATGTAAACATGACAAACATCACATGCAAATCATAAAGTGACATGATATGGCCAGTATCATCTTGCGCCTTTTGATCTCCATCTTCGATCCGCAGCATGATCACCTTCGTCACCGGCATGACACCATGATCTCCATCATCGTGTCTTCATGAAGTTGTCTCGCCAACTATTACTTCTACTACTGTGGCTAACGGTTAGTAATAAAGTAAAGTAATTACATGGCGTTTTTCATTGACACGCAGGTCATACAATAAATTAAGACAACTCCTATGGCTCCTGCCGGTTGTCATACTCATCGACATGCAAGTCGTGATTCCTATTACAAGAACATGATCAATCTCATACATCACATATATATAATTCATCACATCCTTTTGGCCATATCACATCACATAGCATACCCTGCAAAAACAAGTTAGACGTCCTCTAATTGTTGTTGCATGTTTTACGTGGCTGTTATGGGTTTCTAGCAAGAACGTTTCTTACCTACGCAAAAGCCACAACGGTGATATGCCAATTGCTATTTACCCTTCATAAGGACCCTCTCCATCGAATCCGATCCGACTAAAGTGGGAGAGACAGACACCCGCTAGCCACCTTATGCATCAAGTGCATGTCAGTCGGTGGAACCTGTCTCACGTAAGAGTACGTGTAAGGTCGGTCCGGGCCGCTTCACCCCACAATGCCGCCGAATCAAGATAAGACTAGTAACGGCAAGCAAATTAAACAAATCATCGTCCACAACTACTTTGTGTTCTACTCGTGCATAGAATCTACGCATAGACCTAGCTCATGATGCCACTGTTGGGGAACGTAGCAGAAATTCAAAATTTTCTACGCATCACCAAGATCAATCTATGGATTAACTAGCAACGAGAGAGAGGGGAGTGCATCTTCATACCCTTGAAGATCGCGATGCGGAAGCATTGCAAGAACGCGGTCGGTGGAGTCGTACATGAAGCGATTCAGATCGCGGCCGAATCCGATCTAAGCACCGAACAACGGTGCCTCCGCGTTCAACACACATGCAGCCCGGTGACGTCTCTTGCGCCTTGATCCAGCAAGGGAGAGGGAGAGGTTGGGGAAGACTCCGTCCAGCAGCAGCACGACACCGTGGTGGTGGTGGAGGAGCGTGGCACTCTAGCAGGGCTTCGCCAAGCACTGCAAGAGACGAGGAGGGAGAGGGGTAGGGCTGCGCCAAGAGAGAGGGAGACTCGTGTCTTCTGCAGCCCCAAAACCCCCACTATTTATAGGAGGAGGGGAGGAGGGTGCGCCCCCTCTAGGGTTCCCACCCCTAGGGGTGGCGGCCAGCCCTAGATTGGATGGAGGGGGCGGCCAAGAGGGGGAGAGAGGGGGGCGCGCCCTAGGGTGGGCCTTAGGCCCATCTGCCCCTAGGGTTTCCCCTTTCCCTTCCAAGCTGCGCCTTGGGCCCTAGTGGAAGGTGCACCAGCCCACTCAGGGGCTGGTCCCTACCCAGTCTTGGCCCATGCAAGCCTCCGGGGCTGGTGGCCCCTCCCGGTGGACCCCCGGAACCCTCCGGTGGTCCCAGTACATTACCGGTGACGCCCGAAACTCTTCCGGTGGCCAAAACCTCACTTCATATATATTATTCTTTACCTCCGGACCATTCCGGAACTCCTCGTAACGTCCGGGATCTCATCCGGGACTCTGAATAACATTCGGTAACCACGTATATCTATTCCCTATAACCCTAGCGTCATCGAACCTTAAGTGTGTAGACCCTACGGGTTCGGGAACCATGCAGACATGACCGAGACGTTCTCTGACCAATAACCAACAGTGGGATCTGGATACCTATGTTGGCTCCCACATGTTCCACGATGATCTCATCGGATGAACCACGATGTCGGGGATTCAATCAATCCCGTATACAATTCCCTTCGTCAATCGGTATGTTACTTGCCCGAGATTCGATCGCCGGTATCCCAATACCTCGTTCAATCTCGTCACCGGCAAGTCACTTTACTCGTTCCGTAATGCATGATCCCGTGACTAACTACTTAGTCACATTGAGCTCATTATGATGATGCATTACCGAGTGGGCCCAGAGATACCTCTCCGTCATACGGAGTGACAAATCCCAGTCTCGATTCGTACCAACCCAACAGACACTTTCGGAGATACCTGTAGTGTACCTTTATAGCCACCCAGTTACGTTGTGATGTTTGGTACACCCAAAGCATTCCTATGGTATCCGGGAGTTGCACAATCTCATGGTCTAAGGAAATGATACTTGACATTAGAAAAGCTCTTAGCAAACGAACTACACGATCTTGTGCTATGCTTAGGATTGGGTCTTGTCCATCACATCATTCTCCTAATGATGTGATCCCGTTATCAATGACATCCAATGTCCATGGTCAGGAAACCATAACCATCTATTGATCAACGAGCTAGTCAACTAGAGGCTTACTAGGGACATGTTGTGGTCTATGTATTCACACATGTATTACGGTTTCTAGTTAATACAATTATAGCATGAATAATAGAAAATTATCATGAACAAGGAAATACAATAATAACCATTTTATTATTGCCTCTAGGGCATATTTCCAACAATACCGTATGAAGTGGAATCTGCGTGCGGCTCCAGCGCCGCGGAATCGGTAGCCCCTGTGATGGGGTTGAGCTTCCCATCTTCGGACGACTTGATCTGCTCCAGATTTAAGGCCAGAGCTGCTACAGGAGCTAACTCCTGGATGCGGCCTGATGACAGGTTTAAGCCATGTTCATCGGGGCGATGGGGAGCGGTTGCCGCGGTCTCGAATCCGTCGAAGATCAAGTCTCCACGGATGTCCGCAACATAATTCAAGCTCCCGAATCTGACCTGACGACCAGGGGCGTAGCTGTTGATCTGCTCCAGATGGCCAAACGAGTTGGCCCGTAGTACGAAGCCGCCGAATACGAAGATCTGTCCGGGGAGGAAGGTTTCTCCCTAGACAACATCATCACTGATGATCGAAGGCGCCATCGAGCCCTTTGCCGACAGCACAGTGGAACTCTCAATGAAAGCACCAATGTCGGTGTCAAAACCGGTGGATCTCGGGTAGGGGTCCCGAACTGTGCGTCTAGGATCGATGGTAACAGCAGACGGGGGACACGATGATTACCCAGGTTCGGGCCCTCTCTATGGAGGCAATACCCTACTTCCTGCTTGATTGATCTTGATGAACATGAGTATTACAAGAGTTGATCTACCACGAGATCGTGATGGCTAAACCCTAGAAGTCTAGCCTATGACTATGGTAATGAGTATCTGTCCTTTCCGGACTAACCCCTCCGGTTTATATAGACACCGGGGGGATCTAGGGTTTACATGGAGTCGGTTACATAAGAAGGAATCTTCATAATTGGTCGCCAAGCTTGCCTTCCACGCCAAGGAGAGTCCAATCCAGACACAAGTACGGTCTTCGGTCTTCATGTCTTCACAGACCATCAGTCCGGCCCATGGATAACAGGCCGGACGCCCGAGGACCCCTTAGTCCAGGACTCCCTCAGGGGGCGTGCCCTGGTGGGTTGTGCCCACCCAGGTGCCCCCTCCGGTGGATCTTGGCTCTAGAAATTCTTATTTATTGTATAAAAATTCCTCGCACTGTTTTGTTCCATTCCGAGAACTTTTATTTCTGCACAAAAACAACACCATGGTAGTTCTGTTGAAAACAGCGTCAGTCCGGGGTTAGTTTCATTCAAATCATGCAAATTAGAGTCCAAAACAAGAGGAAAAGTGTTAGGAAAAGCAGATACGTTGGAAACGTATCAACTCCCCCAAGCTTGAACCTTTGCTTGTCCTCAAGCAATTCAGTTGATAATCTGAAAGTGAAAAAGAAAAACTTTTACGAACTCTTTTGCTCTTGTTTGCATAAATAGGCTTAAACAACACTTAGGTTTTCAGCCAACATTATAACTAACCATGCCGACAATAACTCTTAAAGATTATATTGACTCATATCAATGGCATAATCAGCTAGCGAGCAATAATAAGATATCTCAAACGACAACATGTTATCAAAACAACCATGATATAATATGACAATAGTGGTATCTCGCTAGCCCTTTCTGAGACCGCAAAACATAAATGCAGAGCACCTCCAAAGTTCAAGTAGCGACTAAACATTGTAATTCATGGTAGAAAAGATCCAGTCATGATGCACCCAACATTAGCTACACACAATGCATAAGTCATGACAGCAGTGCTCTCAGGTTCTAACGCTTGTTTTTAGAAGGTGATGACACAACATAAAAGTAAATAGATAGTCCCTTCGCAGAGGGAAGCAGTGATTTGCAGAGGTGCCAGAGCTCAAGTTTTTAAAATGGAGGTAAATGATAGTTTGAGACATGCACCCTTCTCATTTGCTTCACGATTATCAGTTATCAATATCTTCCATGCTAAGCACGCTAGTGGTGGTTCCCAAGCGATAAAAGTAAAGGTTTTGACTCCATTGGGAGTTTTTGTTTGATTATTTGCTTTTTCTGTTTGCAGTTTGGGACTGGGCATCCCTATTACCGCCCTTTTCTCGTGCGATGGCGAGTGAATAAACACTCGACCTGAGAATAACGCACTTAGCATGGAAGATACTGACCACCTCCTATCATTCCATGAACGATCCAGGCACACAAAAAGGTTATTTATTAGAAGTTTTTAGAGGTGGCACATGCAAATTTACTTAGGACGGCAGGGTAATACCGCATATAGGTAGGTATGGTGGACTCATCTGGAATAACTTTGGGTTCAAGGTTTTTGATGTACAAGCAGAATTCCCACTTAGTACAGGCGAAGGCTAGCAATTAGATTGAGAAGCGGCCAGCTAGAGAGCAACAACGGTCATGAACATGCATTATGCATAAGTAACATTGGACACTAGCATGAGTAGGATATGAACACCATGAACATAAATATCATAGATGCTAAGTTGGTTTTGATTCAACTACATGCATGAACACGTGCCAAGTCAAGCCACTCGAACATTCAGAGGAGGATGCCATATCACCATACTACATCACAATCATTTTAACGCAATGTTGATATCCAAGATAAATCATTATCCACTCCCAGCTACTTATGCATGGCATGAGAAACTATAATCTCTAATTGTCATTGCAAACATGTTTAATCATAATGGGCTGAATCATGGATACTAGGTTAAACATATTTACACAAACAGAACAAGTCGAGTTCATACCCATTTCTCTCTGCCACGGCCAGTTCATCGAATATCGTCATTATTGCCTTTCACTTGCACGACCGAACGATATGAAAATAATAATAGTGCAAGAGTGCCGTGGACTAAGCTGGAATCTGCAAACATTTTATTCAATGGGAGAAGACAAGGTAAAATGGGCTCTTTATTAGATCAATAATTATTCATATGAGACCACTCAACATTTTCATCATGGTCTTCTCCTTGGTATCACTCGAATAAAAAGAAAAGAAATTCAGAGAAACACACTGAAATATTTTTGGAGTTTTTGGTTTTCTTGAACAAGCAAATAAAAGCGAAAAGCAAAAACGAGAAAAAACTATTTACACGGGAAAGCTCCCAACAAGCAAAAGAAGAACAAGGAAATCTTTTTGGGTTTTCTTTTTAATGCTACAGCTAAGCACGCATAGAAAGTAAACTAACTACAACTAATTTTTTTGGTTTTCTTCTAAGGTTTTTCAAACACACAAGAATAAAGCAAGAAAATAAATTTAAGCATGGATAATACAATGGAAAAGTGTGAACACCGACAAATGGAATAAGTGGACATGAATGTAATGTCAGTGAGAAACACGTACTCCCCCAAGCTTAGGCTTTAGGCCTAGCTTGGTAATCAATCAGTAGCCTGGATAGTAGTTGGGGTACTGAGGAGCGGGCATCCACTCATCCCACTGCTGAGGCTCCTCCTCTGCCTCTGCAGCAGCCTGGTCATTCCGGTAGGCGATGATGCCTGCAGGCATAATCCTATATCCGCCCTGGCAACAGAATCAAACAAAGCAGGAGTAGGCAATGGAATAATATCACAAGTTTCAATGCTAAAAACCAGGTTATATGGAATAGGGATGTTAGGAGATCCAATATCAGTAAAATGGTGGTGATCCATGGCTGCACGGTCTAGGTAAACCTTGGTCAGAGGGTGATCATGAAGGCGTATCTCAACCTCGAAGTGAGCCACCAAATGAGTAGCGAAAATCCCACCATGTATCTTACCCTTGGACTTATTAATATGAAGGCGACGAGCCATAATAGCTCCCAAGCTATAAGTGTTGTCGCCCTCTAGTGCACGACGTAAAACAGAAAGGTCTGGTGAACTGAGCGCACCCACCTTCTCTCTAGCAAGCAAGCGTTTTGCAATGAAAAGAGCAAAGTAATGAACAACAGGAAAATGCAAGCGAGCGTCAGTGAAAGCTGACACCCCTCTCTCATCTCCCACCGACAAGGTACGATAAAAGGCCTCAAACTCTCCCGGCCTAGGCTCAGCTAAGCTCCCATCAGAAGGGATCATGCATATGTTGCAAAATTCAGTAAGTGGTATCTGATGGGTTTCAACATATAAATCAAACCGCACTTCAGGAGGATTATTCCTGGGAACGAAAGTAAAACTTTGAACAAAGATGTTTGTGAGGAGATGATACTATTCGCATTCAGCTGTGATGAAGTCGGTGAGGCCGGCATTAGCGGCATATTGTGTGAACTCCTGAAGGATTCCGGCCTCTTCCATGTACTGGGTGTGCGGCCATTCGCACGGCCGTACCTCCGCCAACCTCCGAGGATGGAGATCACTGTCAGAAGACTCCCCAATAACACCCTTGGAGTTCTTCTTAGTGGCAAACTTCCTAAAGATATTCATCCTTTTTCTATGAACAAAAATTCTGAAATTTTTAGTCCACAAATTTTTCTCAACAAAACTTCACAAAATTGATAGCAACTATTCATAGGGATACATAGAGGCCATAGCAAGCATTCAAACTACTTAGAACTCTAAGAATTCAACATGCAAGCTCATCTACAACATCACCAAGAGTAGCTAATTATTCAAAATATAAACCACTAAAACAAAAACTAATTGGACAAAAGGTGGACTCACATACCAAGCAACAATCATCCGAAACAGTTTCGGAAATGGAGCTTCGAGCAAAGAGATCGAAATCTGCGGGTTTGAGAGCAAGAACACGGGAGAGAGAGCAATGGAGAATTTTTTCTGGAGGTAAGTGATGATGTGGTGTGAAGAGATAAGTGAGGGGGACCACGTGGGGACCACAACCCACCAGGGCGCGCCTGGGGGTCCTGGCGCGCCCAGATGGGTTGTGCCCACCTGGTGCACCTCCCTCTGATATTATTTGCACCAGAAATTCTTAAATATTCAGGAAAAAAATCGTATTAAATTTTCAGAGCATTCTGAGAACTTTTATTTTTGGGTCATTTTTTATTGCACTGGAAATTCAGAAAACAGACAAAACATGGCATTTTATTTTATTTAACTAATAAAAAAAGAAAACAAAAAGTAGGGACAAAAGGTAGTGCTTACTAAATTCATCAACTTCATACCGCTCAAAAATGATCCATTAATAAGGTTGATCAGGTCTTATTAACAACCACTTTTGATTAGCATGAAACAGAAGAACTATCGTAATTCACTAGGTTACCTCAATGGGGATATGAATGTCCCCAACAACAAGCATTTCATATTTCTTTCTGACAGTAGGTAGAGGTATTTGAAAACTTCCAATAGTGATTGTTGGAGATTTTTCAATAACATTAAAACCATTCACTTGGAATTGTTTCTTCGGAAAGTGCACCGTATGCTCATTACCATTGATATGAAAAGTGACCTTGCTTTTATTGCAATCAATAACAACCCCTGTAGTATTCAAGAAGGGTCTACCAAGGATAATCGACATGTTGTCGTCCTCGGGCATCTCAAGTATAACAAAGTCAGTCAAAATAGTAACATTAGCAACAACAACGGGCACATCATCACAAATACCAATAGGTATGGCAGTTGATTTGTCAGCCATTTGCAAAGATATTTCAGTAGGTGTGAGTTTATTCAAATCAAGTCTTTTATATAAAGAGAAAGGCATAACACTAACACCAGCTCCTAAATCACACAAAGCAGTTTTCACATAATTCTTTTTGATAGAGCAAGGTATAGTTGGTATTCCCGGATCTCCAAGTTTTTAGGTACTCCATCTTTAAAAGTATAATTAACAAGCATGGCGGAGATATCAGCTTCCGGTATTTTTCTCTTATTTGTGATGATGTCTTTCATATACTTTGCATAAGGAGGCATTTTCAAGATATCAGTCAAGCGAGTACGCAAAAAGACTGGCCTCAGCATTTCAGCAAAACGTTCAAATTCTTCATCATCTTTCTTTTTAGTTGACTTGGGTGGAAAAGGCATAGGTTTTTGAACCGACGGTTCTCTTTCTTTACCATGTTTTCTAGTAACAAAGTCTCTTTTATCATATCTTTTATTCTTAGGTTGTGGGTTATCAAGATCAACTGGTGGTTCTATCTCAACATCATTGTCTGGTTCTTTTTCATTATTTGGTTGAGTATCTTCATGAACCTCATCATTATCTTTTTCATTATTATAAGGTGAGTGTTCATTACTAGACCGAGTTTCAGCATCAGAGATAGAAGTTTCATTATCATTATCAGGAGCTTTTTCTATTTCAAGTTCACTAGAAGCATGCAAAGTCCTACCATTTTTCTTCTTCTTTTTCTTTCTAGAAGGACTAGGTGCATCAGTGTTAACTCTTTGTGAATGTTGTTCAATTCTTTTTGGGTGTCCCTCGGGATAAAGTGGTTCCTGAGTCATTTTACCTCCTCTAGTTGCAACTCTAACAGCAAAGTCATGTATATTATGATTCATTTCATCAAGCAATTCTCTTTGTGATTTAGCAACTTGTTCTAACTGAGTTTGAACCATAGAAGCATGCTTTCCAACACCTCTAACGTCATTTGGGAGTCTAAATAACAAGTCACTCAAGCGAGCAATCATATCAGAATTGTATTTCTTGGTTCATAACGTTTGCATTGAAGTGATCTTGTTTTCTAACATAGTTTTCAAACTCATAAAGGCATTGGCTAGGGTGCATATTGTGAGGATTGTCATTATCATTGAACTTCATTAGAGAATTTACATCTACCACCTTAGGTAGTAGTGGTGTATTAAGCCCATGTATTTCTTCAATAGGAGGTAAAATTTTAACATCCTCGGCTTTAATACCTTTTTCCTTCATAGATTTCTTTGCCTCTTGCATATCTTGAGGACTGAGATATAATATACCCCTCTTCTTTGGAGTGGGTTTAGGCGGTGGTTCAGGAAGAGTCCAATTTATCATAATTTTTCAATATGTTATTCAATAATTCTTCAGCTTGCCCAGCAGTTCGTTCCTCGAAAACACAACCAGCACAACTATCTAGGAAATCCCTAGAAGCATCGGTTAGTCCATTATAGAAGGTATCAAGTATTTCATTTTTCTTAAGAGGATGATCAGGCAAAGCATTAAGTAATTGGCAAAGCCTCCCCCAAGCTTGTGGGAGACTCTCTTCTTTAATTTGCACAAAGTAAATATTTCCTGTAAAGTAGCTTGTTTCTTATGAGCAGGGAAATATTTTTCAGAGAAGTAATAAATCATATCCTGGGGACTACGCACACAACCAGGAGCAAGAGTATCGTACCAAGCTTTAGCATCACCCTTTAATGAGAATGGAAATAATTTGAGAATAAAGTAATAGCGAGTCTTCTCATCATGAGTAAAAAGGGTGGCTATGTCATTCAACTTAGTAAGATGTGCCACAACAGTTTCAGTTTCATAACCATGGAAAGGATCAGATTCAACCAAAGTAATTAACTCTGGGTCGACAAAGAATTCATAATCCTTATCATCAATAAAGATAGGTGAAGTAGCAAACTTAGGATCATATTTTATTCTAGCATTCAAAGATTTTTCTTTATACTTGCATAATAATTTCTCTAGATCATCTCTATCCCTACAAGCAAGAATATCTCTAGTTGTCTCCTCATTCATAACATAACCTTCCGGTACCTTAGGCAATTCATATCTAGGAGGGCTAGTTCTAGCGGGTGTTTTAGGAGTTTCAGTTTCAAGCTCATCATCAGATTCAACAACATCATGTTGTATTACTCTAGCAATTTGTTCATCAAGAAAGTCACCAAGTGGCACATCATTATCATCAAGCAAGGTACTAGAATCATCATAAGCATTATCCAAAGCAGAAGTAGCATCATCAATAACTTGTGACATATCAGAATTGATAGCATGTGGTGGTGTTGCAAGTTTACATATAATAGAAGGTGAATCTAATTAAAGCAGAACTGGATGGCAGTTCCTTACCTCCCCTCGTCTTTGAGGGAAAAATCTTAGTCTTAGCATCCTTCAGATTCTTCATAGTGATAAATTGATAATAATCCCAAGTGACTCAACAAATATAGCTATGCTCCTCGGCAATGGCGCCAGAAAAAGGTCTTGATAACCCACAAGTATAGGGGATCGCAACAGTTTTCGAGGGTAGAGTATTCAACCCAAATTTATAGATTCGACACAAGAGGAGCCAAAGAATATTTGAAGGTATTAGCAGCTGAGTTGTCAATTCAACCACACCTGGAGATTAATTATCTGCAGGAAAGTGATTAGTAGCAAAGTAGTATGATAGTTTTGATAATAGTAGCAGCAACAACGGTAATGGTAACCGTGATAGCAGTAATTTTGTAGCAAGTGCAACAGTAACATCACTAGTAGTAACTTAGCAAGAACAATATAGGATAAATTCGTAGGCATTGGATCGGTGACTTGTTGGATGATATTCATCATGAGACAGTTATAACCTAGGGCGATACGGCACTAGCTCCAGTTCATCAATATAATGTAGGCATGTATTCCGTAAATAGTCATACGTGCTTATGGAAAGAACTTGCATGACATCTTTTGTCCAACCCTCCCGTGGCAGCGGGGTCCTATTGGAAACTAAGGGATATTAAGGCCTCCTTTAATAGAGAACCGGAACAAAGCATTAACACATATTGAATACATGAACTCCTCAAACTACGGTCATCATCGGGAGTGGTCCCGACTATTATCACTCCGGGGTTGCCGGATCATAACACGTAGTAGGTGACTATAACTTGCAAGATCAAATCTAGAACATGGATATAATGGTGATAACATAAACGGTTTAGATCTGAATTCATGGCACCCGGGCCCAAAGTGACAAGCATTAAGCATGGCAAAGTCATAGCAACATCAATATTAGAACATAGTGGATACTAGGGATCAGGCCCTAATAAAACTAACTCAATTACATTATGAATCTCATCCAACTCCTCACTGACCGGCGAGCCTACGAAGGAATTACTCACTCCCGGTGGGGAGCATCATGGAATTGGCGATGGAGAAGGGTTGGTGATGACGAAGAACGAAGATCCCCCTCTCCGGAGCCCCAAACAGACTCCAGATCTGGCCTCCCGATGAAGAACAGGAGGTGACGGCGGCTCCGTCTCATGGATCGCGATAATTCTTTCTCCCTGATTTTTTTCTGGAAAAATAGGATTTTATAGCATCGGTTTTAGGGTCTGCAGGGCCACCAGGTGGGGACAACCCACCTGGGCGCGTCAGGAGGGGGGGCGCGCCCTGGTGGGTTGTGCCCACCGAGGTGCCCCCTCCGGTGGATCTTGGATCTAGAAATTCTTATTTATTGTATAAAAAATGCTCGCAAAGTTTCGTTCCATTCCGAGAACTTTTATTTCTACACAAAAACAACACCATGGTAGTTCTGCTGAAAACGGCGCCAGTCCGGGGTTAGTTTCATTCAAATCATGCAAATTAGTGTCCAGAACAAGAGGAAAAGCGTTAGGAAAAGTAGATACGTTGGATACGTATCAGACATGCATCTTTTCCGTCTAATTCTACTCCATTATCACTGCCTAGCGTTTTAGTTTCTCGTTATCTTGTTAAAAATCTTGTTTTTGTTCGTTCCTTTACATGTGAAAATCCTGTTACCGTTGAGTTTGACGAGTGTGGTTTTTTGGTTTAGGACGCTCGCACCCGGATGGTACTCCACCGATGTGACAGCCCTGACGAGCTCTACCCGGTTCACTCCGCCACCTCCACCACCTCCGCTGCCCCTGTCGCTCTCGCAACCAGAGTGGATCTTTGTCACGCTCTCTTGGGTCATCCCAACCCCGCCGCCCTTTGTCATATACTTCGGAATTTTTCTTTCACGTGTAATGAGAACGAGGATCACTCATGTCATGCATGTTGCCTCGGCAAACATGCTCGTCTCCCGTTTAGGGCATCTGCTCATGTTGCATCCTACCCATTTGAGTTAATTCATAGTGATGTTTGGACCTCTCCTATTGCAAGCAATACGGGCTATCTTTATTATCTTATCATACATGATGGTTTTTCGCATTATGTGTGGACCTTCCCGTTGCGTCGCAAGTCGGATGTTATATCCACTCTTGCTGCCTTCTACTCTTATGTTTTCATGCCGTTTGGTCGTCCCATTATTGCGTTCCAGACAGATAACGGGAAGGAGTTCGACAACCTAGCTATTCGTACTCTCCAAACCACACATGGCATGACTTTTCGTCTCACCTGCCCATACACTTCGCAGCAGAACGGTCGCGCTGAGCGTGTCCTTCGCACTCTTAACGACTATGTTCGGACTCTCCTCTTTCACGCCAACGTGCCTCCGTGATTTTGGCCTGACGCTCTCGCCACCGCTTCACTCCTCATTAACATCCATCCATGTCGCACTTGTGACAGCCTGGTTTTTTCCTTCTCTCTTTTTCCGGACTTCATTTGCTTCTGCTTTGAATTTGGGGTTTTTGAATCAATTCATATGGACTTAAACACTTGGGCATGTCCTTGATTTTCACCCAAGTGACCCATCCATCTCTCATTCAACATTCTTTCTCTGAAAAATCCCAAAATAACCCAAGGAATATTTTTCATAAAAGAAAAATATTCAATTTCTTCTCTGAAATTCAATTCAGAGACTTGTGCTCCTAAGCAACCCTCATTTTTCTTGCTTCCAAAAATCTGAGAAAATTCTCAAATATTCTTTGGACACTGGCCCACCTTCCTGAGCAAAATTATTGCATGACTTTTTGGAATAGTTTTGCTACAGAAAATCATTTCTGTTCTAGCCTCAAAATCCAGTTTCTACAACAAGTGTATTTTTCCTTGCTCTAATGAAGCTGAGTTTTCTTGACCTTGTTTACCTTCCTAACAAAAACTTAACCCCAGAGAATCAGCCCTAATCACCTTCTAGAAGCCCTCCAAACTTGGCGACCAAGTTTCTGACCAGAAACTTGCTAGCAAGCTCAAGTCTTATCTGGTCGGCCTGGCAGTGTATGATCTCTTCCCCTAGACTAATCACTGCACGGACAACACGAGGGACAAGGTTTGGCATCGCGTGGCCGTCGTTTTGACCATGCCAGCGTGGTGACCGTGTGAGGACACGACCCTGGCATCGCGTCCGACGCGCTCTGCGCTGCGCCCTCGTCTCTGTGTCACGCGTGTTCGATGCAAAGCTCGCCGACGACTGTCGCATCGCGCCACCACCTCCGTCTCTTCACCTTTGACCTCTCCCTGGTGCTCGCCGACCCCGGAGACGCCGCAGCGGGCACGGGCACGACGCGGCCAAAGCCACAGTGTGCCCCGTGCCCCTGTCTTCTTCTCCCACCGCCTCCTGTGCTCGTCCGCACACTTCACCAGCCACCACACGCAGTAGCGGGAGCCGTAGCCCAGCCGCGCAGGCCTCGGGCCGCCGTGCTCAAGCTCGAGCTCGCCGGCGATCCCCTCTACTCGCCCCGTCGCTCCACTCCACCTCGAGCCCCACTGACTCCTCCGGCGCCTCCTTGGTGGTCCAGTGGTGCCTGCTGACGCTGCCGGAGCCCTTGGAACTGCCCCTCTCCATCGTCTTCCTCTTCTCATGCGAGACCCGACCGCCGCCGCCGCTTGGGAGCCTGATTCCGAGCTGCTCCGGCCGTCTCTCGTCGAGCCACGTGTACATGCAGGTGCGCCTCGACCCCCTCTCTCTTTCTATCCATCTAGAACCAGCCAAGAACCCCTCCTCGCCGGCGTGAGCTCCGGCGAAGCGCCGCCTCTGCTTTGTCTCTCTCCCCCTCTCTCCACACCTGACCGGTGGGGCCCGCTGTAAGTCTCTCCACTCGCGCCTGAAGCGGTACGAGTGGATGCGTATTCTGAAAATTCGCCATCGACGTCAATCCCTGGTTTTCCTTTTAATTCTAATTTAATTCAAATATTTGACTAGGAACTTTGACTAGCCATAACTCTTAAACCATAAGTCCAAATGAGTTGATTCTTTTTGCATTGTGTTTGTTTTGAAAAGTTCTAGTAGCACACCAAAATTGAGATTTTTCCTTGTTGTCTAGAATTTATAGTGATTTTCAGAGTGGTTCTTGATATTTTATTTTGTTGTTTTAAAATATTTTCAGAGGGAGAAGCTTGTCTTGAAGATAACCAGGAGGAGTGTGAACCTCCTCTGCATTAAGGCAAGACACACCAACATTTGTATGGTGTCATTTCAATATCTATGATTTTTCCAACTTGAATATGAGTTATTTTCATGCATTTAATTATTTAAGTAAATATTGCTTGGTGCTAGTTATTTTGTCATGCTTGAAATGCTTTGTTATGGTACTAGTTGAATGCATGAGCTAGTTTAAGACAGTAGAAGAATTTTTTATTGTGTGATTATGCTTTTATGAATAATGGTAGTTTCTTTATGTGATGAATTGATTTTAATATATTATGGTATAACTAAAATGATGAGTGATAAAAACCAGTAAAGTTTAATGATGAGTAGTGCAAGAAGGAAACTTTGATGATGTTGATCTGTTTACTTTGAGTGGTATGTTTTGCATGTCAAATAGTTGCATGATCATGGCACATGGTGACTCGAGTTATTTTATTTCAAGTTAAAACAGAAGATAATTCAACTTGAACATAATGTTGATCGAGTAATGGTGCCACTGAATCGAGTTTTTCCTAGTGCGACCACATTTGCCTTTATGGGAAGGTCTTGATTCGGTCCGTTGTCATGCCTCTGGTCGGTACCTCCAACGAGGGAAGGTTATGGGCGTGCGGTACCCTGGCCCGGTAAGCAGACATAACCTTGTGTGCCCGTTTGTTGTTATGGTACCTTGTCCCCATTTGGGACCGTTTTGCCACGACGGTGGCCGTTGATGCCTTTGGTAGGCATGGGGCCACACATGACTTAGCCTAGTGGGGAGTTAGTCGGAGTGGCCGGGAGAGTGTCATGGCAATGGGAGGGCTTCGTCGGAATGCCGTTGGTCCACCCGAATGGGCTATGGATTCCGTGGTGTGGGTAAAGTGCGCTACCTCTGCAGAGTGTATTTAATCTATCGATAGCCGCGTCCTCGGTTACGGACATAGCTCGTGAGTAAGTCACACCATGGATCAACATCAATAAGTAATCTTGCACACTAAATGTTTATTGTTTGGCACTGGTTATGTGATGATTTAAGAGATCATGAAGATGATCGTGGTGGGAACCAAAGTGTTGGTTTCATTTGTGATCCGGGTATGATCACCGTTCGGTTACGAGGTAACCCGTCTGGTAAGAGAGTCCGAGTGACTCGGTGCACAAGTTAATTTCACCACATCAGTAGTATGATTTGCATTGCATTAACCTGATTAATTGTCATGATATTGTTTGCCATTATGCTTATGCTTGTTGTGAGCTTGCAAGTACATTCAATGTACTGACCTGGCGTGTCATGCCAGATTTCAGGAAAGTCATATCGGATCGGAGTGCTTCCCGTGTCTAGATCGTGTCCACATCGGTGTCCCTGTGCTATGGAGTTCCACTTCGTCGTCGTTCCGCTGCCGTGTAGTTATCGTGATCGAGGCCCTCTCATGTTCATTAAATAATGTACATATTGTTCAGCCGCATCGTGTGCGCCGCGTGGCCTCACTACTTGATGTAGTATCAAACCTATGTTTCCTCTAGCATCAATAAAACGGTTTTTGTCTGTACCAAGTTGTTGTGTGTTGCCAGAAGACTTGATCTCTGGGCTGGCAATGCAAGGTATACCAGTTGCTCTGAGCCGGGGTGCCACAACACTTGGTATCAGAGTCGCGCTGACAGTAGGACACGCTAGACCGTTGATGCGCTAGATGAATGGTAGTTAGCTTAGTCTGAGTGCCGGTAGTAATAGAAATTGATTGCTGCATTGCATGCATTTTATTTGTTGTTATTACTAACCGTCTAATGATTGTGAGTGTAGATGGCTCAGTTCCGTTCCTGTACCAGTCCGAGCCAGCACCGTACACCTCGCCGCACCTGCTTCAGAACGTGTAGCATAGTCTCTACCCAGAGGGTGCTCATCCAGTGTATTAGGTGTATTGGGAGCATCTGGCGGGTTCACTGTACGAGTACTATGCAGAGGTCACTTTACACCACAGTTCTTCTTCCAGCGCTTACACCCATTCCTCTAAGGGTGGTTTCGCTTCCACGCCATCCCAGGCTATCCAGTTTGCTGCACTCGAGGCTCTTGTAGACTTGCGCTACAATGAGGTTCGCATGCAGGCCCACCCAGGTTTCTATTTCTACCTGTCTCTGCACGAGAATGGGTGTATCCGCTTCCCTTTTATTGATCCAGCGTGCGATCTTCCTGCTAGCCACCTTTCTCGCTATATCACTTCCGGTTATCTCTTGATCTATGAGTTAGACCAAGAGCTGACCCGAGCCCGCATAGCCCTTGCCGCTGCTCGGAATAGGAACCCTCCACCTACTGCCGGTTTCACTCCGTTCGTTCCTCGAGCCTCTGTTACTCCGGTTACTTCGGTGACCACTCAGGGTACCACAAACCCTTGGGCAGTGACCCCTCGCAGTGCCCCTGCTGCGTGGGATTCCCTTGTCGCTACTCCTTGATGTCGCTTGAAGCTACGTCGGTATTTCCCCAAAGAGGAAGGGATGATGCAGCACATCGGCGGTAGGTATTTCCCTCAGATATGAAACCAAGGTTATCGAACCAGTAGGAGAACCAAGCAACACAACGTAAACAACCCCTGCACACAAATAACAACCACTCGCAACCTGACGTGTTAAAGGGGTTGTCAATCCCTTTCGGGGTACGGCGCCAGAAACGGTGCATGGACGGGAGAAAATTGTAATAGATTAAATAAATAGATCACAAATAAATAAAAGTGCAGCAAGATATTTTTTATTTTTGGTTTAATAGATATGAAAAATAAAAGCAAGGAAAAAGTAGATCGCAAAGGCAAATATATGAGAAAGAAGACCTGGGGGCCGTAGGTTTCACTAGTGGCTTCTCTCGAGAAAGATAGCAAACGGTGGGTAAACAAATTACTGTTGGGCAATTGATAGAACCTCAAAAAATTATAACGATATCCAGGCAATGATCAATACATAGGCATCACGTCCGAGATTAGTAGACCGACTCCTGCCTGCATCTACTACTATTACTCCACACATCGACCGCTAGCCAGCATGCATCTAGTGTATTAAGTTCATGGAAAAACGGAGTAATGCAATAAGAATGATGACATGATGTAGACAAGATCTGTTTATCTATATGGCGGTAGATATAGATCTCGTCTTTTTATCCTTAGTAGCAACGATACATACGTGTCGGTTCCCGTTCTGTCACTGGGATCGAGCACCGTAAGATCGAACCCACTACCGGGCACCTATTCCCATTGCAAGATAAATAGATCAAGTTGGCCAAAAAAAACCCAAATATCGGAGAAGAAATACGAGGCTATAAGATATCATGCATATAAGAGATCAAAGAAACTCAAATAACTTTAATGGATATAAAAAGATATGACTGATCATAAACTCAAAGTTCATCATATCCCAACAAACACACCGCAAAAAGAGTTGCATCATATGGATCTCCAAGAGACCATTGTATTGAGAATTCAGCGAGAGAGAGAAAGCCATCTAGCTACTAACTACGGACCCGAAGGTCTACAAAGAACTACTCACGCATCATCGGAGAGGCACCAATGGAGGTGGTGAACCCCATCCGAGATGGTGTGTCTAGATTGGATCTGGTGGTTCTGGACTCTGCGGCAGCTGGATGAATATTTCGTCGACCATTTTAGGGTTTCTAGAATATTGGGGTATTTATAGAGCAAAGAGGCGGTCCGGGGGCACCCGAGGTGGGCACAACCCACCA
Source organism: Triticum aestivum (assembly GCF_018294505.1). Taxonomy (NCBI): domain Eukaryota; kingdom Viridiplantae; phylum Streptophyta; class Magnoliopsida; order Poales; family Poaceae; genus Triticum; species Triticum aestivum. Next base: position 514,895,762 of record NC_057802.1, on the reverse strand, counting down.
GGGCGCACCTGGGCCTCCTGGCGCGCCCTGATGGGTTGTCCCCTCCTCGGGACTCCCCCCAGGTGCAACCAGGGCCCAACTTCTTCCTTCTGGTCCATAAAAAATCTTCATATAGTTTCGTGGCATTTGGACTCCGTTTGATAAGGATTTTCTGCGATGTAAAAAACATGGAAAAAAACAGCAACTCGCACTTGGCACTATGTCAATAGGTTAGTACCAAAAAAGATATAAAATGATTATAAAACATCCAAGATTGATAATAAAACTGCATGGAACAATAAAAAATTATAGATACGTTGGAGACGTATCAGCATCCCCAAGCTTAATTCGTGCTCGTCCTCGAGTAGGTAAGTGATAAAAACAGAATTTTTTATGTGGAGTACTGTCTATCATGTCATATCATATTCTTTTCTTTATAGCATGGACATTTGGACTTTTTATGTGATTCAAAGCAATAGTCTAGTTTTGACATAATAATTTAGATACTCAAGCATATCAACAAGCAACCATGTCTTTCAAAATATCAACGCTAAATTTTTTTATCCCTAGCCCATCATGCTCAAACATTGATCCATTCATGAAACACACTCGAATATTAACTACACCCAATACTTAAGTACCATCATATTGCCTCCTAGTTGGTGCTTTTATAATAGAAGATGGAGTCTCAAATTTTAAAAATAAAAATAAAGTAAAAGAAAGGCCCTTCGCAGAGGGAAGTAGGGATTTGTAGAGGTGCCACAGCTCAAAGCGAAAAACTTAGAGATAAAAAATTTTTGGGAGGCGTATCCATCCCACCAACGAAAATGACTTAGAGTTCTCAACACTTTCTATGCTAGATATGCGATAGGCGGTTCCCAAACAGAAAATAAAGTTTATTCCTTTTTCCACCATACTTTCACTTTCCATGGCTAACCATATCCACGGGTGCCCTCCATACCAACACTTTCCAAGGAATTTATTATTTGACAACATAAAGTAAATTCATTTTTTTTGCATTTCGGGACTGGGCATCCCTAATACCTTTGCCTTACTCTCGTGCAATGACAAGTGAATAAACACTCATCTTGAGAATAACACATCTAGCATGGAAAATATTAGCCACCCGTTACCGTTCCGCGAGCGAAACAAACACACAAAAGAGAAGTTTATTTTGAAAATTAGAGATGGCACATGCAAATTTGCTTAGAACGGAAAAAGAATACCGCATATAGGTAGATATAGTGGACTCATGTGGCAAAACTGGTTTAAAGGATTTTGGATGCACAAGTAGAGGTCATACTTAGTGCAAAATGAAGGCTAGCAAAAGATTGGGAAGTGTCCAACCAAGAAACGAATAATCTCATAAGCAAGCATTAAGCATAATTAACACCGAATAATGCACCGTAAGTAGGATATAATTTTCATTGCATGATTATTTGACTTTCGTGCATGCATAGGGAATCACAAACCTTAACACCAATATTCTTACTAGAGCACAATTACTCACCAACATAACTCACATATCACATCATCATATCTCAAAACTATTACTAAGAATCAACTTTATTTTGTCCAATGATCTTCATGACATTTTTTTATTTCTTTATCCTTCTTGGATATTTATCACTTTGGGACTAATTTTCATGTGTTGCTTTTCATAAGCTCAAACAAATATAAGTGAAGATCATGAGCATACCAAATTTTCTTTCTCTCAAAATAATTTAAGTGAAGCAAGAGAGAATTTCTTCAAAATTTTACTAACTCTCAAATAAATCTAAGTGAAGCAAGAGAGCATTTTCTTCAAAAATACTAAGCACACCATGCTCAAAAAGATATAAGTGAAGCACTAGAGCAAGTCCATTGCTCACAAAGATTTAGGTGAAGCATAGAGAGAAATTCTAACAAGTCATGAAATAATTTTGGCTCTCTCAAATAGGTGTGTCTAGCAAGGATTGATGACTTAAAACACAAAAAAAAACAAGCAAAGACTCATATCATACAAGGCGCTCCAAGCAAAACACATATCATGTGACGAATAAAAATATAGTCTCGAGTAAAATACCGATGGTCGTTAGAAGAAAGAGGGGATGCCACTCGGGGGCATCCCCAAGCTTAGTTGGTTGCTCATTCTTGAATAATAGCTTGGGATGCCAGGGCATCCCCAAGCTTAGGCTCTTCTATTATTCTTTCATCCATCGTAAGATAACCCAAAACTTGAAAACTTCAATCACACAAAACTCAACAAAACCTTCGTGAGATCCGTTAGTGAAAGAAAGTAAACCACTACTATAAGTGTTGTATCAAACCAATTCATATTTTGTTTTTGTATTATATCTACTGTATTCCAACTTTTCTATGGCAAAAACTCATCAAAGAAAACCATAGAGCCATCAAAATAAGCACACAACACAAAGAAAACAGAATCTGTCAAAACAGAACAGTCTGTAGCAATCTGACTTAAACGAAAACTTCTGGAACTCCAAACATTCTGAAAAAATAGGACGACCTGAGCAATTTGTATATTAATCTTCTGCAAAAAGAATCAGGGCAAAAGCTCTTTCTGATAAAAATGAGAATTAATTTTGTGAGCGCAAAGTTTCTGTCTTTTTCAGCGTGATCAAACAACTATCACCCAAGAAGATCCTATCGGTTCTACTTGGCACACACTAATTAAAACAAAAAAAAAACAATCATAACAGTAGAATAATTGTGTTAACACACAAGAACATAAAGCAAAAAGCAAAAATAAATTTTGTTCATTGGGTTGCCTCCCAACAAGCGCTATAATTTTACGCCCTTAGCTAGGCATAAAGCAAGGATCTAAGTTTTGTCATCTTTGTCCCATTCTTCAATCAAACACTTAGAATCCCTCAAAGATTTAGTATAAAGATTTTCAATAACAACACTCCTAGGAATAAATTCAAAGATTTCATTCTTGCAAAAAGGATCTCTTATCACTTCAACAAAATCAGGGTGGATACTGATCATCTTAAGATCTTCTTTATTGCTATCACTAGAAGTTGCACCCTTGTTCTTAGACCTCCTACTCTTTACGGGAGTTTCCTCAATAATTTTAGTGGTAGTAAAAGCCGTGCTTAGATTACTAAAGATTTCTTCCAATTTATCGATCCGAGACGGACTTTCTTCTATTCTTTCATGGATCAAGGTACCCCTCTCTTTTAACAACTTAAAAATATCGCTCGCTTTTGACCCAAGATTGGTAGCAAAATTATGCATCTTTTTATATATAATTTCCATATGATCTTCGGTGAGCATTTTCTTTTCGATAGCATCTAGTCTTTCCATAACATGCTCAAGAGTCAAAAAATTTCATTAACCATAAGAGGTGGTGAGCCCACTAAATTTCCCATAGCATTAAGAGCATCAAAAGGAGGACTCATTAATAAATTTCCACCAGTAATCGTATCAAGGACGAATCTATACCAAGTGGTGATGCAAATATAAAAATAACGTAGGAGCACAATGGTAGATTGCTTACGGATAGATCTATTATGAGCATTGCAAATTCTATACCAAGCATCTTTTAAATTTTCTCCTCCCCTTTGTTTAAAGTTGAGGACCTCGTCCTCGGGAGTGCAAGCAGTAGAGGAAGAACTATCCATAATGGCAAAAAAGAATGCACGCAAAAACAGATCCGGCAAGAAAACGGCGAACGGAAAAAGAGGGGCGAATAAAACGGCAAATTTTTGTGAAGTGGGGGAGAGGAAAACGAGAGGCAAATGGAAAATAAAGTAAATTGCGAGGAGATGAGATTTGTGATTAGGAACCTGGTTATGCTGAAGATCCTCCCCGGCAACGGCACCAGAAATTCCTTTTGACGTTGCTTGAAGCTACGTCGGTATTTCCCCAAAGAGGAAGGGATGATGCAGCACAACGGCGGTAGGTATTTCCCTCAGATATGAAACCAAGGTTATCGAACCAGTAGGAGAACCAAGCAACACAACGTAAACAGCCCCTGCACACAAATAACAACCACTCGCAACCCGACGTGTTAAAGGGGTTGTCAATCCCTTTTGGGGTACGACGCCAGAAACGGTGCATGGACGGGAGAAAATTGTAATAGATTAAATAAATAGATCGCAAATAAATAAAAGTGCAGCAAGATATTTTTGTATTTTTCGTTTAATAGAACTGAAAATAAAAGCAAGGAAAAAGTAGATCGCAAAGGCAAATATATGAGAAAGAAGACCCGGGGCCGTAGGTTTCACTAGTGGCTTCTCTCGAGAAAGATAGCAAACGGCGGGTAAACAAATTACTATTGGGAAATTCATAGAACCTCAAATAATTATGATGATATCCAGGCAATGATCAATACACAGGCATCAAGTCCAAGATTAGTAGACCGACTCCTGCCTGCATCTACTACTATTACTCCACACATCGACCGCTATCCAGCATGCATCTAGTGTATTAAGTTCATGGAAAAACGGAGTAATGCAATAAGAACGATGACATGATGTAGACAAGATCCGTTTATCTATATGGCGGTAGATATAGATCTCGTCTTTTTATCCTTAGTAGTAACGACACATACGTGTCGGTTCCCTTTCTATCACTGGGATCGAGCGCGTAAGATCGAACCCACTACCGCGCACCTCTTCCCATTGCAAGATAAAAAGATCAAGTTGGCCAAACAAAACCCAAATATCGGAGAAGAAATACGAGGCTATAAGAGATCATGCATATAAGAGATCAAAGAAAATCAAATAACTTTCATGGATATAAAAAGATATGACTAGTCATAAACTCAAAGTTCATCAGATCCCAACAAACACACCGCAAAAAGAGTTACATCATATGGATCTCCAAGAGACCATTGTATTGAGGATTCAACGAGAGAGGGAAAGCCATCTAGCTACTAACTACGGACCCGAAGGTCTACAAGGAACTACTCACGCATCATCGGAGAGGCACCAATGAAGGTGGTGAACCCCATTCGAGATGGTGTCTAGATTGGATCTGGTGGATCTGGACTCTGTGGCGGCTGGATGAATATTTCGTCGACCATTTTAGGGCTTCTCGAATATTGGGGTATTTATAGAGCAAAGAGGCGGTCCGAGGGGCACTTGAGGTGGGCACAACCCACTAGGGCGCGCTTGGGCTTCCTGGCCCACCCTGGTGGGTTGTCCCCTCCTCGGGACTCCCCCTAGGTGCAACCAGGGCCCAACTTCTTCCTTCTGGTCCATAAAAAATCTTCATAAAGTTTCATGCATTTGGACTCCGTTTGATAAGGATTTTCTGCGATGTAAAAAACATGGAAAAACAGCAACTGGCACTTGGCACTATGTCAATAGGTTAGTACCAAAAAATGATATAAAATGTCTATAAAATGATTATAAAACATCCAAGATTTATAATAAAACTGCATGGAACAATAAAAAATGATAGATACATTGGAGACGTATCACTCCTGCAGCCCCTGTGCTTAGGTCTCGCCTCGCACCTGCCCCTGAGGGAGAGTCCTCGAGGCAGCGCCGCCGTGTCACTCTTAACCCGGAGGTATCCACTATCGGCTCAGGATCTGAGTCCGGCTCACGAGAGGAGCCCGTAGCGCCAGCCGAGCACTAGATCGTTAGAGTACCGCAGTCGTCATGAGGTTGATGTACGTATGTAGTTGTTTGTGTCATGATGCTTAGTTTCATGTATGAGGGTAGTCGAACCCGTCATGATCTTTATCTCCGTGTATGAGTCTATGTATAATTATGTTGGAACCTTTTATTTATTCGCCCTGGTTTTTTTCGCTGTTTTCTTCCGGGTTTGTCGCTGGTTTTCTTTCCCATTTTCGGATATTTCTCATCTCGGTTGCTTTATATTGGGAAAATAAACAATAGGATGACGCGGGGAGGCAGCAACAGCCACGCTTGTGAGGATGACCCTGTTCGTCGCTCAACAAGACAGGCAGGACATTCCCCTGAGCCATACCAGCCACCATCGCCTCCATCGCCACATCCGCCATCCACTGAGCAAATCATGCGTATGTTTGAAGAAAGAAGGAACAACGATCTGATTGAGCTATTGAAAAGTGTGCAAGCTATGGTTGGGCAGAATAGAAATCAGAATGGTCATCACTCCAAGCTGTCAGATTTTCAGAGGACCAAGCCTCCCAGTTTCAGTCAAGTTATCGATCCTTTGGAAGACGATGATTGTTTAAGGACTATTAAAAAAGCTTGAGATTGCTCGCACTGAAGAAGATGACAAGGTTCCGTTTGCTAGGCATTATATTGAAGGAGCTGCAGCTATATGGTGGGATAATGCTAAGGCTATGTGGCCCGCGGACGAAGAAATTACTTGGACTAAATTCAAGGATCATTTCTGCAAGTACCATATTCCAACCGGGATTATGAAGGTCAAGCAGCGCGAATTCCTCGCTCTCACACAAGGAAGCCTGTCAGTATGTGAGTACCTGCACAAGTTCAACCATTTGGCCCGTTATTCTCTTTATGATGTGGCCACAGAAGAAAGGAAGATCGACGAATTTCTTGGAGGACTGAACCAACATCTCAGACACACTCTCAGTATGTTTATTTCTGGGATTTCCAAACTCTGGTAAATAAAGCCCTCATCGCAGAAAGGGAACACAAGCTCGGGCACAAAAACGGGCCTGCTAATAATGACCACAAGCGCAAATTCGAGCCTAAGAAGGATGGACAACCAGTGCAGAAGGATCACACTTGGTAGCAGACTCAGGTTGAGTACAAACCCAATTGGCATCAAAATGTTGACAAGACCACTACCCAAGTTAAGAATGTCGTGACCAGCCCGGTGCGTGAAGAATGTCAGTGCAACAATTCCTGCTTTAATTGTGGGCAAACTGGACATTATGCCAGACAGTTCCCCAAGAACGGCAAGCCAGCCGCTCCATTCAGGCCACAAGTCAATCACCTGGAGCCCTACTCTGCCCTGAGGACCATCCAAGGGCAAGTTCACCACCTCTCCGCGGATGAAGCCCAAGAGGACCCGGAAGTCATCATTGGTATGTTTCCTGTTAATAGCATACCTGCAATAATTTTATTTGACTATGGGGCTTCCCACTCTTTTTTTCGTGGATTTTTTGCCCAAAACAAATTTCCTTGCTCGATTTTGGGAAAAAGTATGATGGTACAGTCCCCGGGATCCATGCTCAGAAGCAATCTGGTCTGCCATAATTTGGAAATTGATATCAAGGGAGTCAGATTTCCAACATCATTGATAGTCATCGAGTCTGCCAAATTGGATATTATTTTGGGAATGAATTGGTTAACCCAATATCAAGTATGCATCAACTATGCGACCAGAGAAGTCACCATGACAAGTCAGGAAGGTCGGACCACAAAATTCTATGCCCGGAGGAGCATACCCAAGAAAGAAATGGTTTTCACGGCTGTGGCCGAAGAATTGGAATTAGTTCCTGTGGCCAGTGAGTTTCCAAATGTATTTCCTGAGGAATTACCAGGAATGCTACCAGACAGGGAGCTTGTGTTTGCAAGTGATCTGGTGCCTGGAACCGCACCGTTATACAAGAAGTATTATCGGATGCCTTCGTCAGAATTAGTGGAATTAAAGAAACAACTTGATGATATGCTTCAGAAAGGATACATCCGTCCGAGCTCTTCACCATGGGGATCACCCGCAATATTTGTGGACAAGAAGGACGACAGTCTTCGATGTGTGTAGACTACCGTCAGTTGAATGATGTCACTATCAAGAACAAATATCCACTGCCAAGGATTGATGATTTGTTTGATCAACTCAGTGGGGCAAAAGTATTCTCCAAGATCAATCTGAGGACCGGATATCACCAACTCAAAATCAAGAAGGAAGATATTCCCAAGACCGCGTTCACTACTCGATACGGTCTTTATGAATATACAGTTATGTCTTTCGGTCTCACGAATGCCCCTGCCTTTTCATGCATATGATGGATAAGGTATTTATGGATTTCTTGGATAAGTTTGTGGTGGTCTTCATCGATGACATCCCCATCTACTCTAAGGGTGAAGAAGAACATAAGGAACACCTCGGAGCAGATCTGCAAAGGCTCCGTGACCATCAGCTGTATGCAAAGTTTAGCAAATGTGAGTTTTGGCTCAAGCAAGTTGGATTTTTAGGGCATGTACTTTCAGCAGAAGGGATAGCCATGGATCGAAGTAAGGTGAAGGACATGCTTGATTGGATGGCACCCACGACAGTATCCCAGATCCGGAGCTTCCTTGGATTAGCCGGATACTACCGCCGATTTATCGAAGGGTTCTCTAAGATTGCCAAGCCGACCGAGCTCCTCAAGAAAGATAAGAAGTTTGAATGGACTGAGGATTGTGAGAAAATCTTTAATGAGCTAAAGACCAGGCTGACAACAACACCAGTATTGACTCTTCCAGACATCTACCGCAGCTTTGATGTATACTGTGACGTATCCAGGAGAGGTATTGGATGTGTACTCATGCAAGATGGCAAGGTTGTGGCCTACGCATCTCGACAGCTACGACCTCACGGAGGAAACTATCCCACACATGATTTGGAATTGGCCGCATTTGTGCATGCTTTGAAAATTTGGAGACACTACCTCATTGGAAAAAGGTGTCAAATATTCACCGACCACAAGAGTCTCAAATATAATATTCACTCAACCAGACTTAAACCTTCGACAGCGAAGATGGCTCGAGTTGGTCAAGGATTATGACCTTGGGATAAATTATCATCCGGGTAAAGCCAACTTGGTTGCCGATGCCCTCAGCCACAAGCATGCCAGTCTGAATGCCATAATGGAGTCCTTGCCTCCCGAACTCCAAGAAGAGATCATTCAGCTCAATTTGGGTATTGTTGATGCCAGTCTTGCCAATATGTTGGAAGTTACCCCTATCCTCGAGGAGGAAATCCGCAAGGCTCACCCAGATGACCCAGCTCTACAACAACATGCCCAGCGTATGCTAGAAGGCAGACCCAGGATTTCTCAAAGGATCAACAAGGTCCGCTAAGGTTTCGAGGACGGATTTGCGTACCTGAGCAAGCAGACCTAAGAAAGAAGATCTTGGCAGAAGCACATGAATCTTCGTATTCAATTCACCTAGGAGGTACCAAAATGTATGAAGACCTTCGCCAGATATTTTGGTGGGATGGAATGAAGAAAGATATCGCATATTTTGTCGCTTGTTGTGATATATGCAACAAAGTGAAGGCGGAACACCAAAAGCCCACCGGACTCCTTCAACCACTACCCGTCTCGCAATGGAAATGGGATGATGACTGCATGGATTTCATCACAGGCCTACCAAGGACTCACTGAGGCAATGATGCAGTATGGGTCATAGTGGACACACTAACAAAGGTAGATCATTTCATTCCCATCCGGACCACCTATCGAGCCGACCAACTTGCACAGTTATATGTGTCCAGAATTTTCAGTTTCCATGGAGTGCCAAGAACAATTACTTTAGACCGAGGCTCTCTCTTTACCTCGGCATTCTGGTCACGTCTCCATCAAGCCTTCGGGACTGCCCTAAAATACAGCACAACCTATCATCCTCAGACAGACGGACAGACTGAGAGAGTAAATCAAATACTCGAAGATATGCTCCAAGCATGTGCTTTGGCCCAAGGACCCAAGTGGGAAGATTGCCTGCCATATGCCGAGTTTTCCTACAACAACAGTTTCCAGAGCAGCTTGAAGATGTCACCTTATGAGGCTCTGTATGGCCGTAAGTGCTGCACTCCGCTAAACTGGTCTCAAACCGGAGATAGCCGCATTTTTGGAACTAATTTGATGATGGAGGCAGAAAAGCAAGTCAAAGAGGTCTGAGATAGACTGCAGTTGGCCAAGTCCCGACAGAAGAGTTATTATGATGCAAAGCACCGTCAGATCAGCTTTGAACTCGAAGAACATGTGTATCTCCGAGTCACACCCATGAAAGGAGTCAAGAGATTTCAGACCCGAGGAAAACTGGCACCCAGGTATATTGGTCCGTTCCCAGTCATGTCCAGAGTTGGAACAGTTGCTTATCAGTTGGAATTGCCACCAGAATTGTCAGAGGTGCACAATGTTGTAACGCCCCGGATCCGTTGCGCCAGGTGTCTGCCAGTTATTCGCTGTCGTTGCCATGTCGTTTGCTTGCGTGTTGCATTTTGCCATGTCATCTTCTACATTTCATATCATGCCATCATGTGCATTGCATTTGCATACGTGTTCGTCTCTTGCATCCGAGCATTTTCCCCGTTGTCCGTTTTGCAATCCGGCACTCCGTTGTCACCCGGCGGCCCCTTTTGTCTTCTTCTCGTGTGCGGGTGTCAAATCTTCTCGGAATGGGCCGAGGCTTGTCAAGTGGCCTTGGTATACCACCGGTAGACCACCGGTCAAGTTTCGTTCCATTTGGAGGTCGTTTGGTACTCCAACGGTTAACCGGGCATCCGCAAAGTCCGTTTTGGTATTGTAGCAAACCCCCCTTCAAACAGCCCCAAAACCCCTCTAAGTCCCTGCCATGCTCTCGGTCGTTCGATCATGATCGCGTGGGCGAAAACCGCACCTCGTTTGGACTCTCCTAGCTCCCTCTACCTATATAAACACCCCCTCCCCCGAGATTCGCGGATGAATTCCACCCTAACCCTAGCTCCGCTCCCCTCGCGCCGCACCGGACATGTCCGCCCGCCGCCGGACGCCGTCCGCCGCCGCTCCCAGCCAATCCGGAGGCGACACGTCAGCTCCCCGCGCTTCCTCTCTCCTCCCGCCGTCGCGGCCCGCCGGGGCCCGAGGCCGGCCCGCCCCGGGCCGCATCTGGGCCGTGCCCGCCCGAGCCCCGCCGCCCGTCCGCTTCGACCCCGCCGCCGGTCGCCGCGGGCTCGCGCCGCCCCGTGCCTCCCGTCGCCGCCCTGAGCTCCCGCCGCCGCCTGGGCGTCCCGCCGCCGTCGTGGCCTCGCTGCGCGGCCATGGCGCGCCGCCGCCCGGCGCTCCCCGCAGCCTCCAGCCGCCGGCGCCCCGCCCCGCCGGCGTGCCCCGTGGGCCCCGCCGCCGCAACTCCTCCCTCCGACCTCCGCCGCCGGCTCCTTCCCTCGCCGGACCGCCGCCTTGCCTCCTCCGTCGCCGTCTCCCCGCGGCCCCGCCTCGATCCCAGCGCCGAGTCCCGATCCAGTTCGCGTTGACTTCATCCCCCCCTCGAGGTCGAATTTTTCCTGTCTTTCTCTGATCTCATTATCATGCCATGTTCAACTGTGTGTAACTTCATGCATTTAGCTCCGATTCACGCGTGTAATATGTCAAATTGTTCGTCTCGTGATGCTCTTCATTTTGTTAATTTGCACCATTTTCATTAGAGGTCATCTTGATGCCCAAATCTTCGTTGGAAGAGGGCTAGTTGCTGTTAATCTCTGGTTCTTATCAGAACTTGGAGATTTGTCATTTTTTGTATCTTTTAATCTGTGCATCTTTTGAGCATGATCTCTACATGTGTTTTGAAGTATGCCATGCCATCTTTCCATTGGTGTAGTCCATGTATTTTTGTGATCTCTGTGGTGACTAGCACAGGCATGCAAAGTAGGCCCTGTAATATTTCTGATTCCAGGGACTTAGTGATTTCTCCAAGTCTTTGTCTGCTGTAATTTTGTTGCCATGTAAACTTGATGCTACCGAGGGAGATCCATGCATATTTTGGAGATGTTCAGTAAGGATGTTTTGTAGCTATTGTTGTAATTGATCCATTCCTGCATTTGTTTGCAATTATGGAGTGCCATAGCATGACTCAATCTTGCTCTACTTTTGCTATAAAATATTTCTGGCAGATTCTTAACATGATATGCAATTTTGCCAAGCTTATTGTAGTTGATCCGTACATGCTATGCTTTTGTTCTTGCCATGGATAGCTTCATAAACATGCCATCTTGCTGTAGGTGTGCTTGTTTTGTAATGAATTACTCTGTAGTGAGTGCATCAAGCTCACAAAGAGGCCTACATATTAATATTTCTGCCATGCTCTGTTTTCTGCCAAGTCTGAAACCTGATAACGAAACTTGCTATGTTTACATGCTTGCCATCATATCTTCTGTTCCTTTTTGGCTTATGGTCAGTAAGGGACTTTTGTCATATGCTTTGAGTATATTCATGCCATGCCTTGTTTTGCCATGTTAAGTTCCTGTAGCATGTTGATTTCGTACTCTGAACATTGCAACCTGATGTTATTTCTGCCATGTCCAGTATTTTTCACTAAGTCTGTGAACCTGTTATTATTTGCAATCTTGCCATGTCCTTTTGAGCATGTTCTAGTGATTCCTGGAGATAGCTCATTGTTCATGTTTTGTTGTGCTTTACCTGTATATCATGTCCATGCCTTTTGTTTTCATGTTGAGTTGCTGTAGCATATTGTTTTGATGCTTGCATTATGCCTAGTTGCTGTTTTGGACAGATTGTTGCTATGTATTGTTTGGAGTGTATGTGTTGCACCGTTGCTCCGTTTCGAGCATGCTCTATATGAAACTTGCTTAGTTTTGCATGTAGTCTCATATTATCATGTTGCATCCTTGTTTTGAGGATGTTTGCTTGATGGTTGTGTGCATTTTGCATCAATGCCATGTTTAACTTGTTTTGCTCATATCTTCTAGGCCGTAGCTCCGAATCTAATGAACTTTATATGTAACTTGACTAGAATTTCGTGTAGATCATCATGGTGCATCTTAACTTGCTGCTTAACTACTTGAACATAAGGTGTTTACAGTTCTGGACCAATTTCGAAATTTGCATATGAGGACTTACCGGAATTGTAATATGTTGATGTAATGATATCCACCTTGCAAAAGCGTCTTCAAGATGCGCTTCTATCCTTGGTGGGACCTTCATGTTCCTTTAGGATAGGGTCACATCTTGGGCGTGACAAATGTGTTCCATGTCTCACAGTTCAGAAGGTGTATCTCGCCACCGGAGAAAAGGACTGATATGGCAGAGATAGAACTTGCTAAGGATTTAAACTATGAGGAGAGACCGATCAGAATATTGGATGAGATAGAAAGAGTCACTCACAGTAAAGTGATAAAGTTTTATAAGGTTCAATGGGAGCATCACACCGAGGAAGAAGCAACCTGGAAAAGAGGAATTTTTAAGGATAGCCTACCCAGAATTGTTTTCCCGAGCAACCGAATCTCGAGGACGAGATTCATACTAAGTGGGGGAGGTTTGTGACAGCCTGGTTTTTGCCTTCTCTCTTTTTCCGGACTTCATTTGCTTCTGCTTTGAATTTGGGGTTTTTGAATCAATTCATATGGACTTAAACACTTGGGCATGTCCTTGATTTTCACCCAAGTGACCCATCCATCTCTCATTCAACATTCTTTCTCTGAAAAATCCCAAAATAACCCAAGGAATATTTTTCATAAAAGAAAAATATTCAATTTCTTCTCTGAAATTCAATTCAGAGACATGTGCCCCTAAGAAACCCTCGTTTTTCATGCTTCCAAAAATCTGAGAAAATTCTCAAATATTCTTTGGACCCTAGCCCACCTTCCTGAGCAAAAATATTGCATGACTTTTTGGAATATTTTGCTACAGAAAATAATTTCTGTTCAGGCCTCAAAATCTAGTTTCTACAGCAAGTGTATTTTTTCTTGCTCTAATGAAGCTAAGTTTTCTTGAGCTTGTTTACCTTCCTAACAAAACCTTAACCCCAGAGAATCAGCCCTAATCACCTTCTAGAGGCCCTCCAAACTTGGCGACCAAGTTTCTGACTAGAAACTTGCTAGCAAGCTCAAGTCTTATCTGGTCAGCCTGGCAGTGTACGATCTCTTCCCCTAGACTAATCACTGCACGGACAACACGAGGGACAAGGTTTGGCATCACGTGGCTATCGTTTTGACCATGCCAGTGTGGTGACCGTGTGAGGACACGACCTTGGCATCGCGTCCGACGCGCTCTGCGCTACGCCCTCGTCTCTGTGTCGCGCGTGTTCGATGCAGAGCTTGTCGATGACTGCCGCATCGTGCCACCACCTCCGTCTCTTCACCTTTGACCTCTCCCTGGCGCTCGCCGATGCCGAAGACGCTGCAGCGGGCATGGGCACGACGCGGCCAAAGCCACAGTGCGCCCCGTGCCCTTGTCTTCTTCTCCCACCACCTCATGTGCTCGTCTGCACACTGCACAGCCCCCGCATGATTGCTGAGCCCCTCCACCCCTTGCTGATACCGCTCGTCGTTGCTCGCCCGCTTCCAGAGAGCTCCGGCGGAGCCAAGACCCCTCTTCCCCCTCCGCCTATAAATATCGATGCCCCTGGCCTCTCCAACCCATCCAGCCACCACATGCAGTAGAGGGAGCCGTAGCCTGGCTGGGCAGGCCTTGGGCCGCCGTGCTCAAGCTTAAGCTTACCGGCGATCTCCTCTACTCGCCCGTCCCTCCACTCCACCTCGAGCCCCACTGACTCCTCAGGCACCTCCTTGGTGGTCCAGTGGATCCTGCTGACGCTACTAGAGCCCCTGGAACCGCCCCTCTCCGTCATCTTCCTCTTCTCCGGCGAGACCCGACCGCAGCGGCCGTTTGGGAGCCTGATTCCGAGCTGCTCCGGATGTCTCTCGTCGAGCCACAGGTACAGGCAGGTGCGGCTTGACCCCCTCTCTCTTTCTATCCCTCTAGAGCCAGCCAAGAACCCCTCCTCGCCGGCGTGAGCTCCAGCGAAGCGCCGCCTCTTCTCTGTCTCTCTCCCCCTCTCTCCACACCTGACCGATGGGGCCCGCTGTCAGTCTCTCCACTCGCGGCCGAAGCGGTACGAGTGGAGGCGTATTCTGAAAATACACCATCGACGTCACCCCCTGGTTTTCATTTTAATTCTAATTTAATTCAAATATTTGACTAGGAACTTTGACTAGCCATAACTCTTAAACCATAAGTCTAAATGAGTTGATTCTTTTTGCATTGTGTTTGTTTTGTAAAGTTCTAGCAGCACACCAAAATTGAGATTTTTCCTTGCTGTCTAGAATTTCTGGTGATTTTCAGAGTGGTTCTTGATATTTTATTTTGCTGTTTTCAAATATTTTCAGAGGGAGAAGCTTGTCTTGAAGATAACCAGGAGGAGTGTGAACCTCCTCTGCATTAAGGCAAGCCACACCATCATTTATATGGTGTCATTTCAATATCTATGATTT
This sequence comes from Triticum aestivum, assembly GCF_018294505.1. Taxonomy (NCBI): domain Eukaryota; kingdom Viridiplantae; phylum Streptophyta; class Magnoliopsida; order Poales; family Poaceae; genus Triticum; species Triticum aestivum. The sequence continues at coordinate 514,880,675 of NC_057802.1, read as the reverse complement.
TTCCAACTTGAATATGAGTTATTTTCATGCATTTCATTATTTAAATAAATATTGCTTAGTGCTAGTTTTTTTGTCAGGCTTGAAATGCTTTGTTATGGTACTGGTTGAATGCATGAGCTAGTTTAAGACAGTAGAAGAAATTTTTATTGTGTGATTATGCTTTTATGAATAATGGTAGTTTCTTTATGTGATAAATTGATTTTAATATATTATGGTATAACTAAAATGATGAGTGATAAAAACCAGTAAAGTAGAACCAGTAAAGTTTAATGATGAGTAGTGCAAGAAGGAAACTTTGATGATGTTGATCTGTTCACTTTGAGTGGTATGTTTTGCATGTCAAATAGTTGCATGTCATGGTGACTCGAGTTATTTTATTTCAAGTTAAAACTAAAGATAATTCAACTTGAACATAATGTTGATCGAGTCATGGTGCCACTGAATTGAGTTTTTCCCAGTGCGACCACATTTGCCTTTATGGGAAGGTCTTGATTCGGTCCGTTGTCATGCCTCTGGTCGGTACCTCCAACGAGGGAAGGTTATGGGTGTGCGGTACCCTGGCCCGGTAAGCAGACATAGCCTTGTGTGCCCGTTTGTTGTTATGGTACCTTGTCCCTGTTTGGGACCGTTTTGCCACGACGGCGGGCGTTGATGCCTTTGGTAGGCACGGGGCCACCCATGACTTAGCCTAGTGGGGAGTTAGTCGGAGTGGCCGGGAGAGTGTCATGGTAATGGGAGGGTTTCGTCGGAATGCCGTTGGTCCACCCGAATGGGAAGACGAGGCCATGGATTCCGTGGTGTGGGTGAAGTGCGCTAACTGTGCAGAGTGTATTTAATCTATCGATAGCCGCGTCCTCGATTACGGACATAGCTCGTGAGTAAGTCACACCATGGATCAACATTAATAAGTAATCTTGCACACTAAATGTTTATTGTTTGGCACTGGTTATGTGATGATTTGAGAGATCATGAAGATGATCGTGGTGGGAACCAAAGTGTTGGTTTCATTTGTGATCCGGGTATGATCACCGTTCGGTTACGAGGTAACCCGTCTGGTAAGAGAGTCCGAGTGACTCGGTGCACAAGTTAATTTCACCGCATCAGTAGTATGATTTGCATTGCATTAACCTGATTAATTGTCATGATATTGTTTGCCATTATGCTTATGCTTGTTGTGAGCTTGCAAGTACATTCAATGTACTGACCTGACGTGTCATGCCAGATTTCAGGAAAGTCGTATTGGATCGGAGTGCTTCCCGTGTCTAGATCGTGTCCACATCGGTGTCCCTGTGCTATGGAGTTCCACTTCCACTACAAAAAAAGACACATCCGTGACATTTTGGGCCAAACGATTTTTTTTTCTGTCATGCTTATGACACTTCTATGATGATAATTGTGACAAAACCCGGTATCATCATAGATGTGGTGGGCTCCTACTTCTATGACAAAAAATCATGACAGAAAATGGGCTTTTCATCCCGGGTGGGCCGGGAATGCAGCTGCATGACATTCTTTGGGCCGTCCATGACGGAAAAAACCGTGGTAGAAGCGAGGGCGAGGAAAATATCGTGGGAGTTCCCGGTTACGGTGGGTGGTCGGGGGCTGAGCTATGCGCGTTTCTCTTGTACGTACGCGCATGTGTGCGAGGAATTGCGCTCTAACTGAACCCAAGCAAGGTGTTGGGCTCTAACTGAACCTGAGCGATTGCACTGCAGGCTACGCGTTACTGAACCCGAGCGATCGATCGATCCCTTGCTGTTAACTGAACCCGAGTGATTCCTTCGCTACTGTTGCTAACTGAAGCCGGTCGATGCTGCCTCTGGATGAACAGTGAGAGTTGTTGGGGGGGGGTTTGGATGAAAAGTTCCCGGTGAGGGTTGGATGAACAGGAACCCGTGGTAGTAGAGGCCGTTGCCGCTGGATGAACAGGACCCCGATCGATCAAGCCGGTGGATGAACAGGACCCCGTGGAGGGCTGGATGAACAAGACCCCGTGGAGGGCTGGTTGAACAGTAGCCGGTGGAGTGATGGATGAACAGTAGCCCGTGGAGGGGTGGTTGAATAGGAGCCCGTGGAGAGGGCTGGTTGAACAGTAGCCGGTGGAGGAGCGCGCGGTGGAGGCTGGATGAACAGGAGCCCCGCAGGTGGAGGCTGGAGGAGGTCAACGGTGGATGAACAGTTGCCCGTGGAGGCTGGAGGAGGTCGACGGTGGAGATGAACAGTATCCTGTGGAGTCCTGTTTTGCGGTACGCCATACCCCTCGCGATGAACATGACCCCCGTTTTGACCGTAGCGCTCCAACACAAGTTTGTTTCCTCCGTTTTGCAGTACGCCACACCCCTCCCGATCAACAGGACCCCGTTTCGATCGTAGGAGGTCCATTTCCTCCATTTTGCGATACGCCAGACCCCTCCCGATGAACAGGATCCCATTTCGACCGTGGCCGGTCGAACACAAGGCCGTTTCCTCCGTTCTGCGGTACGCCAGGCCTCGTTTCCATCGGCTGTTCTGTCCAAGCCGGTTGGCTCCCGATGAACAGGACGCGTTCCGTTGCCCCCGATGAACACGACGCATTCCGTTGCCTCCTCATGAACATGATGACGATGCAGTTTCTCCGTTCCGACCCAGCCATATACACGAGCACTGGCTGTACGTATACGCGAGTAGGCGTTCGAGACCCCGCCCGTATGTACGTACGTGGCCGTATTTACTTTCTTGCACCCTGGCCATTGTACGTACGTGTACATGCTACGTGCGCGCCTCTACTACAACACGTGCGCGCCTCTACTATGACCCGTGCCCTTCCTTACACGGCCACGGTTCATCGCTACAGCCTGCAAACAGACCGATCGTATGTACGTACACGTTCGCGACCAGAATGACAACGCTACGTACGCTTCGACCAGGTGGGTCCCGACTGTCAGGCACTTCCTTGCGTGCGAAGATGTAGCTGGTGGGTCCCAGAAGTCAGCGGGGTGAATCATTTTTTTCCCGTAATATGGACGCACTTCCTTGCGTGCGAAGATGTAGCTGGTGGGTCCCAGCAGTCAGGGGGGAAACTTTTTTTCGTGAAATACGGTGGCCCGTCCGCTGGGTCCCTGCTGTTAGGTGGATGAATAATTATTTTGCGTGTAATAAGGAGGCACTTCCTTGCTACGGCCGTGGACCCAGCTGTCAGCCTCTCCACGTACAGTACTCTTCCGATGGAAGTCGTTCGTTGACCACATTGAGCACGCCGCGCTGAGAGCACCAAGGCGGTGGACGACGGCGAGGCCTATGAAGGGGACGATGCGGAGCCGAGGAAGACGCAGCAGTGGATGCCCACGCGAAGAGGAGTACGAGGGTTCACTGGTTCGGCTACGGTGTGAGGCTCCCGTCGCCGCAGGGCCTGGCCAGCGGTGGGAGTAGTACGGGGCGGTGAGGCCTCCGCGGCAGCACAGCCGGCCACGGGAGGCAGGAGCAGGCGGCACGGCCGGCACTACTTTGGGTGGCTGGAGCAAGAATTTCAGAGGTTGAAGAAGCACTACGGCTGTTGGATGGACATCGTACGATCACTGGAGCTAGAATCGTTCATATTGACTAAGTTAACAAAGCCCTCTGTCCCGGTCAACTTAGTAGGCCGACATGTCAGCCTCCCACTATGCTGGGTCCCAGGTTGTAGGGGGAGTATTCATTTTTTGTGCGTAATAAGGAGGCACTTCCTTGCATGCGAAGATATAGCTAGTGGGTCCGACCTGTCAGCGGGTGATACGTCTCCAACGTATCTATAATTTTGATTGTTCCATGCTATTATATTATCCATCTAGGATGTTTTATATGCATTTATATGCTATTTTATATGATTTTTGGGACTAACCTATTAACCTAGAGCCCAATGCCAGTTTATGTTTTTTTCCTTGTTTTTGAGTTTTACAGAAAAGGAATACCAAACGGAGTCCAATTGACGTGCCAATTTTTGATAATTTTTTATGGACCAAAAGAAGCCCCCAGAGTAAAATAGTTGGGCCAGAAGAATCCCGAGCCATCCACGAGGGTGGAGGGCGAGCCCTACCCCCCTGGGCACACCCCCTGCCTCGTGGATGACTCGGAGACCCCCCCGACGTGAGACCGACGCCAAAAATTCCTATAAATACAGAAACCCCCGAAAAGAAACCTAGATCGGGAGTTCCGCCGCCGCAAGCCTCTGTAGCCACCAAAAACCAATTGGGACCTATTCCGGCACCCTGCCGGAGGGGGGATCCATCACCGGTGGCCATCTTCATCATCCCGGCGGTCTCCATGACGAGGAGGGAGTAGTTCACCCTCGGGGCTGAGGGTATGTACCAGTAGCTATGTGTTTGATCTCTCTCTCTCTCTCTCTCTCTCTCTCTCTCGTGTTCTTGATTTGGCACGATCTTGATGTACCGCGAGCTTTGCTACTATAGTTGGATCTTATGATGTTTCTCCCCCTCTACTTTCTTGTAATGGGTTGAGTTTTCCCTTTGAAGCTATCTTATCGGATTGAGTCTTTAAGTATTTGAGAACACTTGATGTATGTCTTGCGTGGGATACCCGTGGTGACAATGGGGTATTCTACTGATTCACTTGATATATGTTTTGGTGATCAACTTGCGGGTTCCGTGACCTTGGGAATCTATGCATAGGGTTTGTCACACATTTTCGTCTTGACTCTCCGGTAGAAACTTTGGGGCACTCTTTGAAGTTCTTTGTGTTGGTTGAATAGATGAATCTGAGATTGTGTGATGCATATCGTATAATCATACCCACGGATACTTGAGGTGACATTGGAGTATCTAGGTGACATTAGGGTTTTGGTTGATTTGTGTCTTAAGGTGTTATTTTACTACAAACTCTAGGGCTGTTTGTGACACTTATAGGAATAGCCCAATGGATTGATCGGAAAGAATAACTTTGAGGTGGTTTCGTACCCTACAATAATCTCTTCGTTTGTTCTCCGCTATTAGTGACTTTGAAGTGACTCTTTGTTGCATGTTGAGGGATAGTTATATGATTTAATTATATTATCCTTGTTGAGAGAACTTGCACTAGTGAAAGTATGAACCCTAGGCCTTGTTTCGAAGCATTGCAACACCATTTGTGCTCACTTTTATCATTAGTTACCTTGCTGTTTTTATATTTTCAGATTACAAAAACCTATATCTACCATCCATATTGCACTTGTATCACCATCTCTTCGCCAAACTAGTGGACCTATACAATTTACCATTGTATTGGGTGAGTTGGGGACACAAGAGACTCTTTGCTATTTTGTTGCAGGGTTGTTTGAGAGAGACCATCTTCATCCTACGCCTCCCACGGATTGATAAAACCGTGGTCATCCACTTGAGGGAAATTTGCTACTGTCCTACAAACCTTTGCACTTGGAGGCCCAACAACGTCTACAAGAAGAAGGTTGTGTAGTAGACATCAGCGGGGGGGGGGGGACTTTTTTTCGCGAAATACAGAGGCCCTTCCGGTGGGTCCTAGATGTCAGGTGGAGGAATCATTATTTTCCGCGTAATAAGGAGGCATTTCCTTGTGTGCGGTCGTGGACCGAGCTGTCAGCCTCTCCACGTACAGTCCATGTCTGGTGGATGTCGTTTGTTGACAATGTTGACCACGGCGCGCCGAGAGCACCAGGGTGATGGACGACGGCGAGGCCTAGGAAGGGAACAACACGGAGTCGGGGAAGACTTGGCAGTGGTTGCCCACGCGGTGGGGAGTACGAGGGTTTACTGGTCCGACTTCCGTCGCCGGAAAATAACAGGAGGTGTGGGTGAGTAGAGGAATGGCCTGACCAGCAGTGGAGTAGGGTGGGGCGGTGCGGCCTATGCGGCAGCACAGCCGGCCATGGGATGCGGGAGCAGGCAGTCCCACCGGCGCTGGTTTGGGCGGCTGGAGCAAGAAGATCAGATATTGAAGAAGCAGCACGGCCGTTGGATTAACATCCAACGGTCACTGCTGCTAGAATCATTTGTGGACTAAGTTGACAAAGCCTTTCATACACGTCAACCTAGTAGACCCACAAGTCAACCTCCAAATCTGTCCCAAACAGCATACAGCCCGAAATTTCTAGCCAGATTCAAATTAATTTAAAAACTAAACATACCTTAATTTAAATCCAATGAAATTTTACCCGCACAAAAACAATGAAATTTAAAATATTAAAATCCAAAAGAAAAAAGTATTTTGGAACTAATTGCCTGTTTGCTGTAATTTTTCATTTTACAGCCCATTTAATGTTACTTATAGCCCATTTCTTATTACTTATAGCCCATTTTCTGGGCAAAATGCATCCCTCCTCGTCTTGAAAGATTTCCGGCCCTGCAGGGCGTAGAAAAGCAAGTAGGCTTACGTTGGTTATTCTGCAAAAAAAACAAAATAGTTGTGCTAGCCATTTTCAGAAAGGAAAAAAAAACAAACTGGGCTGGTCATGTGCTAGACGGGCCACAGCTCCCGAACAACCCAGTTGATACCCTTCTCCATCCCGGAAATACAAAATTACTGCGCGCGCTGCTGGGTCCCTATTGTCATCCTACAGTCATCTCCTTATTCCTCTCGGTTGTTTGCCATGTTGACAACACCGGAGGGCGGTGCCGTGGCGAGCGAACCAAGGCAGATGACGATGGTGAGGCATCGGACAGGAACACCCATGAGCCGGGGAAGATGCACAGAGTTTTAGGGTGCGATGTGGTCGCGATGCGTGCGCGGCAGCACAGCCAGCCGTGGGAGGCGGGAGCAGGCGGTCCCGCCGGCGCTGGTTTGGCTTTGGCGGCTGGAGGAAGAAGAGACTGAAGAAACACGACAGACGTTGAATGTCAATCCAACGGTCAAGGTTGGCACAATCGTTTGTTGACTAAGCTGACACCAAGTAGCATACTTTTTTATATATAGGAAGAAAAGAAAAACTTGGCTCGTTCCCCTAATAACATTCCGAAATTGTGATCGTTTGATCTTGCATCGCAACTAAAACTGCAAGGAAAATACGTTCGTCTGTCGTCCTCCTCCCAGGGAATGTTCACCGCATAAGTGACTAGCACCCTTGGTTTTCAACCGAGAGGTCTTGGGTTCGAGTCCCAGGAACTCTCAATTTTGTGCTCCTTCCTTCCTTGCAAAAAAAAGAAAGAAAATAAAAGACTTGAGAAGGCGTACAGAACAAGATAGTGTACCAGTAAAGAGACGTTGCTGAGTTTTAGAAAAAAGAGAGACGTGCTCCTGTAGCTGGTTCGAATCCAAACCTAGACTATGACTATATATGGTGCTATATATGCTACTCTGCAAGTAATGAAACTGACATATCCAACATTCGCTTCTCCTCTTCTCTACTTACTCTGCCTAGCATCAGAAGCTCTGGCCGCAACAACCATGTCCGCTAGCCGCTCGTCCACCTGCTCTTCAGCAGGCAACAACCAGATATGCGCCAAGTCGCCACCCGTACCATCACCTGTGGGTCTCATCACACCCCCGCCGGCACACGCATCGCAGCCGGTTGCTCATCGCAACTCGTTGTCGTTGGTGTGGTGCCACTGCTGCAAATCACGCAGAGTTATCCGTCGCGTCTCAACCACAATCCTCAACCCTGGCCGAGTCTTCTACAAATGCCCGAATCATGGGGTAATAATATGTTTAAGTGTTTTCTGCTGCTTTCAGTTGCTGATTTTTTAATAGTTTGGTTGATGATCTTCCAATTTGATTCATGTAGAAAAGGGAAGATTCGTGTGATTTGTATTTCTGGGAAGTTGCTGATGTGGGGGAACGCAACTACGCTTATTATTTGGTTAGCCAAGGAATCCCAATACCAGCAGGTTGGGGTGTCGGACAAGTAACTCAAGGAACGGCATAAGAGGAAGATGCAGAGCAGAAGGTTAAAGATGCAGTTCCTCTGATCATGGCCAAGCAACAGCTGTTGAACGGCCTTGACAGCAATGAGGAGATGAAAGAGCTTGTGAAGATAATGGGAAAAATTGATGTGCTCTGTAGGATGATTGTCTCTTTATTTGCAGTGTATGTAGCACTCGTGATGTATTCAGTGGCTATGACATGAGCACTTTGCTGAAACTAGTAATGAATGAAACCTGTGTAGTAGGCTGGGCGTAGTGTTGTCAACATCTAATGATTTCTATTAACAGAAATCGGGGGGTATCCCCTTTTTCTCATAAATAAATAAATAGCATAGGCCCTTTTGGTAATAAATAAATAAATTAGCAGAGACCATGTCGGGCCAGCTTTGTTCCCATTCGAAGACGTCGAGCAAATTGCAGTCCAACAGCAAACTATGTCATCAAATTCAAGTTTCACAGCCATATATGAGTACAACTAAACAACAATGTCATCATGTTTTAGTCGTCATACAATCACCAAACACAAATGAACATACATAACAAGTGATGTTCTCACAGCAAAATACTAAACAGCACGTTCATCAGGTTTCATTGTCATAGCAAACACAATTTCACATAGTAGATAAAAAACGTCTTATGACAGGCAAATATGACAAAAGCAATCTAATCATCATCCGCAGTAGCAGCGTCAACATCTTTGCCATGTGTATCAGTCTGAATCGTAATTCCCCAGAGTGTCATCTTCTTCTTCATCCTCAATGTCCTCGAACGTTGGCTTCTTCTTGATCAAATCTTGTATGTCCACAGCACGACATGCAATCTTTTCGTCAACGTCATTAACGTGATGGTTCTCAAAGATATTAGGAACATCTGTGGAATCTTGTACATCAGGAGTAGTGTAAGCATCATCTTGTTGTGCAACGTCGTTAAACGAATTCCTTTGGTCAAACCTTTGCAATACTATCCAGTCATCGCTACGTGCAAATGTGTCTTCCAAGAAAAATATATGTGTTGTTTGATTTGCCAAAATAAAAGGCTCGTTGGTCTGGTACGCCGCCTTGACATTGATGGATTTGAAATAATCATCAGCTCTAGGTTTTGCGATCCTGGAAAACAGGTTATATCAACGACAACACAACAGAACCACACACCGATGATCCTCGAAACTGGAGATATACTGCAATTGAACAATGTCTGTTATGTTAGCATACATTTCAGTTGTCTCTCTGTCATACGTATCCGTGCTCATGATGGCACTGTTTCGTGTCTTCCTGCCTTCGTCGCGTGCAAGGGTGTTGTAGCGCACATCTCCAACAACGCAAGATTCATAATGTCTTACCCGAGTATCAGGACCCATTGCTAGTGCGTAAAGGGCATCATCAACTACCTGCCCATCCTCCCGCATCTTCTTAACCTATGGTTAGAAAATAGACAAGCTGATCATCCTATGTACTCAATATATTAAAAAGACTGACAGTGCAATTCAAAAGCTTACATGGCTCTTGAACCATTTCGCAAATCCTGCCGTAACCAGTTTGTCAATGTTTCTTGGATTTTGCAGCAGTAACTCATTTTTGTAGATGCTGCACAACATAGTGATCGCGTCAAACATCTAAATATATAAGAATGTGCTGCAAGTTTAGTAGATTACGATGTATAAGCTGCAGTACTTAGCACTTACTTGATATAAGGTAGTATCTCAGGATAGTTATTCAACACATACCAAACCATTTTGTCCAAATCTTTAGGTTTGTCCTCTTGTCGACTCTTCCCTGTAACTCGAATGAAATAATCAAAAACAGGTAAAACCCTTTGAAGTAGGACATGGCAGTCATGAGTTTTCAACCCTTGTAGTTTGTTTCCATCTGCACTGACTCTCCTTTCAGGGGTGGAAGCAAATCCATGGGAATCTCACACGTGACAGGACCTCGCAGAATTCTTTTCTTTTTACCTTGTCCAAGACGTACACAGCTGGTGCCATATCCCATGGTTTACCTTCATCTTCCACCTGCAAATCCTTTCTGATACCCAGGTGTGTCAAATCAATCCTAGATTTTAAGGTATCTTTTGTCTTGCCTTCAATATTAAGAAGTGTGCCAATAATGTTGTCACATATATTTTTCTCGATGTGCATCACATCAAGATTATGCTGCAGATCCAAATCTTTCCAATACTCCAAGTCCCACAAAATGGACCTGCGGGTAAACAATAATCTCTCTTCTGCCCTGCCACGCTTCCTTTTCCCACTAGCATTACCAGGATGGTTTCCTGGTGTAATATGCCTGACCTTCTCTAATTCCACTTGCAACTCATCGGCGGTGAGCCTCTTTGGCGCATCGCGGTTTTCATGCTTTGCATTGAACACATGTCTTCGGTATTTTGTAGGACGTGGCTTGTCCTTGGCAAGGAAACAGTGGTGTCCAATGTAACATATCTTGCTAAGTATTGCATATGACAGCGGATTCTTGTCACAGCAAACACATGCATTGTAACCATGTGTCGTTCGCCCTGACATAGTGCCCAAAGCCGGATAATCATGGATGCACCAAATTATAACAGCACGCAGAAAGAAATCAGCTGGTGGGCTGCTATATAGGTCTCGAGTGAGAACACCCCTCCATAGCTGTTGAAGTTCCTCCACAAGAGGCTCCATGAATAAATCAAAATCCTTTCCAGGACTTTTTGGACCTAGGATGAGCAAGGCCATCATGTAGTTTGATTCTTTGGTGCAGACATTTGGAGGCATGTTGTAAGGGATAACAAGCACTGGCCACATGCTATATGTGGCGCTCTAGTGGCCAAATGGGTTAAATCCATCTGAAGCTAAGCCAAGTCTAATGTTTCTCGGGTCAGCAGCAAACTTTTTGTGTTTCTGATTGAAGCTTTTCCACTCACTACCATGTGATGGATGGCTCATTACATTCTGATCTCTGTACTCCTAGTTCCTAGAATGCCACAGTACATCCTCTCTTGTTTCAGCATCATGAAACAACCTCTGCAATCTTGGTGTAATTGGAAAATGTCTCAGAACATTATGAGGAATCCTCTTCACATCATCGCCATCTTTCCATCTTGATGATTTGCATTTTGGGCATTCACTTAAGTTGGCATAATCCTTCCAGAACAGAACACAATTATTCTTACAAACATGGATCATATCATATCCAATTCCAACTGCACGAAGGAAATTCTTCATTTTACTGTAGGTGTGTGGCAGCTCAGACGCATCTGGGAAAGCTTTCCGGAAAGCAGCCAACATTGCATCGAATGATTTGTTGGTCATCCGCTCAGATGTCTTCACCTGAAGAAAGGTGGCCATAGCTGAGAATGCTGACAGCTTATTTCCTGGGGTGACAGCCACGTTGCATTGTTCCAACATGCGGGCCCACCATTTTTGTTCTGCAAGTGAAAGTTCACAAAATGCTCAAGCATTTCGTAGCATTGTTTCAATGTTGGTCAAACTCACTGGCTCCGCCACCACCACCTCCTCCTCCTCTTCCACCTGAGCATCAGGCAGATCAAGATGGTGATCTGCTGCTTCCACATAGTCAGTAACATTGACGTCCACAGATTCACCATGATGAACCCACCTAGTATATGTGACCGACATCCCATACAAGTGTAGATGATTTTGCACAGTTGCCTGGGGTCTTGTAACTGAATTCATACAACTGCTACACGGGCAAAACACATCTGATTTCAGACCACCGTACTCAGCTCTGATAAAGTTCATGAAGTTTTCAACCCCCTCGACATGTGCAGCGGAGAATCTTCGAGCAGAAGTTATCCAAGTCATGTCCATCTGTTAGACATACAAATTAGTTCTTTTACTAGGTATTACAGGAAAAACATATATGCTTTTTTATGAAGTCCAGAAAAAAAAAACCTAGGTCGATGTCTAAAGCTATGGCAAGATATTTGGACGAGCAGATCTAAGTAACGAAATATATTTAAAGCTAATTCAGCTAATCAATTTGAGTGCTAAATTATGGCAGGCTGTTTCAGCAGTCAATGAGGCCGAGCACACAACCATCGAACTATCGAAGGCCATCGCAGCAACAAAGATCGAGTATAAAACGGTGTAGAGCTATTTCACCTAACAGATTGGCTACTAGACCATGGCAATCTATGTCACAATAAATATATGGCAGGATATTTTAGCAACTAATCGGGCTTGGCATGCCATCTCAGCTAAGCAGATTAAGTGCAGAACAGGGCAAGGAAGCTTCTTAAGCAGAGCATATTGATTGTACTCTACTTCGGCAAACAGTGAGATTAACCGGGATGATGAAGATGGCCACCGGTGAGGGTTCCCCCCTCCGGCTGGGTGCCGGAACAGGGTCCCGATTGGTTTTGGTGGCTACAGAGGCTTGCGGCGGCGGAACTCCCGATCTATTCTGTTCCCCAAAGTTTTTAGGGTATATGGATATATATATAGGCGAAAGAAGTCGGTCAGGGGAGCCACGAGGGGCCCACGAGGGTGGAGGGCGCCCCCAGGAGGGGTAGGCGCGCCCCCTGCCTCATGCTCTACTCGTTGATTCCCTGACGTGCACTCCAAGTCTCCTGGATTGCTTCCGTTCCAAAAATAACTCTCCCGAAAGTTTCATTCCGTTTGGACTCCGTTTGATATTCCTTTTCTGCAAAACACTGAAACAAGGGAAAAAAACAGAAACTGGCACTGGGCTCTAGGTTAATAGGTTAGTCCCAAAAATAATATAAAAGTGTTTAATAAAGCCCATAAACATCCAAAACAGATAATATAATAGCATGGAACAATAAAAAATTATAGATACGTTGGAGACGTATCAGCATCCCCAAGCTTAATTCCTACTCGTCCTCGAGTAGTTAAATGATAAAAACTGAATTTTTGATGTGGAATGCTACCTAACATATTTATCAATGTAATCTTCTTTATTGTGGCAAGAATATTTAGATCCATAAGATTCAAGACAAAAGTTTAATATTGACATAAAAATAATACTACTTCAAGCATACTAACTAAGCAATCATGTCTTCTCAAAATAGCATGTGCAAAGAAAGTTCATCCCTACAAAATAATATAGTTTGGTCATGCTCCATTTTCGTCACACAAGAATGCTCTCATCATGCACAACCCCGATGACAAGCCAAGCAATTGTTTCATACTTTAGTAATCTCAAACTTTTTCAACCTTCACGCAATACATGAGTGTGAGCCATGGATATAGCACTATGGGTGGAATAGAATATGATAATTGGGGTTGTGTGGAGAAGACAAAAAGGAGAAAGTCTCACATTGACACGGCTAATCAACAGGCTAGGGAGATGCCCATCAATTTGTTGGGTATCGTAGCAGAATTTTAAAATTTTCCTACACTCACCAAGATGCATCTATGGAGTATACTAGCAACGAGGGGAAAGGAGTGCATCTACATACCCTTGTAGATCGCGAGCGGAAGCGTTCCAATGAACATGGATGACGGAGTCGTACTCGCCGTGATCCAAATCACTTATGACCGAGTGCCGAACGGACGGCACCTCCGCGTTCAACACAAGTACGGTGCAGCGACGTCTCCTCCTTCTTGATCCAGCAAGGGGAAAGGAGAGGTTGACGGAGATCCAGCAGCACGACGGCGTGGTGGTGGATGTAGCGGGATGCCGGCTGGGCTTCGCCGAGCTTTTACGAGAGAGAGAGAGGTGTAGCAGGGGAGGAGGGAGGCGCCCAAGGCTGTCAATATTGCTGCCCTCCCTCCCCCCTTTATATAGGCCCCCTGGGAGGGGGGGGGGGCGCCGGCCAAACCCATCTAGGGTGGGGGGCGGCGGCCAAGGGGGGTGCCTTGGCCCCCAAGGCAAGTGGGGCGCCCCCCACCCTAGGGTTTCCAACCCTAGGCGCAGGGGGGAGGCCCATGGGGGGCGCCCAGCCCACTAGGGGCTGGTTCCCTTCCCACTTCAGCCCACGGGGCCCTCCGGGATAGGTGGCCCCACCTGGTGGACCCCCGGGACCCTTCCGGTGGTCCCGGTACAATACCGGTAACCCCCGAAACTTTCCCGGTGGCCGAAACTTGACTTCCTATATGTAATTCTTTACCTCCGGACCATTCCGGAACTCCTCGTGACGTCCGGGATCTCATCCGGGACTCCGAACAACTTTCGGGTTTCCGCATACTCATATCTCTTCAACCCTAGCGTCACCGAACCTTAAGTGTGTAGACCCTACGGGTTCGGGAGACATGCAGACATGACCGAGACGCCTCTCCGTTCAATAACCAACAGCGGGATCTGGATACCCATGTTGGCTCCCACATGTTCCACGATGATCTCATCGGATGAACCACGATGTCGAGGATTCAATCAACCCCGTATGCAATTCCCTTTGTCAATCGGTATATTACTTGCCCGAGATTCGATCGTCGGTATCCCAATACCTTGTTCAATCTCGTTACCGGCAAGTCTCTTTACTCGTACCGTAATGCATGATCCCGTGACCAACGCCTTAGTCACATAGAGCTCATTATGATGATGCATTACCGAGTGGGCCCAAAGATACCTCTCCGTCACACGGAGCGACAAATCCCAGTCTCGATCCGTGCCAACCCAACAGACACTTTCGGAGATACCCGTAGTGCACCTTTATAGTCACCCAGTTACGTTGTGACGTTTGGCACACCCAAAGCACTCCTACGGTATCCGGGAGTTGCACGATCTCATGGTCTAAGGAAAAGATACTTGACATTGGAAAAGCTCTAGCAAACGAAACTACACGATCTTTTATGCTATGCTTATGATTGGGTCTTGTCCATCACATCATTCTCCTAATGATGTGATCCCGTTATCAATGACATCCAATGTCCATAGTCAGGAAACCATGACTATCTGTTGATCAACGAGCTAGTCAACTAGAGGCTTACTAGGGACACGTTGTGGTCTATGTATTCACACATGTATTACGATTTTCGGACAATACAATTATAGCATGAACAATAGACAATTTCCATGAACAAAGAAATATAATAATAACCATTTATTATTGCCTCTAGGGCATATTTCCAACAGTCTCCCACTTGCACTAGAGTCAATAATCTAGTTACATTGTGATGAATCGAACACCCATTGCGTCCTGGTGTTGATCATGTTTTGCTCTAGGGAGAGGTTTAGCCAACGGATCTGCTACATTCAGGTCCGTATGTACTTTAGAAATATCTATGTCTCCATTTTGAACACTTTCACGAATGGAGTTGAAGCGACGCTTGATATGCCTGGTCTTCCTGTGAAATCTGGGCTCCTTCGCAAGGGCAATAGCTCCAGTGTTGTCACAGAAGAGAGTCATCGGGCCCGACGCATTGGGAATCACCCCTTGGTCGGTAATGAACTCCTTCATCCGGACTGCTTCCTGTGCTGCCTCCGAGGCTGCCATGTACTCCGCTTCACATGTAGATCCCGCCACGACGCTTTGCTTGCAACTGCACCAGCTTACTGCTCCTCCATTCAAAATATACACGTATCCGGTTTGTGACTTCGAGTCATCCAGATCTGTGTCGAAGCTAGCGTCGACGTAACCCTTTACGACGAGCTCTTCGTCACCTCCATAAACGAGAAACATATCCTTAGTCCTCTTCAGGTACTTCAGGATATTCTTGACCGCTGTCCAGTGTTCCATGCCGGGATTACTTTGGTACCTTCCTACCAAACTCACGGCAAGGTTTACATCAGGTCTGGTACACAGCATGGCATACATAATAGACCCTATGGCCGAGGCATAGGGGATGACACTCATCTTTTCTCTATCTTCTGCCGTGGTCGGGCATTGAGCCGTGCTCAATTGCACACCTTGCAATACAGGCAAGAACCCCTTCTTGGACTGATCCATATTGAACTTCTTCAATATCTTGTCAAGGTATGTACTCTGTGAAAGACCAATGAGGCGTCTTGATCTATCTCTATAGATCTTGATGCCTAATATATAAGCAGCTTCTCCAAGGTCCTTCATTGAAAAACACTTATTCAAATAGGCCTTTATACTTTCCAAGAATTCTATATCATTTCCCATCAATAATATGTCATCCACATATAATAAGAGAAATGCTACAGAGCTCCCACTCACTTTCTTGTAAACACAGGCTTCTCCATAAGTCTGTGTAAACCCAAACGCTTTGATCATCTCATCAAAGCGAATGTTCCAACTCCGAGATGCTTGCACCAGCCCATAGATTGAGCGCTGGAGCTTGCATACTTTGTTAGCATTCTTAGGATCGACAAAACCTTCCGGCTGCATCATATACAATTCTTCCTTAAGGAAGCCATTAAGGAATGCCGTTTTGACGTCCATCTGCCATATCTCATAATCATAGTATGCGGCAATTGCTAACATGATTCGGACGGACTTCAGCTTCGCTACGGGTGAGAAAGTCTCATCGTAGTCAACCCCTTGAACTAGTCGATAACCCTTAGCGACAAGTCGAGCTTTGTAGATGGTCACATTACCATCCGCGTCTGTCTTCTTCTTAAAGATCCATTTGTTTTCTATGGCTCGCCGATCATCGGGCAAGTCAGTCAAAGTCCATACATCGTTTTCATACATGGATCCTATCTCGGATTTCATGGCTTCTAGCCATTTGTCGGAATCCGGGCCCGTCATCGCTTCTTCATAGTTCGAAGGTTCACCGTTGTCTGACAACATGATTTCCAGGACAGGGTTGCCGTACCACTCTGGTGCAGAACGTGTCCTTGTGGACCTACGAAGTTCAGTAGTAACTTGATCCGAAGCTTGATGATCATTATCATTAACTTCCTCCCCAGTCGGTGTAGGCACCACAGGAACATTTTCCCGCGCTGTGCTACTTTCCGGTTCGGAAGGGGTGACTATCACCTCATCTAGTTCCACTTTCCTCCCACTCAATTCTTTCGAGAGAAACTCCTTCTCCAGAAAGGACCCGTTCTTGGCAACGAAGATCTTGCCTTCAGATCTGAGGTAGAAGGTATACCCAATAGTTTCCTTAGGGTATCCTATGAAGACGCATTTCAACGACTTGGGTTCGAGCTTTTCAGGTTGAAGTTTCTTGACATAAGCATCGCATCCCCAAACTTTTAGAAACGACAGCTTATGTTTCTTCCCAAACCATAATTCATACGGTGTCGTCTCAACGGATTTCGATGGAGCCCTATTTAAAGTGAATGCGGCAGTCTCTAAAGCATAGCCCCAAAATGAGAGCGGTAAATCGGTAAGAGACATCATAGATCGCACCATATCCAATAGAGTGCGATTACGACGTTCGGACACACCGTTTCTCTGAGGTGTTCCAGGCGGCGTGAGTTGTGAAACTATTCCACATTTCCTTAAGTGTGTACCAAATTCATGACTTAAATATTCTCCACCACGATCTGATCGTAAGAATTTTATTTTCCTGTCACGTTGATTCTCAACTTCACTCTGAAATTCCTTGAACTTTTCAAAGGTTTCAGACTTGTGTTTCATTAGGTAGACATACCCATATCTACTTAAATCATCAGTGAGAGTGAGAACATAACGATATCCTCCGCGAGCCTCAACACTCATTGGACCGCACACATCGGTATGTATGATTTCCAATAAGTTGGTTGCTCGCTCCATTGTTCCGGAGAACGGAGTCTTGGTCATCTTACCCATGAGGCATGGTTCGCACGTGTCAAATGATTCGTAATCAAGAGACTCCAAAAGTCCATCTGCATGGAGCTTCTTCATGCGCTTGACACCAATGTGACCAAGGCGGCAGTGCCACAAGTATGTGGGACTATCGTTATCAACTTTACATCTTTTGGTATTCACACTATGAACATGTGTAACATCACGTTCGAGATTCATCAAGAATAAACCATTAACCAGCGGGGTATGACCATAAAACATATCTCTCAAATAAATAGAACAACCATTATTCTCGGATTTAAATGAGTAGCCATCTCGAATTAAACGAGATCCAGATACAATGTTCATGCTCAAAGCTGGCACTAAATAACAATTATTGAGGTTTAAAACTAATCCCGCAGGTAGATGCAGAGGTAGCGTGCCGACGGCGATCACATCGACCTTGGAACCATTCCCGACGCGCATCGTCACCTCGTCCTTCGCCAGTCCCCGTTTATTCCGTAGTTCCTGTTTTGAGTTACAAATATGAGCAACCGCACCGGTATCAAATACCTAGGAGCTACTACGAGTACTGGTAAGGTACACATCAATTACATGTATATCACATATACCTTTGGTGTTGCCGGCCTTCTTGTCCGCTAAGTATTTGGGGCAGTTCCGCTTCCAGTGACCACTTCCCTTGCAATAAAAGCACTCAGTCTCGGGCTTGGGTCCATTCCTTGGCTTCTTCCCGGCAACTGGCTTACCGGGCGCGGCAACTCCCTTGCCGTCCTTCTTGAAGTTCTTCTTACCCTTGCCCTTCTTGAACTTAGTGGTTTTATTCACCATCAACACTTGATGTTCTTTTCTGATCTCCACCTCCGCTGATTTCAGCATTGAATATATCTCAGGAATGGTCTTTTCCATCCCCTGCATATTGAAGTTCGTCACAAAGCTCTTGTAGCTTGGTGGAAGCGACTGGAGGATTCTGTCAATGACCGCGTCATCCGGGAGATTAACTCCTAGCTGAGTCAAGCGGTTGTGTAACCCAGACATTCTGAGTATATGCTCACTTACAGAACTATTTTCCTCCATTTTACAGCTGAAGAACTTGTCGGAGACTTCATATCTCTCGACCCGGGCATGAGCTTGGAAAACCAATTTCAGCTCCTCGAACATCTCATATGCTCCATGTTTCTCAAAACGCTTTTGGAGACCCGGTTCTAAGCTGTAAAGCATGCCGCATTGAACGAGGGAGTGATCATCAGCACGCTGCTGCCAAGCGTTCATAACGTCTTGGTTCTCTGGGATCGGTGCATCACCTAGCGGTGCTTCTAAGACATAATCTTTCTTGGCTACTATGAGGATGATCCTCAGGTTCCGGACCCAGTCCGTATAGTTGCTGCCATCATCTTTCAGCTTGGTTTTCTCTAGGAACGCGTTGAAATTGATGACAATGTTGGCCATTAGATCTACAAGACATAGTGTAAAGATTTTAGACTAAGTTCATGATAATTAAGTTCATCTAATCAAATTACACAATGAACTCCCACTCAGATAGACATCCCTCTAGTCATCTAAGTGAAACATGATCCGAGTTAACTAGGCCGTGTCCGATCATCACGTGAGACGGACTAGTCAAGATCGGTGAACATCTCCATGTTGATCGTATCTTCTATACGACTCATGCTCGACCTTTCGGTCCTCCGTGTTCCGAGGCCATGTCTGTACATGCTAGGCTCGTCAAGTCAACCTAAGTGTATTGCGTGTGTTCCGAGGCCATGTCTGTACATGCTAGGCTCGTCAACACCCATTGTATGCAAACGTTAGAATCTATCACACCCGATCATCACGTGGTGCTTCGAAACAACGAACCTTCGCAACGGTGCACAGTTAGGGTGAACACTTTCTTGAAATTATCATAAGGGATGATCTTATTTACTACCGTCGTTCTAAACAAATAAGATGTAAAACATGATAAACATCACATGCAATCAAATAGTGACATGATATGGCCAATATCATTATGCTCCTTTGATCTCCATCTTCGGGGCACCATGATCATCTTCGTCACCGGCATGACACCATGATCTCCATCATCATGATCTCCATCATCGCGTCTTCATGAAGTCATCACGCCAACGATTACTTCTACTTCTATGGCTAACGCGTTTAGCAACAAAGTAAAGTAATTTACATGGCGTTATACAATGACACGCAGGTCATGCAAAATAATAAAGACAACTCCTATGGCTCCTGCCGGTTGTCATACTCATCGACATGCAAGTCGTGATTCCTATTACAAGAATATGATCAATCTCATACATCACATATATCATTCATCACATCTTCTGGCCATATCACATCACATAACACACGCTGCAAAAACAAGTTAGACGTCCTCTAGTAGTTGTTGCAAGTTTTTACGTGGTTTGTAGGTTTCTAGCAAGAACATTTCTTACCTACGTATGACCACTACGTGATTTGCCAATTTCTATTTACCCTTCATAAGGACCCTTTTCATCGAATCCGTTCCGACTAAAGTAGGAGAGACAGACACCCGCTAGCCACCTTATGCATCTAGTGCATGTCAGTTGGTGGAACCTGTCTCATGTAAGCGTACGTGTAAGGTCGGTCCGGGCCGCTTCATCCTACAATGCCGCCAAAACAAGAAACGACTAGTAGCGGCAAGAAGAATTGGCAACATCAACGCCCACAACTTCTTTGTGTTCTACTCGTGCATGGTAACTACGCATAGGCCTGGCTCTGATACCACTGTTGGGTATCGTAGCATAATTTTAAAATTTTCCTATGCTCACCAAGATGCATCTATGGAGTATACTAGCAACGAGGGGAAAGGAGTGCATCTACATACCCTTGTAGATCGCGAGCGGAAGCGTTCCAATGAACGTGGATGACGGAGTCGTACTCGCCGTGATCCAAATCACCGATGACCGAGTGCCGAACGGACGGCACCTCCGCGTTCAACACACGTACGGTGCAGCGATGTCTCCTCCTTCTTGATCCAGCAAGGGGAAAGGAGAGGTTGACGGAGATCCAGCAGCACGACGGCGTGGTGGTGGATGTAGCGGGATGCCGGCTGGGCTTCGCCGAGCTTTTACGAGAGAGAGAGGTGTAGCAGGGGAGGAGGGAGGCGCCCAAGGCTGTCAATATTGCTGCCCTCCCTCCCCCCTTTATATAGGCCCCCTGGGAGGGGGGGGGGGGCGCCGGCCAAACCCATCTAGGGTGGGGGGCGGCGGCCAAGGGGGGTGCCTTGCCCCCCAAGGCAAGTGGGGCGCCCCCCACCCTAGGGTTTCCAACCCTAGGCGCAGGGGGGAGGCCCATGGGGGGCGCCCAGCCCAATAGGGGCTGGTTCCCTTCCCACTTCAGCCCACGGGGCCCTCCGGGATAGGTGGCCCCACCTGGTGGACCCCCGGGACCCTTCCGGTGGTCCCGGTACAATACCGGTAACCCCCGAAACTTTCCCGGTGGCCGAAACTTGACTTCCTATATGTAATTCTTTACCTCTGGACCATTCCGGAACTCCTCGTGACGTCCGGGATTTCATCCGGGACTCCGAACAACTTTCGGGTTTCCGCATACTCATATCTCTTCAACCCTAGCGTCACCGAACCTTAAGTGTGTAGACCCTACGGGTTCGGGAGACATGCAGACATGACCGAGACGCCTCTCCGTTCAATAACCAACAGCGGGATCTGGATACCCATGTTGGCTCCCACATGTTCCACGATGATCTCATCGGATGAACCACGATGTCGAGGATTCAATCAACCCCGTATGCAATTCCCTTTGTCAATCGGTATATTACTTGCCCGAGATTCGATCGTCGGTATCCCAATACCTTGTTCAATCTCGTTACCGGCAAGTCTCTTTACTCGTACCGTAATGCATGATCCCGTGACTAACGCCTTAGTCACATAGAGCTCATTATGATGATGCATTACCGAGTGGGCCCAGAGATACCTCTCCGTCACACGGAGCGACAAATCCCAGTCTCGATCCGTGCCAACCCAACAGACACTTTCGGAGATACCCGTAGTGCACCTTTATAGTCACCCAGTTACGTTGTGACGTTTGGCACACCCAAAGCACTCCTACGGTATCCGGGAGTTGCACGATCTCATGGTCTAAGGAAAAGATACTTGACATTGGAAAAGCTCTAGCAAACGAAACTACACGATCTTTTATGCTATGCTTATGATTGGGTCTTGTCCATCACATCATTCTCCTAATGATGTGATCCCGTTATCAATGACATCCAATGTCCATAGTCAGGAAACCATGACTATCTGTTGATCAATGAGCTAGTCAACTAGAGGCTTACTAGGGACACGTTGTGGTCTATGTATTCACACATGTATTACGATTTTCGGACAATACAATTATAGCATGAACAATAGACAATTTCCATGAACAAAGAAATATAATAATAACCATTTATTATTGCCTCTAGGGCATATTTCCAACACAATTGATATCAATGCGAGGAGTAGGGATTGCCATGCAACGAATGCACTACAGCTATAAATGCATGAAAGCTCAACAAAAGAAACTAAGTGGGTGTGCATCCAACTTGCTTGCGACCTAGGGCATTTGAGGAAGCCCATCGTTGGAATATACATGCCAAGTTCTATAATGAAAAATTCCCACTAGTATATGAAAGTGACAAAACAAGAGACTCTCTATCATGAAGATCATGGTGCTACTTTGAAGCACAAGTGTGGAAAAAGGATAGTAGCATTGTCCCTTTTTATTTTCCTTTTTTGGGCCTTCCTTTTTTTATTTGGCCTTCCCCTTTTATTCTTTTTTTATTTGGCCTTCCCCCTTTTTTGGCCTTTTTTTATTGGGACAATGCTCTATTACTGATCATCACACTTCTATTTATTTACAACTCAATGATTACAACTCGATACTAGAACAAAATATGACTCTATATGTGTGCCTCCGGTGGTGTACCGGGATGGGCAATGACTCATGAGTGACATGTATGAAAGAATTATGCATGGTGGCTTTGCCACAAATACGATGTCAACTACATGATCATGCAAGGCAATATGACAATGATGAAGCGTGTCATAATAAACAGAACGGTGGAAAGTTGCGTGGCAATATATCTCGGAATGGCTATGGAAATGCCATAATAGGTAGGTATGGTGGCTGTTTTGAGGAAGATATAAGGAGGTTTATGTGTGATAGAGCGTATCGTATCACAGGGTTTGGATGCACCGGCGAAGTTTGCACCAACTCTCAAGGTGAGAAAAGGGCAATGCACGGTACCGAAGAGGCTAGCAATGGTGGAAGGGTGAGAGTGCGGATAATCCATGGACTCAACATTAGTCCTAAAGAACTCACATAATTATTGCAAAAATCTACAAGTCATCAAAAACCAAGCACTACGCGCATGCTCCTAGGGGGATAGATTGGTAGGAAAATACCATCGCTCATCCCCGACCGCCACTCATAAGGAAGACAATCAAAGAACACCTCATGTTTCAAATTTGTTACATAACGTTTACCATACGTGCATGCTACGGGACTTGCAAACTTCAACACAAGTATTTATCAAATTCACGACTACTCAACTAGCACAACTTTAATATCACTATCTTCATATCTCAAAACAATCATCAAGTATCAAACTTCTCTTAGTATTCAATGCACTCTATATGAAATTTTTATTATATCCCTCTTGGATGCCCATCATATTAGGACTAAATTCATAACCAAAGAAAATTACCATGCTGTTTAGGACTCTCAAAATAATATAAGTGAAGCATGAGAGTTCAATAATTTCTACAAAATAAATCCACCGCCGTGCTCTAAAAGATATAAGTGAAGCACTAGAGCAATAACAAACTACTCCGAAAGATATAAGTGAAGATCAATGAGTAGTCGAATAATTATGAAACTATGTGAAGACTCTCTAACATTTAAGGATTTCAGATCTTGGTATTTTATTCAAACAGCAAGCAAAACAAAATAAAATAAAATGACGCTCCAAGCAAAACACATATCATGTGGTGAATAAAAATATAGCTCCAAGTAAAGTTACCGATGAACGAAGACGAAAGAGGGGATGCCTTCCAGGGCATCCCCAAGCTTTGGATTTTTGGAGTCCTTGGATTTTACCTTGGAGTGCCTTGGGAATCCCCAAGCTTAGGCCCTTGCCACTCCTTATTCCATAGTCCATCGAATCTTTACCCAAAACTTGAAAACTTCACAACACAAAACTCAACAGAAAACTCGTAAGCTCCGTTAGCGAAAGAAAACAAAACACCACTTCATGGTACTGTAATGAACTCATTATTTATTTATATTGGTGTTAAATTTACTGTATTCCAACTTCTCTATGGTTTGTAAACTCTTTAACTAGCCATAGACTCATCAAAATAAGCAAACAACACACTAAAAACAGAATCTGTCAAAAACAGAACAGTCTGTAGTAATCTGTGACTAACGCAAACTTCTGTAACTCTACAAATTCTGCCAAAATAGGACGACCTAAATAATTTGTTTATTGATCTTATGCAATTGGAATCAGTATCATATCACGTTCTGGTAATTTTAAACAATTGTTTTCGTGAACAGAAAGTTTCTGCAATTTTCAGCAACATCAAATAACTATCATCCAAGAAGATCCTATAGGTTTAACTTGGCACAAACACTAATTAAAACATAAAACCACATCTAACCAGAGGATAGATAGATTATTTATTACTAAACAGAACCAAAAATCAAGAAACTAAAATAAAATTGGGTTGCCTCCCAACAAGCGCTATCGTTTAACGCCCCTAGCTAGGCATGATGATTTCAATGATGCTCACATAAGACATAAGAATTGAAACATAAAGAGAGCATCATGAAGAATATGACTAGCACATTTAAGTCTAACCCACTTCCTATGCATAGGGATTTTGTGAGCAAACAACTTATGGGAACAATAATCAACTAGCATAGGAAAGCAAAACAAGCATAACTTCAGAACTTTAAGCACATAGAGAGGAAACTTGATATTATTGCAATTCCTACAAGCATATATTTCTCCCTCATAATAATTTTCATTAGCATGATGAATGAACTCAACAATATAACCAGCACCTAAAGCATTCTTTTCATGATCTACAAGCATAGAATTTTTACTACTCTCCACATAAGCAAAATTCCTCTCATGAATAATAGTGGGAGCAAACTTAACAAAATAATTATCATGTGAGGCATAATACAATTGATAATTTAAATAAAGATGACAAGTTTCATGGTTATCATTATTCTTTAAAGCATACGTGTCATCCCAATAATCATCATAGATAGGAGGCATGCTTTCATCATAGTAAATTTGCTCATCAAAGCTTGGGGGACAAAAAATATCATCTTCATCAATCATAGCTTCCCCAAGCTTGTGGCTTTGCATATCATTAGCATCATGGGTATTCAAAGAATTCATACTAACAACATTTCAATCATGCTCATCATTCAAAGATTTAGTGCCGAACATTTTAATGCATTCTTCTTCTAACACTTTGGCACAATTTTCCTTTCCATCATACTCGCGAAAGATATTAAAAAGATGAAGCGTATGAGGCAAACTCAATTCCATTTTTTGTAGTTTTCTTTTATAGACTAAACTAGTGATAAAACAAGAAACTAAAAGATTCGATTGCAAGATCTAAAGATATACCTTCAAGCAGTCACCTCCCCGGCAACGGCGCCAAAAAAGTGCTTGATGTCTACTATGCAACCTTCTTCTTGTAGACGTTGTTGGGCCTCCAAGTGCAGAGGTTTGTAGGACAGTAGCAAATTTCCCTCAAGTGGATGACCTACGGTTTATCAATCCGTGGGAGGCGTAGGATGAAGATGGTCTCTCTCAAGCAACCCTGCAACCAAATAACAAAGAGTCTCTTGTGTCCCCAACACACCCAATACAATGGTAAATTGTATAGGTGCACTAGTTCGGCGAAGAGATGGTGATACAAGTGCAATATGGATGGTAGATATAGGTTTTTGTAATCTGAAAATATAAAAAAAGCAAGGTAACTAATGATAAAAGTGAGCGTAAACGGTATTGCAATGCTAGGAAAGAAGGCCTAGGGTTCACACTTTCACTAGTGCAAGTTCTCTCAACAATAATAACATAACTGGATCATATAACTATCCCTCAACTTGCAACAAAGAGTCACTCCAAAGTCACTAATAGCGGAGAACAAACGAAGAGATTATTGTAGGGTACGAAACCACCTCAAAGTTATCCTTTCTAATCGATCTATTCAAGAGTCCGTAGTAAAATAACACGAAGCTATTCTTTTCGTTCGATCTATCATAGAGTTCATACTGGAATAACACCTTAAGATACAAATCAACCAAAACCCTAATGTCACCTAGATACTCCAATGTCACCTCAAGTATCCGCGGGCATGATTATACAATATGCATCACACAATCTCAGATTCATCTATCCAAACCAACACAAAGTACTTCAAAGAGTGCCCCAAAGTCTCTACCGGAGAGTCAAGACGAAAACATGTGCCAACCCCTATGCATAGGTTCATGGGCGGAACCCGCAAGTGGATCACCAAAACATACATCAAGTGGATCACGTGATATCCCATTGTCACCACAGATAAGCACGGCAAGACATACATCAAGTGTTCTCAAATCCTTAAAGACTCAATCCGATAAGATAACTTCAAGGGGAAAACTCAATCCATTACAAGAGAGTAGAGGGGGAGAAACATCATAAGATCCAACTATAATAGCAAAGCTCACGATACATCAAGATCATATCACCTCAAGAACACGAGAGAGAGAGAGAGAGAGAGATCAAACACATAGCTACTGGTACATACCCTCAGCCCCGAGGGTGAACTACTCCCTCCTCATCATGGAGAGCGCCGGGATGATGAAGATGGCCACCGGTGAGGGTTCCCCCCTCCGATAGGGTGCCGGAACAGGATCCCGATTGGTTTTCAGTGGCTACAGAGGCTTGCGGCGGTGGAACTCCCGATCTATTCTGTTCCCCAAAGTTTTTAGGGTATATGGATATATATAGGCGAAAGAAGTCAGTCAGGGGAGCCACGAGGGGCCCGCGAGGGTGGAGGGCGCGCCTAGGAGGGGTAGGCGCGCCCCCTGCCTCGTGCTCTCCTCGTTGATTCCCTGACGTCCACTCCAAGTCTCCTGCATTGCTTCCGTTCCAAAAATAACTCTCCCGAAAGCTTCATTCCGTTTGGACTCCGTTTGATATTCCTTTTCTGCGAAACACTGAAACAAGGGAAAAAACAGAAACTGGCACTGGGCTCTGGGTTAATAGGTTAGTCCCAAAAATAATATAAAAGTGTTTAATAAAGCCCATAAACATCCAAAACAGATAATATAATAGCATGGAACAATCAAAAATTATAGATACGTTGGAGACGTATCAGCATCCCCAAGCTTAATTCCTGCTCGTCCTCGAGTAGGTAAATGATAAAAACAGAAATTTTGATGTGGAATGCTACCTAACATATTTATCAATGTAATCTTCTTTATTGTGGCAAGAATATTTAGATCCATAAGATTCAAGACAAATAATATAATAGCATGGAACAATAAAAAATTATAGATACGGTTGAGACGTATCAACCGCCGTGCGCCTCCACAAGAACGTCACCAGCGCTGGTGGCGCGGCTCAAGGACGGCAGTCTACGAGAGCGTACTGTGGGAGCGAGAGGATCGCCGTGTGTCCCCTCGATGAACCGTGGCGCCGACGTATTGGCGCGGCGGGGAGGGCGGCTTTGGCTGAGCGAATGGAGTGGAGGGGGACGGGGGGAGGGGGGTTTGGGGAATATTATTGGCTAGTTGGCCGAAGGGGGGTTGAATTTGGGATTTGGGGGGAATTTTTTTGGGGGGAGGGGGATTTTCGCGCGGTGGGCGGTGGGAGTTTGGCGCATGGTCGGTTTCTCCTAGTGCAGTCCCACATGTCAGTGAAGAGGCAAGCCGAAGCGCGTTCGGTTTGTGTGAGCCGTGTGCAGGACCGAACGTGTGTGGGGTGCAATGCGACCGCGACAGGGGTGATGTGAGTGTACCGCCTTTTTCCTTTTAAACTAGGTGCTTTGCCAAGTAAAAAAACTTGGTGCTTCGCGCGATCCATCGATACTACTACTAGTAATCCGGTAATCCCGACTAAAATGGTGCGGCCGGGTCTTTTCCCGCGTGATATGCTGGGAGGTTGGCTTAGTTGGGTTTTTTGGACGAGTAATGCTACACCTACGTAATCCTAGTTACGTAATTAACGTAATGTGAAACGTGTGAGCTGTTGATTGTAGATTGGGGGAGGGAGGGGCCCACCACCATGAAAATCAGGGAGGAGAGAGAGAGGCAATTTACGTTAACCCTTTCGTAGGTTCCCGTAGATGTAGAAAGATGTGAAATGCGTGAATGTGTAGTGGACGTACTATTGGAGTGCCTATGTGTTTATTTACTTCGCATGTTAGCTTTGTCTCGATTCAATAAAAAGCAGAGTTGGTGATGATGGTGTGCCTGCCATCCTGCAATATAGGCCGTCCGATCTATATCTAACGGATAGGAAGGAAACTATGGCAATTTACCCGCACTCCTCTCTGCATTTGCAGATAAGGCCTTCCCTCGTTCATCCTTTTCCTCCACAAGATCTTGATGTTCCATGCAACGCACGGGCATCTTGCTAGGACTCCTACAATATACTATATTATTGTGAATGTTCATATACACCAGCCAAGATTAATGCAAACACGGCAGATTTTCATTACATTTCGAACTTTTATAGGACAGAAAAATAAAAGAAACCCGACCCTAAACCTATTCTATGGCGGCGACCGACGTCCTCCATCTGCGATCTCCATGTACGGGGGCGGGGTTCAAGACGAAGGTGCGGTCTCCGGCGAGGAAGAGTAGAACACGGGAGACGGACCGGCCAGTTGGCACACCATGCCCTGCCGCCTCCCATGCCCTACTCATCCTCGGAGGAGTCCCCGACCTCGGCGGTGCCGGACGTTGGACGGCGGCAAGTAGGACGCGTGGCTGATGGTGCTCCCGTCGTCGACCGCCATCGTGGCCACCGCTTGTGCGGTCGCGTCCGCGTCCGGCTACGCCGCTATTGCATCGCGAGAGGCGACATGAGCGAGGGCGGCGACCTCGAGCTTCATCCCTAAAGACAAAGCTCTCCCGCAGAGCGTTCGCGCTCGCGGTCATGGCGGATGTGGTGCCAGGTAGCAGGACGATGCGCTATGGTGTGGAGGTTAAGTAGCGCATTCTGGTGAGGCCAAAGCGTCCGGGCGCGTCATTAAGTCGCCGGAGTTTGATCCTCGGGCACGGATCCTCTTAACAACGGCATACGGACGGACGGCATGAATGTGGGCAGCTGACGCCGGCTGGGAATGCACCGCGTGACGGCGCGAGGGACGAGGGTTTTTGGTGTGCCAGGGTAGTCAGCTGCGGTCGTGGCAACGTTGGAGATGCCCTTTGCTCACATGCGACCCCACATGTCATTGAAAAAGCAAGACGACCCGGCA
Organism: Triticum aestivum; assembly: GCF_018294505.1. NCBI lineage: Eukaryota > Viridiplantae > Streptophyta > Magnoliopsida > Poales > Poaceae > Triticum > Triticum aestivum. Next base: position 514,851,715 of record NC_057802.1, on the reverse strand, counting down.
TGGTCTCAGGTCCTGGGGATGCAGTTGGCCGCGCTACACTTCGGCGCCCTGTGCATCCTCGACGAGCCGGGTGTTGATCCGCTGGTCATGCCACATCACTAACGCCACCCTCGGGACACTGAAACCGATCATGTCCAGCGATGATGAGCGTGTCGCTCATCGCGGTCGCCCTGTCTAGAGGCGGTGCTGGAGCTGCGCCACATTGTTGGCCCCCACGACCCACATGAACGGTTGCCGGTGGCGAGGAGGTCATGGGCCAGCTCCTCCATTGGACTAGTCCGCGCCACGTCATCCCGACAGGTGTGCCCCACATGCCGGTTTCCCTGTTTTCCCGGCCATATTCGAGCGTCAGTGCTCTGCGTTGCGCATTAGGCGCAGAACAGGTGGTTTTTGTGCCCTGGTTCAAATGTGGTACAGTACCAAGTTGTTACCCTAGCCCCAAGTGTGGTGGTTTTGGGTACGGTACCACCCTTTTCCTTTTCAAGTAGTGAAGCGTAACACTTGATTAAGTAGTCGGATGGTGTGCTAAATGTAGGTGTCCGACTGTTTGAAAGAATAATTGAGGTGTGCCCGGTCCGTGCCCGCATTTAGGGGTCCAACTTACCATGTTCCGGCAGTAGTAACTATACTAGTCCCTGCGTACTCCCTCTATTTTTATTTACTCCGCATTTTAGCTTTGCTCAAAGTCAACCTTTGTAAACTTTGACAAAGTTCATAGACAGAAATAATAACATATACAATAACAAATCAATACAATTAGATTCATTATTGAATATACTTTCACATCATATATATTTGCTATTGTAAATGTTCATATTTCTACTCTTACTAGCAAGATGCCCGTGCGTTGCACGTAACATCAAGATGCATTTGTATGACTAGTTTATCTTGTGAGAGAAAAGGATGAACGAGGAGAGGTGTGTGGGTACCTTTTTGCAAAATTGCCATAGTTTCCTTCCTATCCATCAGATATAAATCGGACGGCCTATATTGCAAGATGGCAGGCACACCATCATCACCAACTCTGCTTTTTATAAGAGTCCGTCAGATTTATATCTGACGGATAGGAAGGAAACTATGGCAATTTTGCAAAAAGATACCCACACCCCTCTCCACATTTGCAAATAAGGTCTTCCCTCATTCATCCTTTTCTCCCACAAGATAAACTACTCATACAAATGCATCTTGATGTTCCGTGCAACGCACGGGCATCTTGCTAGTGTACATAAAAATCAGTGTTGGTGATGATGGTGTGCCTGCCATCCTGCAATATAGGTCGTCTGATCTATATCTAACGGATAGGAAGGAAACTATGAAAATTTACCTGCACTCCTCTCCACATTTGCAGATAAGGCCTTCCCTCGTTCATCCTTTTCTCCCACAAGATCTTGATGTTCCGTGCAAGGCACAGGCATCTTGCTAGTTTTCTATAAACTTGGTCAAATTTTATGAAGTTTGACTTAAGTCAAACCTAATACGCAGAGTAAATAAAAATAGAGGGAGTATCTTACTCCGTGACTAAGACGAAAGGGAAAACGAGACAACTTATTGTTTATTTGAGCCGTTCAAGTATAATCATGCGGCGTTCCTTATTTCTCATTCCTCTCCAACCCTCTTCTCCATCGATCATGCTGCCCTGCGGTCGAGTCCATCCTCCCGCATGCGTCATTGGAACATTCCGCCGAGTATCATTCGCATGTGGGCCTAGACCATGCTTGTATTTCCAATGTTGTAATCTGTCCGACATGCATACAAACAAACGGTTCGTTTAAAGTTTCACTTTGCCTCCACTACGTGTCGCTTCCCATCTTAGTTTTGACATCCCATTCGGTTCATGCCCCGACACATCTTGATGAGATAGGGAGTATATTGTACGTTCATAAGCAAAACGAACGTATTGTACCCACCCTAGTCCTGTTTCAATCGATCTCCGGACCCCGAGATGAAATCGAGAGAAAACGAGTGGGTGCATGTGTGATACCTAAGGCGGATTCAAAATTTTGAACCGGTGATCATAGCATCCGCAAATCATATATAATGCGTATTCAATGTTCGTTTCGCTTTTGAACGTACAATATACTCCCTTCGATCCTTTCTAGTTTACATATAAGTTTTATGTGTAGTCAAAGTATCTCTACTTTGATCAAACTTACAGAAAAAAGTATCAACATTCAACAACGCCCAATCAATATTGTTAGATTCGTATGTACTCCTAGATTTGTATTCAAACAGAGATGGTTTCCAATTTGTTTTCAACCACGTGAATGTGCTTGTTCTCGCGCATGCTCTTCCTACTAGGATTTCGCCACATATAGTCAGTCCAATAGTAACTTTTTTAAGCTCCCTGTCCAATAGTGGAGTACTGACAACATCTGTAGTAGAGTATGCAGTGCTCATAGTACTCCCTCCTTCCATTTATATAGAGCCTAAGAGCAAGTCTAATAAGGCCTAGTCAGCAGGCTATAAGACTTGTCATGTTATTAAAATCCTACTTGGAGGAGTGAGAAGAGAGGAGAGAGAGTGAAGCGGGCTCTTATATTCTACAGCCCGGCCATAACACATAGATCAAGAAAAAATAGTATGCATGCAACTCTCTTCCAATCATATACCTTGCTCATGCAAATATTAAATGCTTAGAGCCAACCTAATAGCCATTCTAAGAGCCAACTTACATGGCACTTTTGCCTATGTGAAGGAGAGCGATGTGAAAAAGTAAGGGGAGTGAGCTCTCATGCAAGAGCCTACCTATATACGCATTCATAGGTAAATACAATAAATATGAAGAAAGAGATAGAGAGGAGATGGGAAAAAGTACTAATACAATAGCCAACCTTAGATATTATTTTTTTGCAGGAAATAGCCAACCTTATAGTCCACACTATTGTATGAGTGCATATAGATGATGGCTATAGATGACATGGCAGTTCCTTATAGCCATCGGCTAGCTATATTATTAACCATGCTCTAATGCGTTTTTCAAAACCGCCTTTGACTATTGAAAAGATTAATAGTACATGAGATGTATAATGTGAAAATTATATCATTGGAAGCTCCTTTCACATACGAATTTGACCGTATGCTTTTGTGTAAGTTGCATGTCATATATTATTACTCTAACATTTGGTCAAAGTTAGCCTCGAAAAATGCATTAGGCCCTGTAGATGGAAGGAGGGAGTAGTAGTGGAAGTGGATCCTCTGACGTAGGTATCCCTGCCTTACCCTCCCTTTCGGTCACTTACTGGCGGACCCCATGCTTGCTAGGCCCCGCATGTCAGTTACTCAATGGGTCCGGCCACGTCAGGGGATCCTCATCTGCAGTATACTCCCTCTGTTTTTATTTACTCCGCATAAAACGGAGGGAGTGGTAGTATAAATGACGCGGGCGGGGGAGGGGGAGGGACGTCGGTTTCCTCTCAACTATGGTCCCACAAGCGAGCGAAAACTCAAGACGAAGCGCCTTCCATTTGGTGAACAACGTGGAGGGTCCAGCGTGCCTGGGTGCAACGCAAACGCGACAAGAGCGATGTACAGTCAAAACTGATTGACCTTCGCTGCTCGGCCGGAACCACTATTCACACGACAACCTTCGCTGCTCAGCCTACGCCAGCCACTGCCCCAAAACCACACCTCCTCTCCAGCCCATTCCCCACCTTTTGATCCCCTAGCCCGTATCAAGCGTCCCCTAGTTCGCCGGAAAGCCATGGTGCACCAAAAGATCACGTACTACAAGATTCTGACGCTGGAGCGCCGCGCAGAAATCGCGGTGGCGGTCGACGCCACAAACCTCCGTTTCCAAGCTCGCTTTGTGGCGAACCAATCCCCGAGTTCTCTGGAGCCAAGCTACGAGGAGGAGGAAGCCGATCCAATGTTCATGGCAGAGGTCGTTGCACAGAAGGCCCCCGATGGGTATGAGACGATGGACGTCGACTTCGTGCCGGCGTCCGGGTCCCCCATGGTGCAGGCGGTCCAGCAGTTCAACCTGGCGATACTAAAGGAGGACCGGGAGGCAGAGGCTCAACTCGACGCAGAGCGCGTGCATGCCGCTGCCATCGAGGCTCTCCTGCAGGCAGAACCAGATGTCGTGGATGTGAACCGGGCTGCGGAGGCTCAACTCGATGCGGAGCGCGCGGATGCCTCAGCCATCGAGGCCCTCCTGCAGGCGGAACCGAACGTCCTGGACTTGAACCGGGCGGCGGAGGCTCAACTCGACGTGCAGCACACGGATGCCGCTGCCATTGAGGCCCTCATGCAGGCGGAACCGGATGTCCTGGACTTGAACCGGGCGGCGGAGGCTCAACTCGACGCGGAGCTCGCGGATGCCGCTGCCATCGAGGCCCTCCTGCAGGCGGAACCATACGTCCTCGACTTGAACCGGGCGGTGCTCTCGTCCGTGCAGAGCGCCCGCACGCTCTGCGTGAACGAGTAGCTGGAGGCCGAGGACAACCACGGTGCGGAGACACACGTGGGTAGCTACGGCTGGTTCGCGCCGGCAGCCAAAGACGACGAGGCCGTCTCGTTCCGCGAGCAGTGATAGTTTTTCTTTATGTTATTGTTTTTAGGGATCTTTTGTTGTGTAAAAACATATATTGTTATGCAAGTCGCCTGACTTTCATCATTTGGGTCAGTGTACCATTTCAGGCGGTTGGATGAATATCCTACGTCTCCTAACCCTTCTTCCTCACCTCTTCTTCTTCCCCAACAGACCACCGCACGGGCCGTACGGATCCACCCCAACATGCGGTTGGATAAACATAATGTATGAACGAAAATTATCTGTCAGCGGTAGCACGTGTCAGTGAGGGTGCGTTCCCTTGGTTGGGTTTGCGCCATGCAGGAGCGACTGTGTGAGGGTGCGGTGCGACCGCGGCATGCAGGAGCGACCGTGTGAGGGTGCGGTGCGACCGCGACAGCTGTGCGCAAGTGTACCTCCTTTTCATTTTGAAAACTTTAGGCAAGCTTGGAAAAAATGTGTGGCGAAGTATGGCAATGCAAGGCCTAGACCCAAACAGGATAAGTACGTACATACTAGGAGTACTAGTGTTAAAAAAGAAAGGCGGGGTTTTCCTTCGCGGGATTAATCGATACAAATCCTCGTGTGACGTGTCAATTATTGCATTTTTTTCTCCAAAGCCCAAAGAGCTAACCATGTCACTCCTCATCGCTTGATTAATGCAGCGCCATGCAAACAAACCTTCTCACTTCCGCATGCATGCAAGGGTATATTAATGTCCTTGGTTGCTAGTACGAGGCAAACCCCATCAATTTTGCCTCGATTAGTGTTAGTGGCCTTTTGCAAATTGTAATTTTGATATTCTGGCCTGGTGTACAAAAAATGGAGGTAGTAACTATTTGACTTCCTTCCCCATTGCGGTGACGTCGACGATATCTCGAATGTTGTGGTTTGGCGAAGTGTGTTCGATGGAGAACACCATTGAGTGAGACCACGGTAAGTCGTTCGCAAGTGCCGCCTGCAAGCCGAGACAACCGCCTTATTTGCATCCAGGAAGTTCGTTGAACCAAAGGACGTGTAAATGTACTAGTAATACTAGTACACAATAGCGTCACCCGTCCAGCTTAGAGCGGTGAGGTGGTTTCTCGAAGAAGATGATGGAGAAGCGGAGTCAGCGAAGAGTGAAATGATGGTTGCTTCGTCTGTACTTTGTGATTTGACGCCTCACTGCTTTGTGATTTGTGATAGAAGGGACAGGGGAGTAGACTCTGTGCTCTATACTATACATGCGTCCAAGCACAGAAGAAAGAGGAGAGACGTTGCATTTTTCTATTCCTTCAATCAATCAATCAGGGAGCTTCGCTTCCATCTTTTTGGCTTTGGCAGCACCATCCACAATGGTTCCCATCGATGACAAAAGCTATTTTCACATTTGGCTACACATTGTGGATGCCCTTAACCGTACCACTTGGTTTTGCTCCTGTGTGCTATCTATACAAATCTCAATTATATTGATCTAAAAAATTATAGAATCAAGATTAGTAAAAAGGAGGTGATTTTGCCACGCGGATGGCGGGGGAGGTTTCTTATTTTTAGAGGATGTTGGCCTGGCAGTTTGCTAACATGCGGTCCGACGTGTCAGTGATTTACCAAGCCGATCCGCGTCCCACATGAGGCAGAACAATGGCAGAAGCAACACATGGTTAACTTGAAGAAGATGAGGGAGAAGCAGATTCAGCAACGAGTGAAATGATGGTTGCTTCGTCCCTCCAACTTCTTTTTTTACTAGCATTATTATTACTTCGTCCCTCCAACTTATCTGCGGGAAAGGTGCAGCTTTGTGATTTGACGCCTCATTGCTCATTACTACGTCGGCGCCATGACTGGGGTGCTTCACCCCTGCTGCTCAGCACTGTATTTCGGTATGGCACGTGGACCCGGTAGCTTGATGTCCCACATGTCGGCGAAAGGGACTAGAACATTTATGAAAGCGAGTGCTCCACTCTTACGATGGCGGAGTACACGACACGGCGGCCCAGTGAACTGTCACTTGTACTGTATAGTACTATAGTTTTGCTGTTTCACACGATCCATCGATACAAACCCGATTAAACAGGAAAGGGCGGGATTTTTCCCGCGCGGTAGATGATACTGGACATACATTTCAAAGGAAATTTTAATGTATGCAAACTAAATAATTAAGTAACAATATGATATCTAGTAAAACTAAAAACACATATGATTTATTGTGTTAGAGTGTAGTAGTAGTGTTGTATTGCATAGTTGTTAGATGTAACATGCGAGAACGTGTAGAGATGTAGTTTTGGAGGGCCTACAGAGAGAAAGCATAATACGGTCACCGAACTTCAGAATACGCTCATTACGGTCACTATATACGTTTTGCGGTGATTATACGGTCACGTGCTCACTGTTCAGCATCGAATTGCACTGTGTTGACCAGCCAAATAGTCTGCGTGGCACCATGTTGACTAGTTAAATTGACCACGTTCCTTGTGGGTCCCATCTATCAGTTCGCATAGGAAAAAGGTCAGATAAACACAAATTTACGCAGGCGCGACAAGACTCCAACCCGTGCACGGGGATCACCTGGTTGTGTATGTGTCTGTCAGGGCCTGATGTGTGCGCATGCACGTGTAGGTTGAGCACTTGAGCATGAGGGTGTGTGTTGGTCGTGTGGTGTGTGCATGCATGTGTGTGTGCGTGTGAGTGTTGCGTGCGTGCGTGGCTGCGTGTGTACATGTGAGTGTTGCGTGCGTGCGTGGCTACATGTGTTCGTGTGAGTGTTGCGTGCATGCAGTTCGTGTGCATGCGTGTGTGTGTGTATAATCACCACACCAGCTCCTGTGTGTTAAAACAGACGGCTCAGCATACCAATACAAGGCCACCTTGTCCGCTGTGCCCGCGGTCATGACTTCGAACCACCGTCCAATATTTTTTTGTCGTTTGTTTTCATTCTTACTAGCAAGATGCCCATGCGTTGCACGTAACATCAAGATGCATTTGTATGACTAGTTTATCTTGTGAGAGAAAAGGATGAACGAGGGAAGGCCTTATTTGCAAATGTGGAGAGGTGTGTGAGTACCTTTTTGCAAAATTGCCATAGTTTCCTTCCTATCCGTCAGATATAAATCGGACGGCCTATATTGCAGGATGGCAGGCACACCATCATCACAAACTTTGTTTTTTATAAGAGTGTAGTTATAAGAGTGTAGATGTAGATGTAGAGTAGATACAAGCCGACAGGTGGGCCCAATGGTAGTGAGATAATGTGATGCAACACTAGAGGTGCCACATGGAGCGTTTAACTGGTCAACTAGTCGTGTCTTGAGCAAATACATAGCTATACGGTGAGCCCATGACTGTGTAATAACCACAAAACGTAAATGGTGACCGTAATGTGTGGATTCTGAAGTCCAATGTATGTATCGTGCTTTCGCTTCAAATACGTTGATCGTCACTGTATATATCGCGAGAGAAAGATGAAACATGTGTGAATGTGCTGGGGGCTTACTTTTAGAGGACCTGGAGATAGTTTGTGTGCGTACGTGAAAGGGGCGTAGAGGGGGTGTATGCGATGGAGAGAGAGATACTCTTCGTTTCTCTTTATTATGACTAACTTTTTATATAGTATAAAAATATAAAAATTCACAGTGCGGAATAAATATCATTGTGGGCACCATGCAATGCAAATTAACGTTCATACTCCTCCATATAACTTTATAATGTTGTATATATTTAGAAATTCTAAAAAAAATTGGCCACACTTTATTCAAAAGGAATGTTTTATGCGAAATAAACGTGAAGAGAGGGCTTTTTAGATCAATGGGGTACGTGATGTAACATGTGTGAATGTGTAGTTGATGTATTTGGCAGGGCCTAGAGAGGTATGTGTGTGTATTACGTATTCGAGAGAGGCATGGATAGAGGGGCCGGCGGGGGGAGGGGGCGTGGGAGAGATAGCACGAGAAATGAGAGAGGTCTAGAGAGAGAGAGACGAATATGATGTCACGGCGAGAGATTCCCTTGAGTGTGTATATGCAAGGGGGGAGGGGATAGAGGCACGAGTAGATTTCTTTTGTGTGGTGTCTGTGTTGGTATGTGTGGGTGTGAGAAGATAATGAGACCTGGGGGCAGAGGGTGTGTCACCGCGTGAGGTCTAGTGGGTCGAGGTGAGGCCCTTGGTTCGGTTCCGTCCGGCGCCACATTGGTCGGCCCGTGACGCATTTAGGGAGACCCATGGATGACTAGTCGTACAAGATAAAAATAGCAGAATTGTGAAGGACTCTGTGTCCACTGACAAAGCCGGCTAGGATTTGTAACCCTAGGTTCTCGAACTAAGGTAACCCCTTATCTCTGATATTACTATTCATCCAACCTAACTTTAAGGGGCATCCTGCAGAATGCTCTGCTAGAATCATACTCGTCGATTAGGAAGAGAGGTGTGAGAGACAGGCCTAAAGATAATGTGCGTACAGGAGACACGTAGGCAGGTCTATGTATATGGAAAGGGTCGATGGGGATTGTGCGTGTGTATGCTTGTGAGAGGAAGAGTGCTTATGATAAAGGTTAGTGAAAACAGTCGTAAATGGTTACGAGAGGGAGGGAGGGAGGATTATATCGAGAGCATGTCTGCGAGAAAGACACCCCGGGGGAGAGTGTGTGAGCATGTGTGAGAGACCACCGATGGAAAGTGAAACTACACGTAAAAGACTGATGTACACATTGATTAAAGATATAAATTGTATCCAAATATTAGGATGGGATCATGATATTTTCATTTCGCGTAAGGAACGGTCATTGATCCATCAGACATCTAGATTCTATTGAATTTGAGCATGTCTATGTTATTATTCGACATAATTGATCCACATTGTTAGTATTTTGAACTCCAGACAATGCATCGCTTTAGGAATCAAATATAAACATGAGTATAGTTCATGTTGTGTGTGTAAAGCACATTATACATACGAAAGTTACACAATGAACATTATATATAGCTAGCTATGAACTATCATACATTTGAATTCAACTTAAGGTGGATTAAAAAAATCGAATTCAACATGAAGTCCATTCAATTATTTGAATTTGATATCATGGCATTTGTAAATCATACCTAAATTATGGGGGCACCAATCTTTGCTCTGATTTTGTACATAATAGCATATATAGTCGTGTACAAAATAGATTCAAATTTACCTCCTCCATTCCAAAATAATCGTAGTTATAGGATTTTTCAAGTGTCAAAATTTAAAAAATAAGCGGATAATTTAATGAGGTTTTCAAACATACAAGGTCAAATGTAACATTGTCTATTTAGGTCAATCCTCAAAGTTCAAGAGTACTCTAAACGTGAATGCTTCTGTGTCGGCGTTCTGGGAACGGGGGTCCCCAGACTTGCCTACCTGCGGCCCACGGCGTGGCTGTGCTAGCAGGCCTGTACGGCCCATCTTCATCAACAAGGCATTCAAGACCCTCGCGAGGGGCCAAGCCTCGCGAGGCGGACGACGCAAAACCTCCTCAGGAGCGGCCTCGCCAGGCAGGCTCGCGAGGGGCGGAGAGATCAAGGCAAGGCAAACCTCGCGAGGTTCTCGTGACGTGTGTAAGTGCATCTAGTGCCCCTTAGTGATTTTGGTGGATTGAAGACTTATAGGTTAAGGGACTAATGTGTTTATGAGTGTACACAGGACTATAAGTATATGAGAAGTTTGATATTTACAGAGAAAGTCGACCCCTAAAAATGAAGTTCTTTGACTGAAGACTTTGGATTTCTGAAGACTTTCTGAAGACTTTGAAAGTGAAGAAATTGGTGTGACCTTGAAGACTTGGTATTCATTTGAGGAACATGAAGCGTGAAGACTTTTGTTTTCGTAGTTTCATTTTCTCTTTCTTGAGTCATAGGAAACACCATACTGTTAAAGGGGGTCGAGGAAATACTAAGGAAAAATTTCCATGTGATGCTCAACTCAAAATCCTACATCTACCAATCCCTTCAAGTGAAGCCATTGGAAATCTCATATAGTTCAGTCATATTCTTCAGTGACAGAGACGAAGTTCTTTTGGTCTCTGAGGAATTTGTTCTGACTGAGGAGTTAGGAATTCGCCAGTGCGGATTGCCTACATAGTGAGGAACATGATAGCCCTGAGGAATTTGAGCCTCAAATATCCGACCGTTGTTGTGCTATGCGCCAGCTGTCCCAAAATATCTACCCACCTAACGGTCATATCATTGAAGGGCATTTATGTCTTATCATGTCGGGCTGCTCCCTAGGCTATAAATAGCCGCCCCCTACAAGCACTAGCTGGTTGGCTGCTCCGAAAGAAACTGACACTTGTCATTTGAGAGCATCCCATCCACCGAGGACTTTAAGTGAAAATCATCGAGTGAGGAAAACCCAAACCCAAACACTTACAAACCCAAAGTGATTGAGTATCACTGAAGAGATTGATCCTGCATGGATCCGACGCTTGTTACCTTTGAAGACTGTGCTTCTTTCAGACGGTTACGCGTCATGGTCTAGAGCATCCAAGAGGAATTGTGGATCGCCGAGTGACCGAGTTTGTGAAGGTTTGGAAGTCACCTGAAGACTTACCACGAGTGATTGGGCGAGGAATGTGTGACCTTAGCTCAAGGAGAATACGGTGAGGACTATGTGTCCTCAGGTTTAAATACCTAGCCGCTCCAACCAGACGTACAACTGAGACAGCAGTTGGAACTGGTCTACCAAATCATTGTCTTCACCAAGCTTACTGGTTCTATTTCCTCAACTCTTTCATTTCCTCATAACTGTGTTATGCACTTGTTCATATCTGTGTTTGAAGAGTTTGACTGAAGACTTTCTCAATTTCCTCAGTTCAATTTCTTCAGTCTGTTTGTCTTCATTCTGTGTTATCCTGTGATTGCGCTTTCTGTACTCTGTGCTTGTCTTCATTTCATCATGATGACCATGCTTGTGTTCTGTTATGTTTACTTTTGAGTACTTATTCCGCTGCTAGTAGTTCTTTGTTAAGGAATTTCCTCACCTGCAAATTCCTTAGTGAAGAATTCATAAAAATCGCCTTTTCCCCCCACTCTAGTCGATATAACGCACTTTCAATTGGTATAAGAGCATGGTACTCCCTTGTTCTGTGTGATTTTGGTTTAACCGCCAAGAGTTTTAGTTATGTCGACCGCAGGTATGGTCAAGGTCTCTGCTGGGTGTCCTACCTTCGATGGGACGGACTACCCCTACTAGAAGAATAAGATGCGAATGCATCTTGAGGCAATTGATAACGATCTCTGGTATGTTGTGGAAAATGGTGTTCCCTCAGTCACACCTTCTCTGAATGCTGCTGATGTGAAGAGATTCAAGCAACTCGATTCTCAAGCGAAGAATATCATATGTGGCCATCTGAGCAAAGGACAGTATGGAAGAGTAAGTGCTTTGGAAACTGTTAAGCTTATCTGGGATAGGCTGTCGAAAGTGAATGAAGGAGTCTCAACACAGCGTGACTCTCGAGTTGACGTTCTTCGCAATCTCTTCAACCGCTTCAAAAGACTCGACAATGAAAATGTTCAACAAACCTTCGATCGCCTCACTGACATCTCAAATGAGCTTCAAGCACTTGGTGCCATTGACATCACCGACCATGAGGTGGTGAAGAAATTGCTGAGATCGCTTGATTCCTCATTTGATACTCTGGCACTGATGATACAAGAGTGTGCTGACTACAAGTCACTTGATCCCGCTGATATCCTCGAGAGGCTAAATACTCATGAGTTCCAGCTTGCTGAAAAGAGAGATCTATATGGTTCGAGCTATGGCAGATCACGTGCACTGAAGGCCAAGGCAGTTTCTGAGTCTGAAGATGAAGATTCTGGTAGCAGCCTTGGTGATCCTGAAGAACTGAGTCATGAGCTGGCACTGCTCATGAAGAAATTCCAGAAGTTCTCAAGACGTGGTCGCTTTGGAAAACCCTCAAGGAGCAATGATTCCTCATCCAGTGACTACAAGAAGAGGCTTTGCCACAAATGCAAGAAACCTGGACATTACATTCAAGATTGTCCTCAGTGGGAAAAGGAATCAAAGAAGAAGAAATATAAGGATTACAATTATGATGATGCGAAGAAAAAGAAGAAATCCTCAAAATCTTCATCATCAAAATCCTCGAAGTCTTCATCTCACAAGAAGAGCAGCTCCAAGAAGGCTCGGGCATTCATTGGCAAGGAAATGGACTCTGAGGTTGAATCTGAGGAACATGAGGAAGAGGAGGCATCTGAGGAGTCCGAGTCCGGTGTGGCGAGCCTAGCCCTCGCTACTGCATTCGTCAGCAAGTCTATCTTCAACTCTGAAGAAAATGACCTCACCAACAAGGCTGATGAAGACAATGATGACTACGCTCCCACCTATTGCTTCATGGCAAAGGGTGCCAAGGTACTCAAATATACCTCCTCTGAATCAAGTGAGAATGAATCTGATGAAAACCTGAAGCCCAGCTACTCTAAACTTGCTAAGATTGCTATGAAACAACAAAAGGCTTTTGAAAAGGTTCAAAACATGCTAGACAAAAGTGATGATATGTTGGGTGAAGGAATGGATCGCACTAAAACCTTGACTGAAAATCTTCTGAGACTTCAGTCTAGGTTTGACAACCTTCAAGGTCATCATAACACTCTCTTATCTGATCATGAGAAGCTTTCTTATGAATTTATTTAGAGAAAGCAAGATCTTGGGAAGCTAAGAGTGATTTATGAAGATCTTCAGAAGGAGCGCGATTCATTACTTGCTCAAAAAATCAGCGTTGCTCAGGAAGAATTTGTTCCTCCATGTTTGAAATGCATTGAACGCGAATCTGCTAATTCTTCACCTGAATGTTCAAATGCTTCTAATGCTACAAATTCTTCAACTGTCTCTGCTATCACTAATTCCTCATCTGAGGACATTGCTACTATCACTGATGATGCAGGGCCAATGGAATTGTACATGACAGGCATGTACAAAAGCCTCAAAGGGCATCAGACTCTTTGTGATGTGCTTAAAAAGCAGATCCTCAACAGGAACCCTAGGAAAGAGGGTATTGCCTTTGAAAGGAAACTCAATGCTTATGGTACATATTGGAAGCCTGAGCAGTACCCCAAAACCTCATGGGTTGCTGCAAAGGGACCTCCAGTTGATCCATCTTATCTATCTGGCTTTACATGTGAATCTCCTCATTCTTATGATGAGTCATTTGACTCCAACTATAAACTGTTCAAAAATCAGAATGGTGAAGTATTTGCTAGATATGTTGGCACTAACTACGGGAACGGTTCCCCTATGAAGAAAATCTGGGTTCCCAAAAGGTGCCTTGAAAGTCTCCAGGTGAATGTCCTCATGACACCACCTGTGAAGAATAGGAACCCCAGATCAAATTCTTCATATGGACCAAATTCTTCATATGGATCCAAGTCCTCATACGGACCAAATTACTCACGTGGATCAAATTCCTCAAAAGGATCAAAGTCCTCATATGAATATCATCATGCTAACAACTCTGTTTCCTAGGGAAGAGCTAAGGGCTGTGAATATGAGCATTATTCTTCTAACCATTATGTTCATAAGTCCTCGAAGAATTTCTCTGCTTATTCATATGCTTATCCTAGCTCCTCTTATGTGAAACGAAATGGACTGGCTTCTATGCCGCCTTTCTCGTATGGAGCTCGCAGAGTGATGAACTCTTTGCCACCCCTTCAGATGTGGGTGGTGCAGAAAAAGAACTAATCTCTTATGCAGGGTCAGGTCTCCAGACGTGCGTAAACGTCTGAAGAATTTGTTGGAGACCTGAGAATGCCTGAAAGGACACAGGCTAATCATGAAGAAATGAACTTTCATTTCTCACGTCCTCGTATTGCTTTATCTGTTCTATTACTTGATGAAATTGATCTCATGAATTGTGATGTCATATTCTTCACTTATGAAGTATATGAGTTCATAAACTGCACTAATTCATCTGCAGGATGATCAACCCAAAGCCACTGAGTGGGTCCTCGATAGTGGATGTACAAATCACATGACTGGTGACAAGAATCTATTGATGGATGCTCCCTTATCTCCATCGCATCTGAAGCATATCATCTTCGCTGACAAAGGCAAAAGTTAGGTATTGGGTCTAGGTAAGGTTGCGATCTCGAAGGATCGACACATGGACAAAGTCATGCTTGTCGAGTCCTTGGGATACAACCTCATGTCTGTCTCAATGCTTTGCGATCTTGATATGGTTGTTGTCTTTGGCAAGTATCGTTGTGTTGTGATCATGGAAGCTGACAATTCCAAAGTCTTCGAAGGCTTTAGGAGAGGAGACTTGTATATTGTTGATTTCTCTACAGGACCACAACCAGCTGTGTGCCTACTTGCAAAAGCTTCAGAAGGCTGGCTATGGCATCAACGACTTGGTCATGCAGGCATGAGGTATTTCCACACGCTTGCAAAAAAGAAGCATGTCATTGGCATTGAGAATGTCAAATTCCTCAAGGATCACTTATGCGGAGCCTGTGAAGCTGGAAAGATGACCAAGGCCAAGTATCCAGCGAAGACTATCATGACTACTACTCGACCATTTGAATTGCTTCACATGGATCTTTTTGGTCCTAATCATTATGCTGCAGTTTCAAATGAAGCATCTCAATATGGCTTTGTTATTGTTGATGATTACTCTCATTACACATGGGTACACATTGTTACTTACAAACATGAAGTGTAGGAAGTCTTCAAACGATTTTCCTCGAGGGCTTCAACCAACTTTGGTGTGGAGATCAAGCACATCACAAGTGACAATGGAACTGAGTTCAAGAATTCTGGTCTTGATGACTATCTTGATGAACTTGGTATTACTCATGAGTTATCTGCTCCTTATACTCCTCAGCAGAATGGCGTCGTGGAGCGCAAGAACAGGACTCTTGCTGAGATGGCTCGCACTATGCTTGATGAATACAAAACGCCTCGTCGTTTCTGGATTGATGCAATTGATACTGCGTGCCACATCATCAACAAAGTATATCTTCACAAATTCTTCAAGAAGACTGCCTATGAACTCCTCACTGACAAGAAACCCAATGTGAGTTATTTCAAAGTCTTTGGTGCTAAATGCTGGATTAGAGATCCTCATCACAACTCTAAATTTGCACCGAAAGCACATGAAGGTTTCATGCTTGGTTACGGAAAGGACTCGCACACCTATAGAGTCTTCAACAACGTTCTTCACAAGGTTGTTGAAACTGTAGATGTGCGGTTCGATGAAACTAATGGCTCGCAAAGAGAGCACCTACCTTCTGTGATAGATGAACCAGCACCTGAGGAATCTATCAAGTTCAAGGCTACTGAGGATGTCATTCCTACCGAAGAATCTGCTGAAGAATTCATTCCAGAACATGAAGAACGTCGAGCTGAGGCACCTGAAGAAAATGGTGCTGAAGAAAATGCTGATCAAATTCCTCGACGACAACCAGCTCATCCTCGCGCTGCAAAAGAAGTGCAAATTGAGAAGATCATCGATGACATTGAAGCACCAGGTCCTCTCACACGCTCAAGAGCTTCACACTTATCTAACTTTTGTGGGCACTTTGCTTTTGTCTCTATCACAGAGCCCGCTAAGGTAGATGAAGCATTTCTGGAGCCTGAGTGGATTCAGGCCATGCAAGAAGAATTACATCAGTTCGAGCTCAACAACGTCTGGGAACTGGTCAAACGTCCAGATCCTCGCAAGCACAATATCATTAGCACAAAGTGGATCTACCGCAACAGGCAAGATGAAAATGGCCTTGTGGTAAGGAATAAGGCACGGCTTGTAGCTCAAGGCTACACACAGGTTGAAGGAATTGATTTCAATGAAACTTTTGCACCTGTAGCTAGACTTGAGGCTATTCGCATATTACTTGCTTATGCTAACCATCATGATATCACTCTATATCAAATGGATGTGAAAAGTGCATTCCTCAATGGTAAGCTTGGGGAAGAAGTATATGTTGCTCAACCCCCAGGTTTTGAAGATCCAAAGAATCCTGACAAAGTCTTCAGACTCAATAAGGCCCTCTATGGCCTCAAGCAGGCCCCTCGGGAGTGGTATGATACTTTGAAGGAATTCCTCATGAAGAAAGGCTTCAAACCCGGTTCACTCAACCCTACCCTTTTCACTAAATCTTATGATGGTGAACTGTTTGTGTGCCAAATATTTGTTGATGATATTATCTTTGGTTGTACTGACCAACATTACACTAACGAATTTGGTTATGTGATGAGAGAGGAATATGGAATGTCTATGATGGGAGAGTTGAAATTCTTCTTAGGTCTTCAAATTCATCAACAACGCAATGGCATATTCATATCTCAGGAGAAATACCTCAAGGATGTACTGAGGAAATTCGGCATGCAAGATTGCAAAGGCGTCAAAATTCCTATGCCCACAAATGGCCATCTATGCACTGATGAAAATGGTATTGACTTCGATCAAAAGGTATACCGCTCCATGATTGGTTCTTTATTGTACTTATGTGCATCTAGGCCAGACATTATGCTTAGTGTTTGCATGTGTGCCCGATTTCAAGCTACACCGAAGGAATCACACCATAAGGTTGTGAAGCATATTCTTCGATATTTAGCTCACACACCAACATTTGGATTATGGTACCCCAAGGGCTCGGCTTTTGATCTCATTGGATATTCAGACTTTGACTATGCTGGTGATCGTGTGGACCGCAAGTCAACATCTGGTACATGTCATTTCCTCGGACGATCTTTGGTCTGTTGGTCCTCGAAGAAACAGAACTGCGTATCACTGTCTACTGTTGAAGCTGAGTACATTGCTGCTGGTTCTTGTTGTGCTCAATTGCTGTGGATGAAGCAAACTCTCAAGGACTATGGCGTCAACGTGAAGAATGTGCCTCTCTTCTGTGACAATGAGAGTGCCATCAAGATTGCTCACAACCCAGTTCAGCACTCGAAGAAAAAGCACATTCAGATTCGTCATCACTTTCTTCGTGATCATGTGTTGAAGGGCAACATTTCTATTGAGCATGTGAAGACTGAAGAACAGCTAGCCGATATCTTCACAAAGCCCTTGGATGAGAAGAGATTTAGCAAGTTGCGGTGTGAGCTAAATATCTTAGAATCTTCGAATGTTCTTTGAAAAGGACACTCATCCTAACACTTATGCAAAATTGATGACTTAGATGTGCAACACATGAAGAAAAGTTTTTCTTCAATCAATGAATAATAACACTCTAAGTGTGAAGAAATTAACGAAGAATTTTATTCTCAGAACCCTACGACAATTGTACGCGGTGTCTGAAATCATCATTCTTATACGGTGGGTCATGCCACCACCAAAAGTTGAAAATCATCAAATTGAGTTTTTCCTCAGTGTTGAAATTCCTCAGTTGTTCATATTCTTCAACATTGCATTGTCTTCACTGTTTCCATCATTTTTCTTCGTTGGCTATA